>NC_072428.2:6063106-6366136 GCF_028878055.3 Symphalangus syndactylus
CCAGTTGCATTTTCTACAGACAGAGTGTTTCAAAACTGCTCAATCAAAAGTATGGTTTAACTCTGTTAGCAGAATGCTCAGATCAGAAAGAAGTTTCACAGAATGCTTCTGTGTAGTTTATATTTGAATATATTCCTTTTTCCACTATTACCCTCTTAGCGCTCCGAATGTCCACTTGCATTTTCTACAGAAAGAGTTTTCAGAACTGCGCAATCAAAAGTATGGTTTAACTCTGTTAGCTTAATGAACATATCAGAAATAAGTTTCACACAATGCTTCTGTGTAGTTTTTATTTGAAGATTTTATTTTTCCCAATAGAGGCCTCTTAGCCCTCAGAATGTCCAATTGCAGATTCTACAGAAAGAGTGTTTCAGAAAGGCTCAATCAAAAGTAAGGTTCAACTCTGTTAGTTGAATGCACAGAACAGAAAGAAGTTTCATACAATGTTTCTGTGTAGTTTATAATTGAACATATTCTTTTTTCCACTATTACCCACTTAGCGCTACGAATGTCCAGTTGCATTTTCTACAGACAGAGTGTTTCAAAACTGCTCAATCAAAAGTATGGTTTAACTCTGTTAGCTGAATGCTCAGATCAGAAAGAAGTTTCACAGAATGCTTCTGTGTAGTTTATATTTGAATATATTCCTTTTTCTACTACTACTCTCTTAGCTCTCCAAATGTCCAGTTGCATTTTCTACAGAAAGAGTGTTCAGATCTGCTCAATCAAAAGTATGGTTTAACTCTGTTAGCTGAATGCACAGATCAGAAAGAAGTTTCTCAGAATGATTCTGTGTAGTTTATATTTGAGACATTCCTTTTTCCACTATTACCCTCTTAGCGCTCCGAATATCCACTTGCATTTCCTACAGAAAGACTGTTTCAGAACGGCTCAATCAAAACTAAGGTTCAACTCTTTTAGTTGAACAAACAGAACAGAAAGAAGTTTCACACAATTCTTCTGTGTAGTTTTAATTTGTAGACATTCTTTTTCCCAATATAGGCCTCTTAGCGCTCAGAATGTCCAATTGCAGTTTCTACAGAAAGAGTGTTTCAGAACGGCTCAATCAAAAGTAAGGTTCAACTCTGTTATTTGAATGCACAGAACAGAAAGAAGTTTCATACAATGCTTCTGTGTAGTTTATATTTGAACATATTCTTTTTTCCACTATTACCCGCTTAGCGCTATGAATGTCCAGTTGCATTTTCTACAGACAGAGTGTTTCAAAACTGCTCAATCAAAAGTATGGTTTAACTCTGTTAGCAGAATGCTCAGATCAGAAAGAAGGTTCACAGAATGCTTCTGTGTAGTTTATATTTGAATATATTCCTTTTTCCACTACTACTCTCTTAGCGCTCCAAATGTCCAGTTGCATTTTCTACAGAAAGAGTGTTCAGATCTGCTCAATCAAAAGTATGGTTTAACTCTGTAAGCTGAATGCACAGATCAGAAAGAAGTTTCACAGAATGATTCTGTGTAGTTTATATTTGGAGACATTCCTTTTTCCACTATTACCCTCTTAGCGCTCCGAATCTCCACTTGCGTTTTCTACAGAAAGTGTGTTTCAGAACGGCTCAATCAAAACTAAGGTTCAACTCTTTTAGTTGAACAAACAGAACAGAAAGAAGTTTCACACAATTCTTCTGTGTAGTTTTTATTTGTAGACATTCTTTTTCCCAATATAGGCCTCTTAGCGCTCAGAATGTCCAATTGCAGTTTCTACAGAAAGAGTGTTTCAGAACGGCTCAATCAAAAGTAAGGTTCAACTCTGTTAGTTGAATGCACAGAACAGAAAGAAGTTTCATACAATGCTTCTGTGTAGTTTATATTTGAACATATTCTTTTTTCCACTATTACCCACTTAGCGCTACGAATGTCCAGTTGCATTTTCTACAGACAGAGTGTTTCAAAACTGCTCAATCAAAAGTATGGTTTAACTCTGTTCGCTGAATGCTCAGATCAGAAAGAAGTTTCACAGAATGCTTCTGTGTAGTTTATATTTGAATATATTCCTTTTTCCACTACTACGCTCTTAGCGCTCCAAATGTCCAGTTGCATTTTCTACAGAAAGAGTGTTCAGATCTGCTCAATCAAAAGTATGGTTTAACTCTGTTAGCTGAATGCACAGATCAGAAAGAAGTTTCACCGAATGATTCTGTCTAGTTTATATTTGAAGACATTCCTTTTTCCACTATTACCATCTTAGCGCTCCGAATCTCCACTTGCATTTTCTACAAAAAGAGTGTTTCATAACTGCTCAATCAAAAATATGTTTTATCTCTGTTAACTGAATTTACAGATCAGAAATAAGTTTCACAGAATGCATCTGTGTAGTTTTTATTTGAAGATATTCTTTTTCAAAATGTAGGCCTCTTAGCGCTTAGCATGTCCAATTGCAGTTTCTACAGAAAGAGTGTTTCAGAACGGCTCAATCAAAAGTAAGGTTCAACTCTGTTAGTTGAATGCACAGAACAGAAAGAATTTTCACAGAATGCTACTGTGTAGTTTATATTTGAATATATTCCTTTTTCCACTATTACCCTCTTAGCGCTCCAAATGTCCACTTGCATTTTCTACAGAAAGAGTGTTCAGAACTGCGCAATCAAAAGTATGGTTTAACTCTGTTAGCTTAATGAACATATCAGAAGTAAGTTTCACACAATGCTTCTGTGTAGTTTTTATTTGAAGACATTATTTTTTGCAATAGAGGCCTCTTAGCGCTCAGAATGTCCAATTGCAGTTTCTACAGAAAGAGTGTTTCAGAAAGGCTCAATCAAAAGTAAGGTTCAACTCTGTTAGTTGAATGCACAGAACAGAAAGAAGTTTCATACAATGCTTCTGTGTAGTTTATATTTGAACATATTCTTTTTTCCACTAATACCCACTTAGCGCTATGAATGTCCAGTTGCATTTTCTACAGACAGAGTGTTTCAAAACTGCTCAATCAAAAGTATGGTTTAACTCTGTTAGCTGAATGCTCAGATCAGAAAGAAGTTTCACAGAATGCTTCTGTGTAGTTTATATTTGAATATATTCCTTTTTTCACTACTAATCTCTTAGCGCTCCAAATGTCCAGTTGCATTTTCTACAGAAAGAGTGTTCAGATCTGCTCAATCAAAAGTATGGTTTAACTCTGTTAGCTGAATGCACAGATCAGAAAGAAGTTTCACCGAATGATTCTGTGTAGTTTATATTTGGAGACATTCCATTTTCCACTATTACACTCTTAGCGCTCCGAATCTCCACTTGCATTTTCTACAGAAAGTGTGTTTCAGAACGGCTCAATCAAAACTAAAGTTCAACACTTTTAGTTGAACAAACAGAGCAGAAAGATGTTTCACACAATTCTTCTGTGTAGTTTTTATTTGTAGACATTCTTTTTCCCAATATAGGCCTCTTAGCGCTCAGAATGTCCAATTGCAGTTTCTACAGAAAGAGTGTTTCAGAACGGCTCAATCAAAAGTAAGGTTCAACTCTGTTAGTTGAATGCACAGAACAGAAAGAAGTTTCATACAATGTTTCTGTGTAGTTTATATTTGAACATATTCTTTTTTCCACTATTACCCACTTAGCGCTACGAATGTCCAGTTGCATTTTCTAGAGACAGAGTGTTTCAAAACTGCTCAATCAAAAGTATGGTTTAACTCTGTTAGCTGAATGCTCTGATCAGAAAGAAGTTTCACAGAATGCTTCTGTGTAGTTTATATTTGAATATATTCCTTTTTCCACTACTACGCTCTTAGCGCTCCAAATGTCCAGTTGCATTTTCTACAGAAAGAGTGTTCAGATCTGCTCAATCAAAAGTATGGTTTAACTCTGTTAGCTGAATGCACAGATCAGAAAGAAGTTTCACCGAATGATTCTGTGTAGTTTATATTTGAAGACATTCCTTTTTCCACTATTACCCACTTAGCGCTCCGAATCTCCACTTGCATTTTCTACAAAAAGAGTGTTTCATAACTGCTCAATCAAAAATATGTTTATCTCTGTTAACTGAATTTACAGATCAGAAATAAGTTTCACAAAATGCATCTGTGTAGTTTTTATTTGAAGATATTCTTTTTCAAAATGTAGGCCTCTTAGCGCTTAGCATGTCCAATTGCAGTTTCTACAGAAAGAGTGTTTCAGAACGGCTCAATCAAAAGTAAGGTTCAACTCTGTTAGTTGAATGCACAGAACAGAAAGAATTTTCACAGAATGCTACTGTGTAGTTTATATTTGAATATATTCCTTTTTCCACTATTACCCTCTTAGCGCTCCGAATGTCCACTTGCATTTTCTACAGAAAGAGAGTTCAGAACTGCGCAATCAAAAGTATGGTTTAACTCTGTTAGCTTAATGAACATATCAGAAATAAGTTTCACACAATGCTTCTGTGTAGTTTTTATTTGAAGATATTATTTTTCCCAATATAGGCCTCTTAGCGCTCAGAATGTCCAATTGCAGTTTCTACAGAAAGAGTGTTTCAGAAAGGCTCAATCAAAAGTAAGTTTCAACTCTGTTAGTTGAATGCAGAGAACAGAAAGTAGTTTCATACAATGCTTCTGTGTAGTTTATATTTGAACATATTCTTTTTTCCACTATTACCCACTTAGCGCTACGAATGTCCAGTTGCATTTTCTACAGACAGAGTGTTTCAAAACTGCTCAATCAAAAGTATGGTTTAACTCTGTTAGCTGAATGCTCAGATCAGAAAGTAGTTTCACAGAATGCTTCTGTGTAGTTTATATTTGAATATATTCCTTTTTCCAGTATTACTCTCTTAGCGCTCCAAATGTCCAGTTGCATTTTCTACAGAAAGAGTGTTCAGATCTGCTCAATCAAAAGTATGGTTTAACTCTGTTAGCTGAATGCACAGATCAGAAAGAAGTTTCACCGAATGATTCTGTGTAGTTTATATTTGAAGACATTCCTTTTTCCACTATTACCCTCTTAGCGCTCCGAATCTCCACTTGCATTTTCTACAAATAGAGTGTTTCATAACTGCTCAATCAAAAATATGTTTTATCTCTGTTAACTGAATTTACAGATCAGAAATAAGTTTCACAGAATGCATCTGTGTAGTTTTTATTTGAAGATATTCTTTTTTCCAATGAAGGCCTATTAGCGCTTAGCATGTCCAATTGCAGTTTCTACAGAAAGAGTGTTTCAGAACGGCTCAATCAAAAGTAAGGTTCAACTCTGTTAGCTGAATGCACAGAACAGAAAGAGTTTTCACAGAATGCTACTGTGTAGTTTCTATTTGAATATATTCCTTTTTCCACTATTACCCTCTTAGCGCTCCGAATGTCCACTTGCATTTTCTACAGAAAGAGTGTTCAGAACTGCGCAATCAAAAGTATGGTTTAACTCTGTTAGCTTAATGAACATATCAGAAATAAGTTTCACACAATGCTTCTGTGTAATTTTTATTTGAAGATATTATTTTTCCCAATATAGGCCTCTTAGCGCTCAGAATGTCCAATTGCAGTTTCTACAGAAAGAGTGTTTCAGAAAGGCTCAGTCAAAAGTAAGGTTCAACTCTGTTAGTTGAATGCACAGAACAGAAAGAAGTTTCATACAATGCTTCTCTGTAGTTTATATTTGAACATATTCTTTTTTCCCCTATTACCCACTTAGCGCTACGAATGTCCAGTTGCATTTTCTACAGACAGAGTGTTTCAAAACTGCTCAATCAAAAATATGGTTTAACTCTGTTAGCTGAATGCTCAGATCAGAAAGAAGTTTCACAGAATGCTTCTGTGTAGTTTATATTTGAATATATTCCTTTTTCCACTACTACGCTCTTAGCGCTCCAAATGTGCAGTTGCATTTTCTACAGAAAGAGTGTTCAGATCTGCTCAATCAAAAGTATGGTTTAACTCTGTTAGCTGAATGCACAGATCAGAAAGAAGTTTCACAGAATGATTCTGTGTAGTTTTCTATTTGGAGACATTCCTTTTTCCACTATTACCTTCTTAGCGCTCCGAATCTCCACTTGCATTTTCTACAGAAAGAGTGTTTCAGAACGGCTCAATCAAAACTAAGGTTCAACTCTTTTAGTTGAACAATCAGAACAGAAAGTAGTTTCACACAATTCTTCTGTGTAGTTTTTATTTGTAGACATTCTTTTTCCCAATATAGGCCTCTTAGCGCTCAGAATGTCCAATTGCAGTTTCTACAGAAAGAGTGTTTCAGAACGGCTCAATCAAAAGTAAGGTTCAACTCTGTTAGTTGAATGCACAGAACAGAAAGAAGTTTCATACAATGCTTCTGTGTAGTTTATATTTGAACATATACTTTTTTCCACTATTACCCACTTAGCGCTACGAATGTCCAGTTGCATTTTCTACAGACAGAGTGTTTCAAAACTGCTCAATCAAAAGTATGGTTTAACTCTGTTAGCTGAATGCTCAGATCAGAAAGAAGTTTCACAGAATGCTTCTGTGTAGTTTATATTTGAATATATTCCTTTTTCCACTACTACGCTCTTAGCGCTCCAAATGTCCAGTTGCATTTTCAACAGAAAGAGTGTTCAGATCTGCTCAATCAAAAGTATGTTTTAACTCTGTTAGCTGAATGCACAGATCAGAAAGAAGTTTCACCGAATGATTCTGTGTAGTTTATATTTGAAGACATTCCTTTTTCCACTATTACCCTCTTAGCGCTCCGAATCTCCACTTGCATTTTCTACAAAAAGAGTGTTTCATAACTGCTCAATCAAAAATATGTTTTATCTCTGTTAACTGAATTTACAGATCAGAAATAAGTTTCACAGAATGCATCTGTGTAGTTTTTATTTGAAGATATTCTTTTTCCCAATGTAGGCCTCTTAGCGCTTAGCATGTCCAATTGCAGTTTCTACAGAAAGAGTGTTTCAGAACGGCTCAATCCAAAGTAAGGTTCAACTCTGTTAGTTGAATGCACAGAACAGAAAGAATTTTCACAGAATTCTACTGTGTAGTTTATATTTGAATATATTCCTTTTTCCACTATTACCCTCTTAGCGCTCCGAATGTCCACTTGCATTTTCTACAGAAAGAGTGTTCAGAACTGCGCAATCAAAAGTATGGTTTAACTCTGTTAGCTTAATGAACATATCAGAAATAAGTTTCACACAATGCTTCTGTGTAGTTTTTATTTGAAGATATTATTTTTCCCAATATAGGCCTCTTAGCGCTCAGAATGTCCAATTGCAGTTTCTACAGAAAGAGTGTTTCAGAAAGGCTCAGTCAAAAGTAATGTTCAACTCTGTTAGTTGAATGCACAGAACAGAAAGAAGTTTCATACAATCCTTCTGTGTAGTTTATATTTGAACATATTCTTTTTTCCCCTATTACCAACTTAGCGCTACGAATGTCCAGTTGCATTTTCTACAGACAGAGTGTTTCAAAACTGCTCAATCAAAAGTATGGTTTAACTCTGTTAGCTGAATGCTCAGATCAGAAAGAAGTTTCACAGAATGCTTCTGTGTAGTTTATATTTGAATATATTCCTTTTTCCACTACTACTCTCTTAGCGCTCCAAATGTCCAGTTGCATTTTCTACAGAAAGAGAGTTCAGATCTGCTCAATCAAAAGTATGGTTTAACTCTGTTAGCTGAATGCACAGATCAGAAAGAAGTTTCACAGAATGATTCTGTGTAGTTTATATTTGGAGACATTCCTTTTTCCACTATTACCTTCTTAGCGCTCCGAATCTCCACTTGCATTTTCTACAGAAAGACTGTTTCAGAACGGCTCAATCAAAACTAAGGTTCAACTCTTTTAGTTGAACAATCAGAACAGAAAGTAGTTTCACACAATTCTTCTGTGTAGTTTTTATTTGTAGACATTCTTTTTCCCAATATAGGCCTCTTAGCGCTCAGAATGCCCAATTGCAGTTTCTACAGAAAGAGTGTTTCAGAAAGGCTCAATCAAAAGTAAGGTTCAACTCTGTTAGTTGAATGCACAGAACAGAAAGAAGTTTCATTCAATGCTTCTGTGTAGTTTATATTTGAACATATTCTTTTTTCCACTATTACCCACTTAGCGCTACGAATGTCCAGTTGCATTTTCTACAGACAGAGTGTTTCAAAACTACTCAATCAAAAGTATGGTTTAACACTGTTAGCTGAATGCTCAGATCAGAAAGAAGTTTCACAGAATGCTTCTGTGTAGTTTATATTTGAATATATTCCTTTTTCCACTACTACGCTCTTAGCGCTCCAAATGTCCAGTTGCATTTTCAACAGAAAGAGTGTTCAGATCTGCTCAACCAAAAGTATGGTTTAACTCTGTTAGCTGAATGCAGAGATCAGAAAGAAGTTTCACCGAATTATTCCGTGTAGTTTATATTTGAAGACATTCCTTTTTCCACTATTACCCTCTTAGCGCTCCGAATCTCCACTTGCATTTTCTACAAAAACAGTGTTTCATAACTGCTCAATCAAAAATATGTTTTATCTCTGTGAACTGAATTTACAGATCAGAAATAAGTTTCACAGAATGCATCTGTGTAGTTTTTATTTGAAGATATTCTTTTTTCCAATGTAGGCCTATTAGCGCTTAGCATGTCCAATTGCAGTTTCTACAGAAAGAGTGTTTCAGAACGGCTCAATCAAAAGTAAGGTTCAACTCTGTTAGCTGAATGCACAGAACAGAAAGAGTTTTCACAGAATGCTACTGTGTAGTTTCTATTTGAATATATTCCTTTTTCCACTATTACCCTCTTAGCGCTCCGAATGTCCACTTGCATTTTCTACAGAAAGAGTGTTCAGAACTGCGCAATCAAAAGTATGGTTTAACTCTGTTAGCTTAATGAACATATCAGAAATAAGTTTCACACAATGCTTCTGTGTAATTTTTATTTGAAGATATTATTTTTCCCAATATAGGCCTCTTAGCGCTCAGAATGTCCAATTGCAGTTTCTACAGAAAGAGTGTTTCAGAAAGGCTCAGTAAAAGTAAGGTTCAACTCTGTTAGTTGAATGCACAGAACAGAAAGAAGTTTCATACAATGCTTCTGTGTAGTTTATATTTGAACATATTCTTTTTTCCCCTATTACCCACTTAGCGCTACGAATGTCCAGTTGCATTTTCTACAGACAGAGTGTTTCAAACTGCTCAATCAAAAGTATGGTTTAACTCTGTTAGCTGAATGCTCAGATCAGAAAGAAGTTTCACAGAATGCTTCTGTGTAGTTTATATTTGAATATATTCCTTTTTCCACTACTACGCTCTTAGCGCTGCAAATGTGCAGTTGCATTTTCTACAGAAAGAGTGTTCAGATCTGCTCAATCAAAAGTATGGTTTAACTCTGTTAGCTGAATGCACAGATCAGAAAGAAGTTTCACAGAATGATTCTGTGTAGTTTATATTTGGAGACATTCCTTTTTCCACTATTACCTTCTTAGCGCTCCGAATCTCCACTTGCATTTTCTACAGAAAGAGTGTTTCAGAACGGCTCAATCAAAACTAAGGTTCAACTCTTTTAGTTGAACAATCAGAACAGAAAGTAGTTTCACACAATTCTTCTGTGTAGTTTTTATTTGTAGACATTCTTTTTCCCAATATAGGCCTCTTAGCGCTCAGAATGTCCAATTGCAGTTTCTACAGAAAGAGTGTTTCAGAACGGCTCAATCAAAAGTAAGGTTCAACTCTGTTAGTTGAATGCACAGAACAGAAAGAAGTTTCATACAATGCTTCTGTGTAGTTTATATTTGAACATATTCTTTTTTCCACTATTACCCACTTAGCGCTACGAATGTCCAGTTGCATTTTCTACAGACAGAGTGTTTCAAAACTGCTCAATCAAAAGTATGGTTTAACTCTGTTAGCTGAATGCTCAGATCAGAAAGAAGTTTCACAGAATGCTTCTGTGTAGTTTATATTTGAATATATTCCTTTTTCCACTACTACGCTCTTAGCGCTCCAAATGTCCAGTTGCATTTTCAACAGAAAGAGTGTTCAGATCTGCTCAATCAAAAGTATGTTTTAACTCTGTTAGCTGAATGCACAGATCAGAAAGAAGTTTCACCGAATGATTCTGTGTAGTTTATATTTGAAGACATTCCTTTTTCCACTATTACCCTCTTAGCGCTCCGAATCTCCACTTGCATTTTCTACAAAAAGAGTGTTTCATAACTGCTCAATCAAAAATATGTTTTATCTCTGTTAACTGAATTTACAGATCAGAAATAAGTTTCACAGAATGCATCTGTGTAGTTTTTATTTGAAGATATTCTTTTTCCCAATGTAGGCCTCTTAGCGCTTAGCATGTCCAATTGCAGTTTCTACAGAAAGAGTGTTTCAGAACGGCTCAATCAAAAGTAAGGTTCAACTCTGTTAGTTGAATGCACAGAACAGAAAGAATTTTCACAGAATGCTACTGTGTAGTTTATATTTGAATATATTCCTTTTTCCACTATTACCCTCTTAGCGCTCCGAATGTCCACTTGCATTTTCTACAGAAAGAGTGTTCAGAACTGCGCAATCAAAAGTATGGTTTAACTCTGTTAGCTTAATGAACATATCAGAAATAAGTTTCACACAATGCTTCTGTGTAGTTTTTATTTGAAGATATTATTTTTCCCAATATAGGCCTCTTAGCGCTCAGAATGTCCAATTGCAGTTTCTACAGAAAGAGTGTTTCAGAAAGGCTCAGTCAAAAGTAAGGTTCAACTCTGTTAGTTGAATGCACAGAACAGAAAGAAGTTTCATACAATGCTTCTGTGTAGTTTATATTTGAACATATTCTTTTTTCCCCTATTACCAACTTAGCGCTACGAATGTCCAGTTGCATTTTCTACAGACAGAGTGTTTCAAAACTGCTCAATCAAAAGTATGGTTTAACTCTGTTAGCTGAATGCTCAGATCAGAAAGAAGTTTCACAGAATGCTTCTGTGTAGTTTATATTTGAATATATTCCTTTTTCCACTACTACTCTCTTAGCGCTCCAAATGTCCAGTTGCATTTTCTACAGAAATAGAGTTCAGATCTGCTCAATCAAAAGTATGGTTTAACTCTGTTAGCTGAATGCACAGATCAGAAAGAAGTTTCACAGAATGATTCTGTGTAGTTTATATTTGGAGACATTCCTTTTTCCACTATTACCTTCTTAGCGCTCCGAATCTCCACTTGCATTTTCTACAGAAAGACTGTTTCAGAACGGCTCAATCAAAACTAAGGTTCAACTCTTTTAGTTGAACAATCAGAACAGAAAGTAGTTTCACACAATTCTTCTGTGTAGTTTTTATTTGTAGACATTCTTTTTCCCAATATAGGCCTCTTAGCGCTCAGAATGCCCAATTGCAGTTTCTACAGAAAGAGTGTTTCAGAAAGGCTCAATCAAAAGTAAGGTTCAACTCTGTTAGTTGAATGCACAGAACAGAAAGAAGTTTCATTCAATGCTTCTGTGTAGTTTATATTTGAACATATTCTTTTTTCCACTATTACCCACTTAGCGCTACGAATGTCCAGTTGCATTTTCTACAGACAGAGTGTTTCAAAACTACTCAATCAAAAGTATGGTTTAACACTGTTAGCTGAATGCTCAGATCAGAAAGAAGTTTCACAGAATGCTTCTGTGTAGTTTATATTTGAATATATTCCTTTTTCCACTACTACGCTCTTAGCGCTCCAAATGTCCAGTTGCATTTTCAACAGAAAGAGTGTTCAGATCTGCTCAACCAAAAGTATGGTTTAACTCTGTTAGCTGAATGCAGAGATCAGAAAGAAGTTTCACCGAATGATTCCGTGTAGTTTATATTTGAAGACATTCCTTTTTCCACTATTACCCTCTTAGCGCTCCGAATCTCCACTTGCATTTTCTACAAAAAGAGTGTTTCATAACTGCTCAATCAAAAATATGTTTTATCTCTGTTAACTGAATTTACAGATCAGAAATAAGTTTCACAGAATGCATCTGTGTAGTTTTTATTTGAAGATATTCTTTTTCCCAATGTAGGCCTCTTAGCGCTTAGCATGTCCAATTGCAGTTTCTACAGAAAGAGTGTTTCAGAACGGTTCAATCAAAAGTAAGGTTCAACTCTGTTAGTTGAATGCACAGAACAGAAAGAATTTTCACAGAATGCTACTGTGTAGTTTATATTTGAATATATTCCTTTTTCCACTATTACCCTCTTAGCGCTCCGAATGTCCACTTGCATTTTCTACAGAAAGAGTGTTCAGAACTGCGCAATCAAAAGTATGGTTTAACTCTGTTAGCTTAATGAACATATCAGAAATAAGTTTCACACAATGCTTCTGTGTAGTTTTTATTTGAAGATATTATTATTCCCAGTATAGGCCTCTTAGCGCTCAGAATGTCCAATTGCAGTTTCTACAGAAAGAGTGTTTCAGAAAGGCTCAATCAAAAGTAAGGTTCAACTCTGTTAGTTGAATGCACAGAACAGAAAGAAGTTTCATACAATGCTTCTGTGTAGTTTATATTTGAACATATTCTTTTTTCCACTATTACCCACTTAGCGCTACGAATGTCCAGTTGCATTTTCTACAGACAGAGTGTTTCAAAACTGCTCAATCAAAAGTATGGTTTAAATCTGTTAGCTGAATGCTCAGATCAGAAAGAAGTTTCACAGAATGCTTCTGTGTAGTTTATATTTGAATATATCCCTTTTTCCACTACTACTCTCTTAGCGCTCCAAATGTCCAGTTGCATTTTCTACAGAAAGAGTGTTCAGATCTGCTCAATCAAAAGTATGGTTTAACTCTGTTAGCTGAATGCACAGATCAGAAAGAAGTTTCACAGAATGATCCTGTGTAGTTTATATTTGGAGACATTCCTTTTTCCACTATTACCCTCTTAGCGCTCCGAATCTCCACTTGCATTTTCTACAGAAAGAGTGTTTCAGAACGGCTCAATCAAAACTAAGGTTCAACTCTTTTAGTTGAACAAACAGAACAGAAAGAAGTTTCACACAATTCTTCTGTGTAGTTTTTATTTGTAGACATTCTTTTTCCCAATATAGGCATCTTAGCACTCAGAATGTCCAATTGCAGTTTCTACAGAAAGAGTGTTTCAGAACGGCTCAATCAAAAGTAAGGTTCAACTCTGTTAGTTGAATGCACAGAACAGAAAGAAGTTTCATACAATGCTTCTGTGTAGTTTATATTTGAACATATACTTTTTTCCACTATTACCCACTTAGCGCTACGAATGTCCAGTTGCATTTTCTACAGACAGAGTGTTTCAAAACTGCTCAATCAAAAGTATGGTTTAACTCTGTTAGCTGAATTCTCAGATCAGAAAGAAGTTTCACAGAATGCTTCTGTGTAGTTTATATTTGAATATATTCCTTTTTCCACTACTACGCTCTTAGCGCTCCAAATGTCCAGTTGCATTTTCAACAGAAAGAGTGTTCAGATCTGCTCAATCAAAAGTATGCTTTAACTCTGTTAGCTGAATGCACAGATCAGAAAGAAGTTTCACCGAGTGATTCTGTGTAGTTTATATTTGAAGACATTCCTTTTTCTACTATTACCCTCTTAGCGCTCCGAATCTCCACTTGCATTTTCTACAAAAAGAGTGTTTCATAACTGCTCAATCAAAAATATGTTTTATCTCTGTGAACTGAATTTACAGATCAGAAATAAGTTTCACAGAATGCATCTGTGTAGTTTTTATTTGAAGATATTCTTTTTCCCAATGTAGGCCTCTTAGCGCTTAGCAGGTCCAATTGCAGTTTCGACAGAAAGAGTGTTTCAGAACGGCTCTATCAAAAGTAAGGTTCAACTCTGTTAGTTGAATGCACAGAACAGAAAGAATTTTCACAGAATGCTACTGTGTAGTTTATATTTGAATATATTCCTTTTTCCACTATTACCCTCTTAGCGCTCCGAATGTCCACTTGCATTTTCTACAGAAAGAGTGTTCAGAACTGCGCAATCAAAAGTATGGTTTAACTCTGTTAGCTTAATGAACATATCAGAAATAAGTTTCACACAATGCTTCTGTGTAGTTTTTATTTGAAGATATTATTTTTCCCAATATAGGCCTCTTAGCGCTCAGAATGTCCAATTGCAGTTTCTACAGAAAGAGTGTTTCAGAAAGGCTCAATCAAAAGTAAGGTTCAACTCTGTTAGTTGAATGCACAGAACAGAAAGAAGTTTCATACAATGCTTCTGTGTAGTTTATATTTGAACATATTTTTTTTCCACTATTACCCACTTAGCGCTACGAATGTCCAGTTGCATTTTCTACAGACAGAGTGTTTCAAAACTGCTCAATCAAAAGTATGGTTTAACTCTGTTAGCTGAATGCTCAGATCAGAAAGAAGTTTCACAGAATGCTTCTGTGTAGTTTATATTTGAATATATTCCTTTTTCCACTACTACGCTCTTAGCGCTCCAAATGTCCAGTTGCATTTTCAACAGAAAGAGTGTTCAGATCTGCTCAATCAAAAGTATGGTTTAACTCTGTTAGCTGAATGCACAGATCAGAAAGAAGTTTCACCGAATGATTCTGTGTAGTTTATATTTGAAGACATTCCTTTTTCAACTATTACCCTCTTAGCGCTCCGAATCTCCACTTGCATTTTCTACAAATAGAGTGTTTCATAACTGCTCAATCAAAAATATGTTTTATCTCTGTTAACTGAATTTACAGATCAGAAATAAGTTTCACAGAATGCATCTGTGTAGTTTTTATTTGAAGATATTCTTTTTTCCAATGTAGGCCTATTAGCGCTTAGCATGTCCAATTGCAGTTTCTACAGAAAGAGTGTTTCAGAACGGCTCAATCAAAAGTAAGGTTCAACTCTGTTAGCTGAATGCACAGAACAGAAAGAGTTTTCACAGAATGCTACTGTGTAGTTTCTATTTGAATATATTCCTTTTTCCACTATTACCCTCTTAGAGCTCCGAATGTCCACTTGCATTTTCTACAGAAAGAGTGTTCAGAACTGCGCAATCAAAAGTATGGTTTAACTCTGTTAGCTTAATGAACATATCAGAAATAAGTTTCACACAATGCTTCTGTGTAATTTTTATTTGAAGATATTATTTTTCCCAATATAGGCCTCTTAGCGCTCAGAATGTCCAATTGCAGTTTCTACAGAAAGAGTGTTTCAGAAAGGCTCAGTCAAAAGTAAGGTTCAACTCTGTTAGTTGAATGCACAGAACAGAAAGAAGTTTCATACAATGCTTCTGTGTAGTTTATATTTGAACATATTCTTTTTTCCCCTATTACCCACTTAGCGCTACGAATGTCCAGTTGCATTTTCTACAGACAGAGTGTTTCAAACTGCTCAATCAAAAGTATGGTTTAACTCTGTTAGCTGAATGCTCAGATCAGAAAGAAGTTTCACAGAATGCTTCTGTGTAGTTTATATTTGAATATATTCCTTTTTCCACTACTACGCTCTTAGCGCTCCAAATGTGCAGTTGCATTTTCTACAGAAAGAGTGTTCAGATCTGCTCAATCAAAAGTATGGTTTAACTCTGTTAGCTGAATGCACAGATCAGAAAGAAGTTTCACAGAATGATTCTGTGTAGTTTATATTTGGAGACATTCCTTTTTCCACTATTACCTTCTTAGCGCTCCGAATCTCCACTTGCATTTTCTACAGAAAGAGTGTTTCAGAACGGCTCAATCAAAACTAAGGTTCAACTCTTTTAGTTGAACAATCAGAACAGAAAGTAGTTTCACACAATTCTTCTGTGTAGTTTTTATTTGTAGACATTCTTTTTCCCAATATAGGCCTCTTAGCGCTCAGAATGTCCAATTGCAGTTTCTACAGAAAGAGTGTTTCAGAACGGCTCAATCAAAAGTAAGGTTCAACTCTGTTAGTTGAATGCACAGAACAGAAAGAAGTTTCATACAATGCTTCTGTGTAGTTTATATTTGAACATATTCTTTTTTCCACTATTACCCACTTAGCGCTACGAATGTCCAGTTGCATTTTCTACAGACAGAGTGTTTCAAAACTGCTCAATCAAAAGTATGGTTTAACTCTGTTAGCTGAATGCTCAGATCAGAAAGAAGTTTCACAGAATGCTTCTGTGTAGTTTATATTTGAATATATTCCTTTTTCCACTACTACGCTCTTAGCGCTCCAAATGTCCAGTTGCATTTTCAACAGAAAGAGTGTTCAGATCTGCTCAATCAAAAGTATGTTTTAACTCTGTTAGCTGAATGCACAGATCAGAAAGAAGTTTCACCGAATGATTCTGTGTAGTTTATATTTGAAGACATTCCTTTTTCCACTATTACCCTCTTAGCGCTCCGAATCTCCACTTGCATTTTCTACAAAAAGAGTGTTTCATAACTGCTCAATCAAAAATATGTTTTATCTCTGTTAACTGAATTTACAGATCAGAAATAAGTTTCACAGAATGCATCTGTGTAGTTTTTATTTGAAGATATTCTTTTTCCCAATGTAGGCCTCTTAGCGCTTAGCATGTCCAATTGCAGTTTCTACAGAAAGAGTGTTTCAGAACGGCTCAATCAAAAGTAAGGTTCAACTCTGTTAGTTGAATGCACAGAACAGAAAGAATTTTCACAGAATGCTACTGTGTAGTTTATATTTGAATATATTCCTTTTTCCACTATTACCCTCTTAGCGCTCCGAATGTCCACTTGCATTTTCTACAGAAAGAGTGTTCAGAACTGCGCAATCAAAAGTATGGTTTAACTCTGTTAGCTTAATGAACATATCAGAAATAAGTTTCACACAATGCTTCTGTGTAGTTTTTATTTGAAGATATTATTTTTCCCAATATAGGCCTCTTAGCGCTCAGAATGTCCAATTGCAGTTTCTACAGAAAGAGTGTTTCAGAAAGGCTCAGTCAAAAGTAAGGTTCAACTCTGTTAGTTGAATGCACAGAACAGAAAGAAGTTTCATACAATGCTTCTGTGTAGTTTATATTTGAACATATTCTTTTTTCCCCTATTACCAACTTAGCGCTACGAATGTCCAGTTGCATTTTCTACAGAAAGAGGGTTTCAAAACTGCTCAATCAAAAGTATGGTTTAACTCTGTTAGCTGAATGCTCAGATCAGAAAGAAGTTTCACAGAATGCTTCTGTGTAGTTTATATTTGAATATATTCCTTTTTCCACTACTACTCTCTTAGCGCTCCAAATGTCCAGTTGCATTTTCTACAGAAAGAGAGTTCAGATCTGCTCAATCAAAAGTATGGTTTAACTCTGTTAGCTGAATGCACAGATCAGAAAGAAGTTTCACAGAATGATTCTGTGTAGTTTATATTTGGAGACATTCCTTTTTCCACTATTACCTTCTTAGCGCTCCGAATCTCCACTTGCATTTTCTACAGAAAGACTGTTTCAGAACGGCTCAATCAAAACTAAGGTTCAACTCTTTTAGTTGAACAATCAGAACAGAAAGTAGTTTCACACAATTCTTCTGTGTAGTTTTTATTTGTAGACATTCTTTTTCCCAATATAGGCCTCTTAGCGCTCAGAATGCCCAATTGCAGTTTCTACAGAAAGAGTGTTTCAGAAAGGCTCAATCAAAAGTAAGGTTCAACTCTGTTAGTTGAATGCACAGAACAGAAAGAAGTTTCATTCAATGCTTCTGTGTAGTTTATATTTGAACATATTCTTTTTTCCACTATTACCCACTTAGCGCTACGAATGTCCAGTTGCATTTTCTACAGACAGAGTGTTTCAAAACTACTCAATCAAAAGTATGGTTTAACTCTGTTAGCTGAATGCTCAGATCAGAAAGAAGTTTCACAGAATGCTTCTGTGTAGTTTATATTTGAATATATTCCTTTTTCCACTACTACGCTCTTAGCGCTCCAAATGTCCAGTTGCATTTTCAACAGAAAGAGTGTTCAGATCTGCTCAACCAAAAGTATGGTTTAACTCTGTTAGCTGAATGCAGAGATCAGAAAGAAGTTTCACCGAATGATTCTGTGTAGTTTATATTTGAAGACATTCCTTTTTCCACTATTACCCTCTTAGCGCTCCGAATCTCCACTTGCATTTTCTACAAAAAGAGTGTTTCATAACTGCTCAATCAAAAATATGTTTTATCTCTGTTAACTGAATTTACAGATCAGAAATAAGTTTCACAGAATGCATCTGTGTAGTTTTTATTTGAAGATATTCTTTTTCCCAATGTAGGCCTCTTAGCGCTTAGCATGTCCAATTGCAGTTTCTACAGAAAGAGTGTTTCAGAACGGTTCAATCAAAAGTAAGGTTCAACTCTGTTAGTTGAATGCACAGAACAGAAAGAATTTTCACAGAATGCTACTGTGTAGTTTATATTTGAATATATTCCTTTTTCCACTATTACCCTCTTAGCGCTCCGAATGTCCACTTGCATTTTCTACAGAAAAAGTGTTCAGAACTGCGAAATCAAAAGTATGGTTTAACTCTGTTAGCTTAATGAACATATCAGAAATAAGTTTCACACAATGCTTCTGTGTAGTTTTTATTTGAAGATATTATTTTTCCCAGTATAGGCCTCTTAGCGCTCAGAATGTCCAATTGCAGTTTCTACAGAAAGAGTGTTTCAGAAAGGCTCAATCAAAAGTAAGGTTCAACTCTGTTAGTTGAATGCACAGAACAGAAAGAAGTTTCATACAATGCTTCTGTGTAGTTTATATTTGAACATATTCTTTTTTCCACTATTACCCACTTAGCGCTACGAATGTCCAGTTGCATTTTCTACAGACAGAGTGTTTCAAAACTGCTCAATCAAAAGTATGGTTTAACTCTGTTAGCTGAATGCTCAGATCAGAAATAAGTTTCACAGAATACTTCTGTGTAGTTTATATTTGAATATATTCCTTTTTCCACTACTACTCTCTTAGCGCTCCAAATGTCCAGTTGCATTTTCTACAGAAAGAGAGTTCAGATCTGCTCAATCAAAAGTATGGTTTAACTCTGTTAGCTGAATGCTCAGATCAGAAAGAAGTTTCACAGAATGATTCTGTGTAGTTTATATTTGGAGACATTCCTTTTTCCACTATTACCCTCTTAGCGCTCCGAATCTCCACTTGTATTTTCTACAGAAAGAGTGTTTCAGAACGGCTCAATCAAAACTAAGGTTCAACTCTTTTAGTTGAACAAACAGAACAGAAAGAAGTTTCACACAATTCTTCTGTGTAGTTTTTATTTGTAGACATTCTTTTTCCCAATATAGGCCTCTTAGCGCTCAGAATGTCCAATTGCAGTTTCTACAGAAAGAGTGTTTCAGAACGGCTCAATCAAAAGTAAGGTTCAACTCTGTTAGTTGAATGCACAGAACAGAAAAAGTTTCATACAATGCTTCTGTGTAGTTTATATTTGAACATATTCTTTTTTCCACTATTACCCACTTAGCGCTACGAATGTCCAGTTGCATTTTCTACAGACAGAGTGTTTCAAAACTACTCAATCAAAAGTATGGTTTAACACTGTTAGCTGAATGCTCAGATCAGAAAGAAGTTTCACAGAATGCTTCTGTGTAGTTTATATTTGAATATATTCCTTTTTCCACTACTACGCTCTTAGCGCTCCAAATGTCCAGTTGCATTTTCAACAGAAAGAGTGTTCAGATCTGCTCAACCAAAAGTATGGTTTAACTCTGTTAGCTGAATGCAGAGATCAGAAAGAAGTTTCACCGAATGATTCCGTGTAGTTTATATTTGAAGACATTCCTTTTTCCACTATTACCCTCTTAGCGCTCCGAATCTCCACTTGCATTTTCTACAAAAAGAGTGTTTCATAACTGCTCAATCAAAAATATGTTTTATCTCTGTTAACTGAATTTACAGATCAGAAATAAGTTTCACAGAATGCATCTGTGTAGTTTTTATTTGAAGATATTCTTTTTCCCAATGTAGGCCTCTTAGCGCTTAGCATGTCCAATTGCAGTTTCTACAGAAAGAGTGTTTCAGAACGGTTCAATCAAAAGTAAGGTTCAACTCTGTTAGTTGAATGCACAGAACAGAAAGAATTTTCACAGAATGCTACTGTGTAGTTTATATTTGAATATATTCCTTTTTCCACTATTACCCTCTTAGCGCTCCGAATGTCCACTTGCATTTTCTACAGAAAGAGTGTTCAGAACTGCGCAATCAAAAGTATGGTTTAACTCTGTTAGCTTAATGAACATATCAGAAATAAGTTTCACACAATGCTTCTGTGTAGTTTTTATTTGAAGATATTATTATTCCCAGTATAGGCCTCTTAGCGCTCAGAATGTCCAATTGCAGTTTCTACAGAAAGAGTGTTTCAGAAAGGCTCAATAAAAAGTAAGGTTCAACTCTGTTAGTTGAATGCACAGAACAGAAAGAAGTTTCATACAATGCTTCTGTGTAGTTTATATTTGAACATATTCTTTTTTCCACTATTACCCACTTAGCGCTACGAATGTCCAGTTGCATTTTCTACAGACAGAGTGTTTCAAAACTGCTCAATCAAAAGTATGGTTTAAACCTGTTAGCTGAATGCTCAGATCAGAAAGAAGTTTCACAGAATGCTTCTGTGTAGTTTATATTTGAATATATCCCTTTTTCCACTACTACTCTCTTAGCGCTCCAAATGTCCAGTTGCATTTTCTACAGAAAGAGTGTTCAGATCTGCTCAATCAAAAGTATGGTTTAACTCTGTTAGCTGAATGCACAGATCAGAAAGAAGTTTCACAGAATGATCCTGTGTAGTTTATATTTGGAGACATTCCTTTTTCCACTATTACCCTCTTAGCGCTCCGAATCTCCACTTGCATTTTCTACAGAAAGAGTGTTTCAGAACGGCTCAATCAAAACTAAGGTTCAACTCTTTTAGTTGAACAAACAGAACAAAAAGAAGTTTCACACAATTCTTCTGTGTAGTTTTTATTTGTAGACATTCTTTTTCCCAATATAGGCATCTTAGCACTCAGAATGTCCAATTGCAGTTTCTACAGAAAGAGTGTTTCAGAACGGCTCAATCAAAAGTAAGGTTCAACTCTGTTAGTTGAATGCACAGAACAGAAAGAAGTTTCATACAATGCTTCTGTGTAGTTTATATTTGAACATATACTTTTTTCCACTATTACCCACTTAGCGCTACGAATGTCCAGTTGCATTTTCTACAGACAGAGTGTTTCAAAACTGCTCAATCAAAAGTATGGTTTAACTCTGTTAGCTGAATGCTCAGATCAGAAAGAAGTTTCACAGAATGCTTCTGTGTAGTTTATATTTGAATATATTCCTTTTTCCACTACTACGCTCTTAGCGCTCCAAATGTCCAGTTGCATTTTCAACAGAAAGAGTGTTCAGATCTGCTCAATCAAAAGTATGCTTTAACTCTGTTAGCTGAATGCACAGATCAGAAAGAAGTTTCACCGAGTGATTCTGTGTAGTTTATATTTGAAGACATTCCTTTTTCTACTATTACCCTCTTAGCGCTCCGAATCTCCACTTGCATTTTCTACAAAAAGAGTGTTTCATAACTGCTCAATCAAAAATATGTTTTATCTCTGTGAACTGAATTTACAGATCAGAAATAAGTTTCACAGAATGCATCTGTGTAGTTTTTATTTGAAGATATTCTTTTTCCCAATGTAGGCCTCTTAGCGCTTAGCAGGTCCAATTGCAGTTTCGACAGAAAGAGTGTTTCAGAACGGCTCTATCAAAAGTAAGGTTCAACTCTGTTAGTTGAATGCACAGAACAGAAAGAATTTTCACAGAATGCTACTGTGTAGTTTATATTTGAATATATTCCTTTTTCCACTATTACCCTCTTAGCGCTCCGAATGTCCACTTGCATTTTCTACAGAAAGAGTGTTCAGAACTGCGCAATCAAAAGTATGGTTTAACTCTGTTAGCTTAATGAACATATCAGAAATAAGTTTCACACAATGCTTCTGTGTAGTTTTTATTTGAAGATATTATTTTTCCCAATATAGGCCTCTTAGCGCTCAGAATGTCCAATTGCAGTTTCTACAGAAAGAGTGTTTCAGAAAGGCTCAATCAAAAGTAAGGTTCAACTCTGTTAGTTGAATGCACAGAACAGAAAGAAGTTTCATACAATGCTTCTGTGTAGTTTATATTTGAACATATTCTTTTTTCCACTATTACCCACTTAGCGCTACGAATGTCCAGTTGCATTTTCTACAGACAGAGTGTTTCAAAACTGCTCAATCAAAAGTATGGTTTAACTCTGTTAGCTGAATGCTCAGATCAGAAAGAAGTTTCACAGAATGCTTCTGTGTAGTTTATATTTGAATATATCCCTTTTTCCACTACTACTCTCTTAGCGCTCCAAATGTCCAGTTGCATTTTCTACAGAAAGAGTGTTCAGATCTGCTCAATCAAAAGTATGGTTTAACTCTGTTAGCTGAATGCACAGATCAGAAAGAAGTTTCACAGAATGATCCTGTGTAGTTTATATTTGGAGACATTCCTTTTTCCACTATTACCCTCTTAGCGCTCCGAATCTCCACTTGCATTTTCTACAGAAAGAGTGTTTCAGAACGGCTCAATCAAAACTAAGGTTCAACTCTTTTAGTTGAACAAACAGAACAGAAAGAAGTTTCACACAATTCTTCTGTGTAGTTTTTATTTGTAGACATTCTTTTTCCCAATATAGGCATCTTAGCACTCAGAATGTCCAATTGCAGTTTCTACAGAAAGAGTGTTTCAGAACGGCTCAATCAAAAGTAAGGTTCAACTCTGTTAGTTGAATGCACAGAACAGAAAGAAGTTTCATACAATGCTTCTGTGTAGTTTATATTTGAACATATACTTTTTTCCACTATTACCCACTTAGCGCTACGAATGTCCAGTTGCATTTTCTACAGACAGAGTGTTTCAAAACTGCTCAATCAAAAGTATGGTTTAACTCTGTTAGCTGAATGCTCAGATCAGAAAGAAGTTTCACAGAATGCTTCTGTGTAGTTTATATTTGAATATATTCCTTTTTCCACTACTACGCTCTTAGCGCTCCAAATGTCCAGTTGCATTTTCAACAGAAAGAGTGTTCAGATCTGCTCAATCAAAAGTATGCTTTAACTCTGTTAGCTGAATGCACAGATCAGAAAGAAGTTTCACCGAGTGATTCTGTGTAGTTTATATTTGAAGACATTCCTTTTTCTACTATTACCCTCTTAGCGCTCCGAATCTCCACTTGCATTTTCTACAAAAAGAGTGTTTCATAACTGCTCAATCAAAAATATGTTTTATCTCTGTGAACTGAATTTACAGATCAGAAATAAGTTTCACAGAATGCATCTGTGTAGTTTATATTTGAAGATATTCTTTTTCCCAATGTAGGCCTCTTAGCGCTTAGCAGGTCCAATTGCAGTTTCGACAGAAAGAGTGTTTCAGAACGGCTCTATCAAAAGTAAGGTTCAACTCTGTTAGTTGAATGCACAGAACAGAAAGAATTTTCACAGAATGCTACTGTGTAGTTTATATTTGAATATATTCCTTTTTCCACTATTACCCTCTTAGCGCTCCGAATGTCCACTTGCATTTTCTACAGAAAGAGTGTTCAGAACTGCGCAATCAAAAGTATGGTTTAACTCTGTTAGCTTAATGAACATATCAGAAATAAGTTTCACACAATGCTTCTGTGTAGTTTTTATTTGAAGATATTATTTTTCCCAATATAGGCCTCTTAGCGCTCAGAATGTCCAATTGCAGTTTCTACAGAAAGAGTGTTTCAGAAAGGCTCAATCAAAAGTAAGGTTCAACTCTGTTAGTTGAATGCACAGAACAGAAAGAAGTTTCATACAATGCTTCTGTGTAGTTTATATTTGAACATATTCTTTTTTCCACTATTACCCACTTAGCGCTACGAATGTCCAGTTGCATTTTCTACAGACAGAGTGTTTCAAAACTGCTCAATCAAAAGTATGGTTTAACTCTGTTAGCTGAATGCTCAGATCAGAAAGAAGTTTCACAGAATGCTTCTGTGTAGTTTATATTTGAATATATTCCTTTTTCCACTACTACGCTCTTAGCGCTCCAAATGTCCAGTTGCATTTTCAAAAGAAAGAGTGTTCAGATCTGCTCAATCAAAAGTATGGTTTAACTCTGTTAGCTGAATGCACAGATCAGAAAGAAGTTTCACCGAATGATTCTGTGTAGTTTATATTTGAAGACATTCCTTTTTCCACTATTACCCTCTTAGCGCTCCGAATCTCCACTTGCATTTTGTACAAATAGAGTGTTTCATAACTGCTCAATCAAAAATATGTTTTATCTCTGTTAACTGAATTTACAGATCAGAAATAAGTTTCACAGAATGCATCTGTGTAGTTTTTATTTGAAGATATTCTTTTTTTAAATGTAGGCCTATTAGCGCTTAGCATGTCCAATTGCAGTTTCTACAGAAAGAGTGTTTCAGAACGGCTCAATCAAAAGTAAGGTTCAACTCTGTTAGCTGAATGCACAGAACAGAAAGAGTTTTCACAGAATGCTACTGTGTAGTTTCTATTTGAATATATTCCTTTTTCCACTATTACCCTCTTAGCGCTCCGAATGTCCACTTGCATTTTCTACAGAAAGAGTGTTCAGAACTGCGCAATCAAAAGTATGGTTTAACTCTGTTAGCTTAATGAACATATCAGAAATAAGTTTCACACAATGCTTCTGTGTAATTTTTATTTGAAGATATTATTTTTCCCAATATAGGCCTCTTAGCGCTCAGAATGTCCAATTGCAGTTTCTACAGAAAGAGTGTTTCAGAAAGGCTCAGTCAAAAGTAAGGTTCAACTCTGTTAGTTGAATGCACAGAACAGAAAGAAGTTTCATACAATGCTTCTGTGTAGTTTATATTTGAACATATTCTTTTTTCCCCTATTACCCACTTAGCGCTACGAATGTCCAGTTGCATTTTCTACAGACAGAGTGTTTCAAACTGCTCAATCAAAAGTATGGTTTAACTCTGTTAGCTGAATGCTCAGATCAGAAAGAAGTTTCACAGAATGCTTCTGTGTAGTTTATATTTGAATATATTCCTTTATCCACTACTACGCTCTTAGCGCTCCAAATGTGCAGTTGCATTTTCTACAGAAAGAGTGTTCAGATCTGCTCAATCAAAAGTATGGTTTAACTCTGTTAGCTGAATGCACAGATCAGAAAGAAGTTTCACAGAATGATTCTGTGTAGTTTATATTTGGAGACATTCCTTTTTCCACTATTACCTTCTTAGCGCTCCGAATCTCCACTTGCATTTTCTACAGAAAGAGTGTTTCAGAACGGCTCAATCAAAACTAAGGTTCAACTCTTTTAGTTGAACAATCAGAACAGAAAGTAGTTTCACACAATTCTTCTGTGTAGTTTTTATTTGTAGACATTCTTTTTCCCAATATAGGCCTCTTAGCGCTCAGAATGTCCAATTGCAGTTTCTACAGAAAGAGTGTTTCAGAACGGCTCAATCAAAAGTAAGGTTCAACTCTGTTAGTTGAATGCACAGAACAGAAAGAAGTTTCATACAATGCTTCTGTGTAGTTTATATTTGAACATATTCTTTTTTCCACTATTACCCACTTAGCGCTACGAATGTCCAGTTGCATTTTCTACAGACAGAGTGTTTCAAAACTGCTCAATCAAAAGTATGGTTTAACTCTGTTAGCTGAATGCTCAGATCAGAAAGAAGTTTCACAGAATGCTTCTGTGTAGTTTATATTTGAATATATTCCTTTTTCCACTACTACGCTCTTAGCGCTCCAAATGTCCAGTTGCATTTTCAACAGAAAGAGTGTTCAGATCTGCTCAATCAAAAGTATGTTTTAACTCTGTTAGCTGAATGCACAGATCAGAAAGAAGTTTCACCGAATGATTCTGTGTAGTTTATATTTGAAGACATTCCTTTTTCCACTATTACCCTCTTAGCGCTCCGAATCTCCACTTGCATTTTCTACAAAAAGAGTGTTTCATAACTGCTCAATCAAAAATATGTTTTATCTCTGTTAACTGAATTTACAGATCAGAAATAAGTTTCACAGAATGCATCTGTGTAGTTTTTATTTGAAGATATTCTTTTTCCCAATGTAGGCCTCTTAGCGCTTAGCATGTCCAATTGCAGTTTCTACAGAAAGAGTGTTTCAGAACGGCTCAATCAAAAGTAAGGTTCAACTCTGTTAGTTGAATGCACAGAACAGAAAGAATTTTCACAGAATGCTACTGTGTAGTTTATATTTGAATATATTCCTTTTTCCACTATTACCCTCTTAGCGCTCCGAATGTCCACTTGCATTTTCTACAGAAAGAGTGTTCAGAACTGCGCAATCAAAAGTATGGTTTAACTCTGTTAGCTTAATGAACATATCAGAAATAAGTTTCACACAATGCTTCTGTGTAGTTTTTATTTGAAGATATTATTTTTCCCAATATAGGCCTCTTAGCGCTCAGAATGTCCAATTGCAGTTTCTACAGAAAGAGTGTTTCAGAAAGGCTCAGTCAAAAGTAAGTTTCAACTCTGTTAGTTGAATGCACAGAACAGAAAGAAGTTTCATACAATGCTTCTGTGTAGTTTATATTTGAACATATTCTTTTTTCCCCTATTACCAACTTAGCGCTACGAATGTCCAGTTGCATTTTCTACAGAAAGAGGGTTTCAAAACTGCTCAATCAAAAGTATGGTTTAACTCTGTTAGCTGAATGCTCAGATCAGAAAGAAGTTTCACAGAATGCTTCTGTGTAGTTTATATTTGAATATATTCCTTTTTCCACTACTACTCTCTTAGCGCTCCAAATGTCCAGTTGCATTTTCTACAGAAAGAGAGTTCAGATCTGCTCAATCAAAAGTATGGTTTAACTCTGTTAGCTGAATGCACAGATCAGAAAGAAGTTTCACAGAATGATTCTGTGTAGTTTATATTTGGAGACATTCCTTTTTCCACTATTACCTTCTTAGCGCTCCGAATCTCCACTTGCATTTTCTACAGAAAGACTGTTTCAGAACGGCTCAATCAAAACTAAGGTTCAACTCTTTTAGTTGAACAATCAGAACAGAAAGTAGTTTCACACAATTCTTCTGTGTAGTTTTTATTTGTAGACATTCTTTTTCCCAATATAGGCCTCTTAGCGCTCAGAATGCCCAATTGCAGTTTCTACAGAAAGAGTGTTTCAGAAAGGCTCAATCAAAAGTAAGGTTCAACTCTGTTAGTTGAATGCACAGAACAGAAAGAAGTTTCATTCAATGCTTCTGTGTAGTTTATATTTGAACATATTCTTTTTTCCACTATTACCCACTTAGCGCTACGAATGTCCAGTTGCATTTTCTACAGACAGAGTGTTTCAAAACTACTCAATCAAAAGTATGGTTTAACTCTGTTAGCTGAATGCTCAGATCAGAAAGAAGTTTCACAGAATGCTTCTGTGTAGTTTATATTTGAATATATTCCTTTTTCCACTACTACGCTCTTAGCGCTCCAAATGTCCAGTTGCATTTTCAACAGAAAGAGTGTTCAGATCTGCTCAACCAAAAGTATGGTTTAACTCTGTTAGCTGAATGCAGAGATCAGAAAGAAGTTTCACCGAATGATTCTGTGTAGTTTATATTTGAAGACATTCCTTTTTCCACTATTACCCTCTTAGCGCTCCGAATCTCCACTTGCATTTTCTACAAAAAGAGTGTTTCATAACTGCTCAATCAAAAATATGTTTTATCTCTGTTAACTGAATTTACAGATCAGAAATAAGTTTCACAGAATGCATCTGTGTAGTTTTTATTTGAAGATATTCTTTTTCCCAATGTAGGCCTCTTAGCGCTTAGCATGTCCAATTGCAGTTTCTACAGAAAGAGTGTTTCAGAACGGTTCAATCAAAAGTAAGGTTCAACTCTGTTAGTTGAATGCACAGAACAGAAAGAATTTTCACAGAATGCTACTGTGTAGTTTATATTTGAATATATTCCTTTTTCCACTATTACCCTCTTAGCGCTCCGAATGTCCACTTGCATTTTCTACAGAAAAAGTGTTCAGAACTGCGAAATCAAAAGTATGGTTTAACTCTGTTAGCTTAATGAACATATCAGAAATAAGTTTCACACAATGCTTCTGTGTAGTTTTTATTTGAAGATATTATTTTTCCCAGTATAGGCCTCTTAGCGCTCAGAATGTCCAATTGCAGTTTCTACAGAAAGAGTGTTTCAGAAAGGCTCAATCAAAAGTAAGGTTCAACTCTGTTAGTTGAATGCACAGAACAGAAAGAAGTTTCATACAATGCTTCTGTGTAGTTTATATTTGAACATATTCTTTTTTCCACTATTACCCACTTAGCGCTACGAATGTCCAGTTGCATTTTCTACAGACAGAGTGTTTCAAAACTGCTCAATCAAAAGTATGGTTTAACTCTGTTAGCTGAATGCTCAGATCAGAAATAAGTTTCACAGAATACTTCTGTGTAGTTTATATTTGAATATATTCCTTTTTCCACTACTACTCTCTTAGCGCTCCAAATGTCCAGTTGCATTTTCTACAGAAAGAGCGTTCAGATCTGCTCAATCAAAAGTATGGTTTAACTCTGTTAGCTGAATGCTCAGATCAGAAAGAAGTTTCACAGAATGATTCTGTGTAGTTTATATTTGGAGACATTCCTTTTTCCACTATTACCCTCTTAGCGCTCCGAATCTCCACTTGTATTTTCTACAGAAAGAGTGTTTCAGAACGGCTCAATCAAAACTAAGGTTCAACTCTCTTAGTTGAACAAACAGAACAGAAAGAAGTTTCACACAATTCTTCTGTGTAGTTTTTATTTGTAGACATTCTTTTTCCCAATATAGGCCTCTTAGCGCTCAGAATGTCCAATTGCAGTTTCTACAGAAAGAGTGTTTCAGAACGGCTCAATCAAAAGTAAGGTTCAACTCTGTTAGTTGAATGCACAGAACAGAAAAAGTTTCATACAATGCTTCTGTGTAGTTTATATTTGAACATATACTTTTTTCCACTATTACCCACTTAGCGCTACGAATGTCCAGTTGCATTTTCTACAGACAGAGTGTTTCAAAACTGCTCAATCAAAAGTATGGTTTAACTCTGTTAGCTGAATGCTCAGATCAGAAAGAAGTTTCACAGAATGCTTCTGTGTAGTTTATATTTGAATATATTACTTTTTCCACTACTACGCTCTTAGCGCTCCAAATGTCCAGTTGCATTTTCAACAGAAAGGGTGTTCAGATCTGCTCAATCAAAAGTATGGTTTAACTCTGTTAGCTGAATGCACAGATCAGAAAGAAGTTTCACCGAATGATTCTGTGTAGTTTATATTTGAAGACATTCCTTTTTCTACTATTACCCTCTTAGCGCTCCGAATCTCCACTTGCATTTTCTACAAAAAGAGTGTTTCATAACTGCTCAATCAAAAATATGTTTTATCTCTGTTAACTGAATTTACAGATCAGAAATAAGTTTCACAGAATGCATCTGTGTAGTTTTTATATGAAGATATTCTTTTTCCCAATGTAGGCCTCTTAGCGCTTAGCATGTCCAATTGCAGTTTCTACAGAAAGAGTGTTTCAGAACGGCTCAATCAAAAGTAAGGTTCAACTCTGTTATTTGAATGCACAGAACAGAAAGAATTTTCACAGAATGCTACTGTGTAGTTTATATTTGAATATATTCCTTTTTCCACTATTACCCTCTTAGCGCTCCGAATGTCCACTTGCATTTTCTACAGAAAGAGTGTTCAGAACTGCGCAATCAAAAGTATGGTTTAACTCTGTTAGCTTAATGAACATATCAGAAATAAGTTTCACACAATGCTTCTGTGTAGTTTTTATTTGAAGATATTATTTTTCCCAATATAGGCCTCTTAGCGCTCAGAATGTCCAATTGCAGTTTCTACAGAAAGAGTGTTTCAGAAAGGCTCAATCAAAAGTAAGGTTCAACTCTGTTAGTTGAATGCACAGAACAGAAAGAAATTTCATACAATGCTTCTGTGTAGTTTATATTTGAAAATAGTCTTTTTTCCACTATTACACACTTAGCGCTACGAATGTCCAGTTGCATTTTCTACAGACAGAGTGTTTCAAAACTGCTCAATCAAAAGTATGGTTTAACTCTGTTAGCTGAATGCTCAGATCAGAAAGAAGTTTCACAGAATGCTTCTGTGTATTTTATATTTGAATATATTCCTTTTTCCACTACTACGCTCTTAGCGCTCCAAATGTCCAGTTGCATTTTCAACAGAAAGAGTGTTCAGATCTGCTCAATCAAAAGTATGGTTTAACTCTGTTAGCTGAATGCACAGATCAGAAAGAAGTTTCACCGAATGATTCTGTGTAGTTTATATTTGAAGACATTCCTTTTTCCACTATTACCCTCTTAGCGCTCCGAATCTCCACTTGCATTTTCTACAAAAGAGTGTTTCATAACTGCTCAATCAAAAATATGTTTTATCTCTCTTAACTGAATTTACAGATCAGAAATAAGTTTCACAGAATGCATCTGTGTACTTTTTATTTGAAGATATTCTTTTTCCCAATGTAGGCCTCTTAGCGCTTAGCATGTCCAATTGCAGTTTCTACAGAAAGAGTGTTTCAGAACGGCTCAATCAAAAGTAGGGTTCAACTCTGTTAGTTGAATGCACAGAACAGAAAGAATTTTCACAGAATGCTACTGTGTAGTTTATATTTGAATATATTCCTTTTTCCACTATTACCCTCTTAGCGCTCCGAATGTCCACTTGCATTTTCTACAGAAAGAGTGTTCAGAACTGCGCAATCAAAAGTATGGTTTAACTCTGTTAGCTTAATGAACATATCAGAAATAAGTTTCACACAATGCTTCTGTGTAGTTTTTATTTGAAGATATTATTTTTCCCAATATAGGCCTCTTAGCGCTCAGAATGTCCAATTGCAGATTCTACTGAAAGAGTGTTTCAGAAAGGCTCAATCAAAAGTAAGGTTCAACTCTGTTAGTTGAATGCACAGAACAGAAAGATGTTTCATACAATGCTTCTGTGTAGTTTATATTTGAACATATTCTTTTTTCCACTATTACCCACTTAGCGCTACGAATGTCCAGTTGCATTTTCTACAGACAGAGTGTTTCAAAACTGCTCAATCAAAAGTATGGTTTAACTCTGTTAGCTGAATGCTCAGATCAGAAAGAAGTTTCACAGAATGCTTCTGTGTAGTTTATATTTGAATATATTCCTTTTTCCACTACTACTCTCTTAGCGCTCCAAATGTCCAGTTGCATTTTCTACAGAAAGAGTGTTCAGATCTGCTCAATCAAAAGTATGGTTTAACTCTGTTAGCTGAATGCACAGATCAGAAAGAAGTTTCACAGAATGATTCTGTGTAGTTTATATTTGGAGACATTCCTTTTTCCACTATTACCCTCTTAGCGCTCCGAATCTCCACTTGCATTTTCTACAGAAAGAGTGTTTCAGAACGGCTCAATCAAAACTAAGGTTCAACTCTTTTAGTTGAACAAACAGAACAGAAAGAAGTTTCACACAATTCTTCTGTGTAGTTTTTATTTGTAGACATTCTTTTTCCCAATATAGGCCTCTTAGCGCTCAGAATGTCCAATTGCAGTTTCTACAGAAAGAGTGTTTCAGAACGGCTCAATCAAAAGTAAGGTTCAACTCTGTTAGTTGAATGCACAGAACAGAAAGAAGTTTCATACAATGCTTCTGTGTAGTTTATATTTGAACATATACTTTTTTCCACTATTACCCACTTAGCGCTACGAATGTCCAGTTGCATTTTCTACAGACAGAGTGTTTCAAAACTGCTCAATCAAAAGTATGGTTTAACTCTGTTAGCTGAATGCTCAGATCAGAAAGAAGTTTCACAGAATGCTTCTGTGTAGTTTATATTTGAATATATTCCTTTTTCCACTACTACGCTCTTAGCGCTCCAAATGTCCAGTTGCATTTTCAACAGAAAGAGTGTTCAGATCTGCTCAATCAAAAGTATGCTTTAACTCTGTTAGCTGAATGCACAGATCAGAAAGAAGTTTCACCGAGTGATTCTGTGTAGTTTATATTTGAAGACATTCCTTTTTCTACTATTACCCGCTTAGCGCTCCGAATCTCCACTTGCATTTTCTACAAAAAGAGTGTTTCATAACTGCTCAATCAAAAATATGTTTTATCTCTGTTAACTGAATTTACAGATCAGAAATAAGTTTCACAGAATGCATCTGTGTAGTTTTTATTTGAAGATATTCTTTCTCCCAATGTAGGCCTCTTTGCGCTTAGCAGGTCCAATTGCAGTTTCGACAGAAAGAGTGTTTCAGAACGGCTCTATCAAAAGTAAGGTTCAACTCTGTTAGTTGAATGCACAGAACAGAAAGAATTTTCACAGAATGCTACTGTGTAGTTTATATTTGAATATATTCCTTTTTCCACTATTACCCTCTTAGCGCTCCGAATGTCCACTTGCATTTTCTACAGAAAGAGTGTTCAGAACTGCGCAATCAAAAGTATGGTTTAACTCTGTTAGCTTAATGAACATATCAGAAATAAGTTTCACACAATGCTTCTGTGTAGTTTTTATTTGAAGATATTATATTTCCCAATATAGGCCTCTTAGCGCTCAGAATGTCCAATTGCAGTTTCTACAGATAGAGTGTTTCAGAAAGGCTCAATCAAAAGTAAGGTTCAACTCTGTTAGTTGAATGCACAGAACAGAAAGAAGTTTCATACAATGCTTCTGTGTAGTTTATATTTGAACATATTCTTTTTTCCACTATTACCCACTTAGCGCTACGAATGTCCAGTTGCATTTTCTACAGACAGAGTGTTTCAAAACTGCTCAATCAAAAGTATGGTTTAACTCTGTTAGCTGAATGCTCAGATCAGAAAGAAGTTTCACAGAATGCTTCTGTGTAGTTTATATTTGAATATATTCCTTTTTCCACTACTACGCTCTTAGCGCTCCAAATGTCCAGTTGCATTTTCAACAGAAAGAGTGTTCAGATCTGCTCAATCAAAAGTATGGTTTAACTCTGTTAGCTGAATGCACAGATCAGAAAGAAGTTTCACCGAATGATTCTGTGTAGTTTATATTTGAAGACATTCCTTTTTCCACTATTACCCTCTTAGCGCTCCGAATCTCCACTTGCATTTTCTACAAAAAGAGTGTTTCATAACTGCTCAATCAAAAATATGTTTTATCTCTGTTAACTGAATTTACAGATCAGAAATATGTTTCACAGAATGCATCTGTGTAGTTTTTATTTGAAGATATTCTTTTTCCCAATGTAGGCCTCTTAGCGCTTAGCATGTCCAATTGCAGTTTCTACAGAAAGAGTGTTTCAGAACGGCTCAATCAAAAGTAAGGTTCAACTCTGTTAGTTGAATGCACAGAACAGAAAGAATTTTCACAGAATGCTACTGTGTAGTTTATATTTGAATATATTCCTTTTTCCACTATTACCCTCTTAGCGCTCCGAATGTCCACTTGCATTTTCTACAGAAAGAGTGTTCAGAACTGCGCAATCAAAAGTATGGTTTAACTCTGTTAGCTTAATGAACATATCAGAAATAAGTTTCACACAATGCTTCTGTGTAGTTTTTATTTGAAGATATTATTTTTCCCAATATAGGCCTCTTAGCGCTCAGAATGTCCAATTGCAGATTCTACAGAAAGAGTGTTTCAGAAAGGCTCAATCAAAAGTAAAGTTCAAATCTGTTAGTTGAATGCACAGAACAGAAAGAAGTTTCATACAATGCTTCTGTGTAGTTTATATTTGAACATATTCTTTTTTCCACTATTACCCACTTAGCGCTACGAATGTCCAGTTGCATTTTCTACAGACAGAGTGTTTCAAAACTGCTCAATCAAAAGTATGGTTTAACTCTGTTAGCTGAATGCTCAGATCAGAAAGAAGTTTCACAGAATGCTTCTGTGTAGTTTATATTTGAATATATTCCTTTTTCCACTACTACTCTCTTAGCGCTCCAAATGTCCAGTTGCATTTTCTACAGAAAGAGTGTTCAGATCTGCTCAATCAAAAGTATGGTTTAACTCTGTTAGCTGAATGCACAGATCAGAAAGAAGTTTCACAGAATGATTCTGTGTAGTTTATATTTGGAGACATTCCTTTTTCCACTATTACCCTCTTAGCGCTCCGAATCTCCACTTGCATTTTCTACAGAAAGAGTGTTTCAGAACGGCTCAATCAAAACTTAAGTTCAACTCTTTTAGTTGAACAAACAGAACAGAAAGAAGTTTCACACAATTCTTCTGTGTAGTTTTTATTTGTAGACATTCTTTTTCCCAATATAGGCCTCTTAGCGCTCAGAATGTCCAATTGCAGTTTCTACAGAAAGAGTGTTTCAGAACGGCTCAATCAAAAGTAAGGTTCAACTCTGTTAGTTGAATGCACAGAACAGAAAGAAGTTTCATACAATGCTTCTGTGTAGTTTATATTTGAACATATACTTTTTTCCACTATTACCCACTTAGCGCTACGAATGTCCAGTTGCATTTTCTACAGACAGAGTGTTTCAAAACTGCTCAATCAAAAGTATGGTTTAACTCTGTTAGCTGAATGCTCAGATCAGAAAGAAGTTTCACAGAATGCTTCTGTGTAGTTTATATTTGAATATATTCCTTTTTCCACTACTACGCTCTTAGCGCTCCAAATGTCCAGTTGCATTTTCAACAGAAAGAGTGTTCAGATCTGCTCAATCAAAAGTATGCTTTAACTCTGTTAGCTGAATGCACAGATCAGAAAGAAGTTTCACCGAGTGATTCTGTGTAGTTTATATTTGAAGACATTCCATTTTCTACTATTACCCTCTTAGCGCTCCGAATCTCCACTTGCATTTTCTACAAAAAGAGTGTTTCATAACTGCTCAATCAAAAATATGTTTTATCTCTGTTAGCTGAATTTACAGATCAGAAATAAGTTTCACAGAATGCATCTGTGTAGTTTTTATTTGAAGATATTCTTTTTCCCAATGTAGGCCTCTTAGCGCTTAGCAGGTCCAATTGCAGTTTCGACAGAAAGAGTGTTTCAGAACGGCTCTATCAAAAGTAAGGTTCAACTCTGTTAGTTGAATGCACAGAACAGAAAGAATTTTCACAGAATGCTACTGTGTAGTTTATATTTGAATATATTCCTTTTTCCACTATTACCCTCTTAGCGCTCCGAATGTCCACTTGCATTTTCTACAGAAAGAGTGTTCAGAACTGCGCAATCAAAAGTATGGTTTAACTCTGTTAGCTTAATGAACATATCAGAAATAAGTTTCACACAATGCTTCTGTGTAGTTTTTATTTGAAGATATTATTTTTCCCAATATACGCCTCTTAGCGCTCAGAATGTCCAATTGCAGTTTCTACAGAAAGAGTGTTTCAGAAAGGCTCAATCAAAAGTAAGGTTCAACTCTGTTAGTTGAATGCACAGAACAGAAAGTAGTTTCATACAATGCTTCTGTGTAGTTTATATTTGAACATATTCTTTTTTCCACTATTACCCACTTAGCGCTACGAATGTCCAGTTGCATTTTCTACAGACAGAGTGTTTCAAAACTGCTCAATCAAAAGTATGGTTTAACTCTGTTAGCTGAATGCTCAGATCAGAAAGAAGTTTCACAGAATGCTTCTGTGTAGTTTATATTTGAATATATTCCTTTTTCCACTACTACTCTCTTAGCGCTCCAAATGTCCAGTTGCATTTTCTACAGAAAGAGTGTTCAGATCTGCTCAATCAAAAGTATGGTTTAACTCTGTTAGCTGAATGCACAGATCAGAAAGAAGTTTCACAGAATGATTCTGTGTAGTTTATATTTGGAGACATTCCTTTTTCCACTATTACCCTCTTAGCGCTCCGAATCTCCACTTGCATTTTCTACAGAAAGAGTGTTTCAGAACGGCTCAATCAAAACTAAGGTTCAACTCTTTTAGTTGAACAAACAGAACAGAAAGAAGTTTCACACAATTCTTCTGTGTAGTTTTTATTTGTAGACATTCTTTTTCCCAATATAGGCCTCTTAGCGCTCAGAATGTCCAATTGCAGTTTCTACAGAAAGAGTGTTTCAGAACGGCTCAATCAAAAGTAAGGTTCAACTCTGTTAGTTGAATGCACAGAACAGAAAGAAGTTTCATACAATGCTTCTGTGTAGTTTATATTTGAACATATACTTTTTTCCACTATAACCCACTTAGCGCTACGAATGTCCAGTTGCATTTTCTACAGACAGAGTGTTTCAAAACTGCTCAATCAAAAGTATGGTTTAACTCTGTTAGCTGAATGCTCAGATCAGAAAGAAGTTTCACAGAATGCTTCTGTGTAGTTTATATTTGAATATATTCCTTTTTCCACTACTACGCTCTTAGCGCTCAAAATGTCCAGTTGCATTTTCAACAGAAAGTGTGTTCAGATCTGCTCAATCAAAAGTATGCTTTAACTCTGTTAGCTGAATGCACAGATCAGAAAGAAGTTTCACCGAGTGATTCTGTGTAGTTTATATTTGAAGACATTCCATTTTCTACTATTACCCTCTTAGCGCTCCGAATCTCCACTTGCATTTTCTACAAAAAGAGTGTTTCATAACTGCTCAATCAAAAATATGTTTTATCTCTGTTAACTGAATTTACAGATCAGAAATAAGTTTCACAGAATGCATCTGTGTAGTTTTTATTTGAAGATATTCTTTTTCCCAATGTAGGCCTCTTAGCGCTTAGCAGGTCCAATTGCAGTTTCGACAGAATGAGTGTTTCAGAACGGCTCTATCAAAAGTAAGGTTCAACTCTGTTTGTTGAATGCACAGAACAGAAAGAATTTTCACAGAATGCTACTGTGTAGTTTATATTTGAATATATTCCTTTTTCCACTATTACCCTCTTAGCGCTCCGAATGTCCACTTGCATTTTCTACAGAAAGAGTGTTCAGAACTGCGCAATCAAAAGTATGGTTTAACTCTGTTAGCTTAATGAACATATCAGAAATAAGTTTCACACAATGCTTCTGTGTAGTTTTTATTTGAAGATATTATTTTTCCCAATATAGGCCTCTTAGCGCTCAGAATGTCCAATTGCAGTTTCTACAGAAAGAGTGTTTCAGAAAGGCTCAATCAAAGGTAAGGTTCAACTCTGTTAGTTGAATGCACAGAACAGAAAGAAGTTTCATACAATGCTTCTGTGTAGTTTATATTTGAACATATTCTTTTTTCCACTATTACCCACTTAGCGCTACGAATGTCCAGTTGCATTTTCTACAGACAGAGTGTTTCAAAACTGCTCAAACAAAAGTATGGTTTAACTCTGTTAGCTGAATGCTCAGATCAGAAAGTAGTTTCACAGAATGCTTCTGTGTAGTTTATATTTGAATATATTCCTTTTTCCACTACTATGCTCTTAGCGCTCCAAATGTCCAGTTGCATTTTCAACAGAAAGAGTGTTCAGATCTGCTCAATCAAAAGTATGGTTTAACTCTGTTAGCTGAATGCAGAGATCAGAAAGAAGTTTCACCGAATGATTCTGTGTAGTTTATATTTGAAGACATTCCTTTTTCCACTATTACCCTCTTAGCGCTCCGAATCTCCACTTGCATTTTCTACAAAAAGAGTGTTTCATAACTGCTCAATCAAAAATATGTTTTATCTCTGTTAACTGAATTTACAGATCAGAAATAAGTTTCACAGAATGCATCTGTGTAGTTTTTATTTGAAGATATTCTTTTTCCCAATGTAGGCCTCTTAGCGCTTAGCATGTCCAATTGCAGTTTCTACAGAAAGAGTGTTTCAGAACGGCTCAATCCAAAGTAAGGTTCAACTCTGTTAGTTGAATGCACAGAACAGAAAGAATTTTCACAGAATGCTACTGTGTAGTTTATATTTGAATATATTCCTTTTTCCACTATTACCCTCTTAGCGCTCCGAATGTCCACTTGCATTTTCTACAGAAAGAGTGTTCAGAACTGCGCAATCAAAAGTATGGTTTAACTCTGTTAGCTTAATGAACATATCAGAAATAAGTTTCACACAATGCTTCTGTGTAGTTTTTATTTGAAGATATTATTTTTCCCAATATAGGCTTCTTAGCGCTCAGAATGTCCAATTGCAGATTCTACAGAAAGAGTGTTTCAGAAAGGCTCAATCAAAAGTAAAGTTCAACTCTGTTAGTTGAATGCACAGAACAGAAAGAAGTTTCATACAATGCTTCTGTGTAGTTTATATTTGAACATATTCTTTTTTCCACTATTACCCACTTAGCGCTACGAATGTCCAGTTGCATTTTCTACAGACAGAGTGTTTCAAAACTGCTCAATCAAAAGTATGGTTTAACTCTGTTAGCTGAATGCTCAGATCAGAAAGAAGTTTCACAGAATGCTTCTGTGTAGTTTATATTTGAATATATTCCTTTTTCCACTACTACTCTCTTAGCGCTCCAAATGTCCAGTTGCATTTTCTACAGAAAGAGTGTTCAGATCTGCTCAATCAAAAGTATGGTTTAACTCTGTTAGCTGAATGCTCAGACCAGAAAGAAGTTTCACAGAATGATTCTGTGTAGTTTATATTTGGAGACATTCCTTTTTCTACTATTACCCTCTTAGCGCTCCGAATCTCCACTTGCATTTTCTACAGAAAGAGTGTTTCAGAACTGCTCAATCAAAACTAAGGTTCAACTCTTTTAGTTGAACAAACAGAACAGAAAGAAGTTTCACACAATTCTTCTGTGTAGTTTTTATTTGTAGACATTCTTTTTCCCAATATAGGCCTCTTAGCGCTCAGAATGTCCAATTGCAGTTTCTACAGAAAGAGTGTTTCAGAACGGCTCAATCAAAAGTAAGGTTCAACTCTGTTAGTTGAATGCACAGAACAGAAAGAAGTTTCATACAATGCTTCTGTGTAGTTTATATTTGAACATATACTTTTTTCCACTATTACCCACTTAGCGCTACGAATGTCCAGTTGCATTTTCTACAGACAGAGTGTTTCAAATCTGCTCAATCAAAAGCATGGTTTAACTCTGTTAGCTGAATGCTCAGATCAGAAAGAAGTTTCACAGAATGCTTCTGTGTAGTTTATATTTGAATATATTCCTTTTTCCACTACTACGCTCTTAGCGCTCCAAATGTCCAGTTGCATTTTCAACAGAAAGAGTGTTCAGATCTGCTCAATCAAAAGTATGGTTTAACTCTGTTAGCTGAATGCACAGATCAGAAAGAAGTTTCACCGAATGATTCTGTGTAGTTTATATTTGAAGACATTCCTTTTTCTACTATTACCCTCTTAGCACTCCGAATCTCCACTTGCATTTTCTACAAAAAGAGTGTTTCATAACTGCTCAATCAAAAATATGTTTTATCTCTGTTAACTGAATTTACAGATCAGAAATAAGTTTCACAGAATGCATCTGTGTAGTTTTTATTTGAAGATATTCTTTTTCCCAATGTAGGCCTCTTAGCGCTTAGCAGTTCCAATTGCAGTTTCTACAGAAAGAGTGTTTCAGAACGGCTCTATCAAAAGTAAGGTTCAACTCTGTTAGTTGAATGCACAGAACAGAAAGAATTTTCACAGAATGCTACTGTGTAGTTTATATTTGAATATATTCCTTTTTCCACTATTACCCTCTTAGCGCTCCGAATGTCCACTTGCATTTTCTACAGAAAGAGTGTCCAGAACTGCGCAATGAAAAGTATGGTTTAACTCTGTTAGCTTAATGAACATATCAGAAATAAGTTTCACACAATGCTTCTGTGTAGTTTTTATTTGAAGATATTATTTTTCCCAATATAGGCCTCTTAGCGCTCAGAATGTCCAATTGCAGTTTCTACAGAAAGAGTGTTTCAGAAATGCTCAATCAAAAGTAAGGTTCAACTCTGTTAGTTGAATGCACAGAACAGAAAGTAGTTTCATACAATGCTTCTGTGTAGTTTATATTTGAACATATCCTTTTTTCCACTATTACCCACTTAGCGCTACGAATGTCCAGTTGCATTTACTACAGACAGAGTGTTTCAAAACTGCTCAATCAAAAGTATGGTTTAACTCTGTTAGCTGAATGCTCAGATCAGAAAGAAGTTTCACAGAATGCTTCTGTGTAGTTTATATTTGAATATATTCCTTTTTCCACTACTACGCTCTTAGCGCTCCAAATGTCCAGTTGCATTTCAACAGAAAGAGTGTTCAGATCTGCTCAATCAAAAGTATGGTTTAACTCTGTTAGCTGAATGCACAGATCAGAAAGAAATTTCACCAAATGATTCTGTGTAGTTTATATTTGAAGACATTCCTTTTTCCACTATTACCCTCTTAGCGCTCCGAATCTCCACTTGCATTTTCTACAAAAAGAGTGTTTCATAACTGCTCAATCAAAAATATGTTTTATCTCTGTTAACTGAATTTACAGATCAGAAATAAGTTTCACAGAATGCATCTGTGTAGTTTTTATTTGAAGATATTCTTTTTCCCAATGTAGGCCTCTTAGCGCTTAGCATGTCCAATTGCAGTTTCTACAGAAAGAGTGTTTCAGAACGGCTCAATCAAAAGTAAGGTTCAACTCTGTTAGTTGAATGCACAGAACAGAAAGAATTTTCACAGAATGCTACTGTGTAGTTTATATTTGAATATATTCCTATTTCCACTATTACCCTCTTAGCGCTCCGAATGTCCACTTGCATTTTCTACAGAAAGAGTGTTCAGAACTGCGCAATCAAAAGTATGGTTTAACTCTGTTAGCTTAATTAACATATCAGAAATAAGTTTCACACAATGCTTCTGTGTAGTTTTTATTTGAAGATATTATTTTTCCCAATATAGGCCTCTTAGCGCTCAGAATGCCCAATTGCAGTTTCTACAGAAAGAGTGTTTCAGAAAGGCTCAATCAAAAGTAAGGTTCAACTCTGTTAGTTGAATGCACAGAACAGAAAGAAGTTTCATACAATGCTTCTGTGTAGTTTATATTTGAACATATTCTTTTTTCCACTATTACCCACTTAGCGCTACGAATGTCCAGTTGCATTTTCTACAGACAGAGTGTTTCAAAACTGCTCAATCAAAAGTATGGTTTAACTCTGTTAGCTGAATGCTCAGATCAGAAAGTAGTTTCACAGAATGCTTCTGTGTAGTTTATATTTGAATATATTCCTTTTTCCACTACTACGCTCTTAGCGCTCCAAATGTCCAGTTGCATTTTCAACAGAAAGAGTGTTCAGATCTGCTCAATCAAAAGTATGGTTTAACTCTGTTAGCTGAATGCACAGATCAGAAAGAAGTTTCACCGAATGATTCTGTGTAGTTTATATTTGAAGACATTCCTTTTTCCACTATTACCCTCTTAGCGCTCCGAATCTCCACTTGCATTTTCTACAAAAAGAGTGTTTCATAACTGCTCAATCAAAAATATGTTTTATCTCTGTTAACTGAATTTACAGATCAGAAATAAGTTTCACAGAATGCATCTGTGTAGTTTTTATTTGAAGATATTCTTTTTCCCAATGTAGGCCTCTTAGCGCTTAGCATGTCCAATTGCAGTTTCTACAGAAAGAGTGTTTCAGAACGGCTCAATCCAAAGTAAGGTTCAACTCTGTTAGTTGAATGCACAGAACAGAAAGAATTTTCACAGAATGCTACTGTGTAGTTTATATTTGAATATATTCCTTTTTCCACTATTACCCTCTTAGCGCTCCGAATGTCCACTTGCATTTTCTACAGAAAGAGTGTTCAGAACTGCGCAATTAAAAGTATGGTTTAACTCTGTTAGCTTAATGAACATATCAGAAATAAGTTTCACACAATGCTTCTGTGTAGTTTTTATTTGAAGATATTATTTTTCCCAATATAGGCTTCTTAGCGCTCAGAATGTCCAATTGCAGACTCTACAGAAAGAGTGTTTCAGAAAGGCTCAATCAAAAGTAAAGTTCAACTCTGTTAGTTGAATGCACAGAACAGAAAGAAGTTTCATACAATGCTCCTGTGTAGTTTATATTTGAACATATTCTTTTTTCTACTATTACCCACTTAGCGCTACGAATGTCCAGTTGCATTTTCTACAGACAGAGTGTTTCAAAACTGCTCAATCAAAAGTATGGTTTAACTCTGTTAGCTGAATGCTCAGATCAGAAAGAAGTTTCACAGAATGCTTCTGTGTAGTTTATATTTGAATATATTCCTTTTTCCACTACTACTCTCTTAGCGCTCCAAATGTCCAGTTGCATTTTCTACAGAAAGAGTGTTCAGATCTGCTCAATCAAAAGTATGGTTTAACTCTGTTAGCTGAATGCTCAGACCAGAAAGAAGTTTCACAGAATGATTCTGTGTAGTTTATATTTGGAGACATTCCTTTTTCTACTATTACCCTCTTAGCGCTCCGAATCTCCACTTGCATTTTCTACAGAAAGAGTGTTTCAGAACTGCTCAATCAAAACTAAGGTTCAACTCTTTTAGTTGAACAAACAGAACAGAAAGAAGTTTCACACAATTCTTCTGTGTAGTTTTTATTTGTAGACATTCTTTTTCCCACTATAGGCCTCTTAGCGCTCAGAATGTCCAATTGCAGTTTCTACAGAAAGAGTGTTTCAGAACGGCTCAATCAAAAGTAAGGTTCAAATCTGTTAGTTGAATGCACAGAACAGAAAGAAGTTTCATACAATGCTTCTGTGTAGTTTATATTTGAACATATACTTTTTTCCACTATTACCCACTTAGCGCTACGAATGTCCAGTTGCATTTTCTACAGACAGAGTGTTTCAAATCTGCTCAATCAAAAGCATGGTTTAACTCTGTTAGCTGAATGCTCAGATCAGAAAGAAGTTTCACAGAATGCTTCTGTGTAGTTTATATTTGAATATATTCCTTTTTCCACTACTACGCTCTTAGCGCTCCAAATGTCCAGTTGCATTTTCAACAGAAAGAGTGTTCAGATCTGCTCAATCAAAAGTATGGTTTAACTCTGTTAGCTGAATGCACAGATCAGAAAGAAGTTTCACCGAATGATTCTGTGTAGTTTATATTTGAAGACATTCCTTTTTCTACTATTACCCTCTTAGCACTCCGAATCTCCACTTGCATTTTCTACAAAAAGAGTGTTTCATAACTGCTCAATCAAAAATATGTTTTATCTCTGTTAACTGAATTTACAGATCAGAAATAAGTTTCACAGAATGCATCTGTGTAGTTTTTATTTGAAGATATTCTTTTTCCCAATGTAGGCCTCTTAGCGCTTAGCAGTTCCAATTGCAGTTTCTACAGAAAGAGTGTTTCAGAACGGCTCTATCAAAAGTAAGGTTCAACTCTGTTAGTTGAATGCACAGAACAGAAAGAATTTTCACAGAATGCTACTGTGTAGTTTATATTTGAATATATTCCTTTTTCCACTATTACCCTCTTAGCGCTCCGAATGTCCACTTGCATTTTCTACAGAAAGAGTGTCCAGAACTGCGCAATCAAAAGTATGGTTTAACTCTGTTAGCTTAATGAACATATCAGAAATAAGTTTCACACAATGCTTCTGTGTAGTTTTTATTTGAAGATATTATTTTTCCCAATATAGGCCTCTTAGCGCTCAGAATGACCAATTGCAGTTTCTACAGAAAGAGTGTTTCAGAAATGCTCAATCAAAAGTAAGGTTCAACTCTGTTAGTTGAATGCACAGAACAGAATGTAGTTTCATACAATGCTTCTGTGTAGTTTATATTTGAACATATCCTTTTTTCCACTATTACCCACTTAGCGCTACGAATGTCCAGTTGCATTTACTACAGACAGAGTGTTTCAAAACTGCTCAATCAAAAGTATGGTTTAACTCTGTTAGCTGAATGCTCAGATCAGAAAGAAGTTTCACAGAATGCTTCTGTGTAGTTTATATTTGAATATATTCCTTTTTCCACTACTACGCTCTTAGCGCTCCAAATGTCCAGTTGCATTTCAACAGAAAGAGTGTTCAGATCTGCTCAATCAAAAGTATGGTTTAACTCTGTTAGCTGAATGCACAGATCAGAAAGAAGTTTCACCAAATGATTCTGTGTAGTTTATATTTGAAGACATTCCTTTTTCCACTATTACCCTCTTAGCGCTCCGAATCTCCACTTGCATTTTCTACAGAAAGAGTGTTTCAGAACTGCTCAATCAAAACTAAGGTTCAACTCTTTTAGTTGAACAAACAGAACAGAAAGAAGTTTCACACAATTCTTCTGTGTAGTTTTTATTTGTAGACATTCTTTTTCCCAATATAGGCCTCTTAGCGCTCAGAATGTCCAATTGCAGTTTCTACAGAAAGAGTGTTTCAGAACGGCTCAATCAAAAGTAAGGTTCAACTCTGTTAGTTGAATGCACAGAACAGAAAGAAGTTTCATACAATGCTTCTGTGTAGTTTATATTTGAACATATACTTTTTTCCACTATTACCCACTTAGCGCTACGAATGTCCAGTTGCATTTTCTACAGACAGAGTGTTTCAAAACTGCTCAATCAAAAGCATGGTTTAACTCTGTTAGCTGAATGCTCAGATCAGAAAGAAGTTTCACAGAATGCTTCTGTGTAGTTTATATTTGAATATATTCCTTTTTCCACTACTACGCTCTTAGCGCTCCAAATGTCCAGTTGCATTTTCAACAGAAAGAGTGTTCAGATCTGCTCAATCAAAAGTATGGTTTAACTCTATTAGCTGAATGCACAGATCAGAAAGAAGTTTCACCGAATGATTCTGTGTAGTTTATATTTGAAGACATTCCTTTTTCCACTATTACCCTCTTAGCGCTCCGAATCTCCACTTGCATTTTCTACAAAAAGAGTGTTTCATAACTGCTCAATCAAAAATATGTTTTATCTCTGTTAACTGAATTTACAGATCAGAAATAAGTTTCACAGAATGCATCTGTGTAGTTTTTATTTGAAGATATTCTTTTTCCCAATGTAGGCCTCTTAGCGCTTAGCATGTCCAATTGCAGTTTCTACAGAAAGAGTGTTTCAGAACGGCTCAATCAAAAGTAAGGTTCAACTCTGTTAGTTGAATGCACAGAACAGAAAGAATTTTCACAGAATGCTACTGTGTAGTTTATATTTGAATATATTCCTTTTTCCACTATTACCCTCTTAGCGCTGCGAATGTCCACTTGCATTTTCTACAGAAAGAGTGTTCAGAACTGCGCAATCAAAAGTATGGTTTAACTCTGTTAGCTTAATGAACATATCAGAAATAAGTTTCACACAATGCTTCTGTGTAGTTTTTATTTGAAGATATTATTTTTCCCAATATAGGCCTCTTAGCGCTCAGAATGTCCAATTGCAGTTTCTACAGAAAGTGTGTTTCAGAAAGGCTCAATCAAATGTAAGGTTCAACTCTGTTAGTTGAATGCACAGAACAGAAAGAAGTTTCATACAATGCTTCTGTGTAGTTTATATTTGAACATATTCTTTTTTCCACTATTACCCACTTAGCGCTACGAATGTCCAGTTGCATTTTCTACAGACAGAGTGTTTCAAAACTGCTCAATCAAAAGTATGGTTTAACTCTGTTAGCTGAATGCTCAGATCAGAAAGAAGTTTCACAGAATGCTTCTGTGTAGTTTATATTTGAATATATTCCTTTTTCCACTACTACTCTCTTAGCGCTCCAAATGTCCAGTTGCATTTTCTACAGAAAGAGTGTTCAGATCTGCTCAATCAAAAGTATGGTTTAACTCTGTTAGCTGAATGCACAGATCAGAAAGAAGTTTCACAGAATGATTCTGTGTAGTTTATATTTGGAGACATTCCTTATTCCACTATTACCCTCTTAGCGCTCCGAATCTCCACTTGCATTTTCTACAGAAAGAGTGTTTCAGAACGGCTCAATCAAAACTAAGGTTCAACTCTTTTAGTTGAACAAACAGAACAGAAAGAAGTTTCACACAATTCTTCTGTGTAGTTTTTATTTGTAGACATTCTTTTTCCCAATATAGGCCTCTTAGCGCTCAGAATGTCCAATTGCAGTTTCTACAGAAAGAGTGTTTCAGAACGGCTCAATCAAAAGTAAGGTTCAACTCTGTTAGTTGAATGCACAGAACAGAAAGAAGTTTCATACAATGCTTCTGTGTAGTTTATATTTGAACATATACTTTTTTCCACTATTACCCACTTAGCGCTACGAATGTCCAGTTGCATTTTCTACAGACAGAGTGTTTCAAAACTGCTCAATCAAAAGTATGGTTTAACTCTGTTAGCTGAATGCTCAGATCAGAAAGAAGTTTCACAGAATGCTTCTGTGTAGTTTATATTTGAATATATTACTTTTTCCACTACTACGCTCTTAGCGCTCCAAATGTCCAGTTGCATTTTCAACAGAAAGAGTGTTCAGATCTGCTCAATCAAAAGTATGCTTTAACTCTGTTAGCTGAATGCACAGATCAGAAAGAAGTTTCACCGAGTGATTCTGTGTAGTTTATATTTGAAGACATTCCTTTTTCTACTATTACCCTCTTAGCGCTCCGAATCTCCACTTGCATTTTCTACAAAAAGAGTGTTTCATAACTGCTCAATCAAAAATATGTTTTATCTCTGTTAACTGAATTTACAGATCAGAAATAAGTTTCACAGAATGCATCTGTGTAGTTTTTATTTGAACATATTCTTTTTCCCAATGTAGGCCTCTTAGCGCTTAGCAGGTCCATTTGCAGTTTCGACAGAAAGAGTGTTTCAGAACGGCTCTATCAAAAGTAAGGTTCAACTCTGTTATTTGAATGCACAGAACAGAAAGAATTTTCACAGAATGCTACTGTGTAGTTTATATTTGAATATATTCCTTTTTCCACTATTACCCTCTTAGCGCTCCGAATGTCCACTTGCATTTTCTACAGAAAGAGTGTTCAGAACTGCGCAATCAAAAGTATGGTTTAACTCTGTTATCTTAATGAACATATCAGAAATAAGTTTCACACAATGCTTCTGGGTAGTTTTTATTTGAAGATATTATTTTTCCCAATATAGGCCTCTTAGCGCTCAGAATGTCCAATTGCAGTTTCTACAGAAAGAGTGTTTCAGAAAGGCTCAATCAAAAGTAAGGTTCAACTCTGTTAGTTGAATGCACAGAACAGAAAGAAGTTTCATACAATGCTTCTGTGTAGTTTATATTTGAACATATTCTTTTTTCCACTATTACCCACTTAGCGCTACGAATGTCAAGTTGCATTTTCTACAGACAGAGTGTTTCAAAACTGCTCAATCAAAAGTATGGTTTAACTCTGTTAGCTGAATGCTCAGATCAGAAAGAAGTTTCACAGAATGCTTCTGTGTAGTTTATATTTGAATATATTCCTTTTTCCACTACTACGCTCTTAGCGCTCCAAATGTCCAGTTGCATTTTCAACAGAAAGAGTGTTCAGATCTGCTCAATCAAAAGTATGGTTTAACTCTGTTAGCTGAATGCACAGATCAGAAAGAAGTTTCACCGAATGATTCTGTGTAGTTTATATTTGAAGACATTCCTTTTTCCACTATTACCCTCTTAGCGCTCCGAATCTCCACTTGCATTTTCTACAAAAAGAGTGTTTCATAACTGCTCAATCAAAAATATGTTTTATCTCTGTTAACTGAATTTACAGATCAGAAATAAGTTTCACAGAATGCATCTGTGTAGTTTTTATTTGAAGATATTCTTTTTCCCAATGTAGGCCTCTTAGCGCTTAGAATGTCCAATTGCAGTTTCTACAGAAAGAGTGTTTCAGAACGGCTCAATCAAAAGTAAGGTTCAACTCTGTTAGTTGAATGCACAGAACAGAAAGAATTTTCACAGAATGCTACTGTGTAGTTTATATTTGAATATATTCCTTTTTCCACTATTACCCTCTTAGCGCTCCGAATGTCCACTTGCATTTTCTACAGAAAGAGTGTTCAGAACTGCGCAATCAAAAGTATGGTTTAACTCTGTTAGCTTAATGAACATATCAGAAATAAGTTTCACACAATGCTTCTGTGTAGTTTTTATTTGAAGATATTATTTTTCCCAATATAGGCCTCTTAGCGCTCAGAATGTCCAATTGCAGATTCTACAGAAAGAGTGTTTCAGAAAGGCTCAATCAAAAGTAAAGTTCAACTCTGTTAGTTGAATGCACAGAACAGAAAGAAGTTTCATACAATGCTTCTGTGTAGTTTATATTTGAACATATTCTTTTTTCCACTATTACCCACTTAGCGCTACGAATGTCCAGTTGCATTTTCTACAGACAGAGTGTTTCAAAACTGCTCAATCAAAAGTATGGTTTAACTCTGTTAGCTGAATGCTCAGATCAGAAAGAAGTTTCACAGAATGCTTCTGTGTAGTTTATATTTGAATATATTCCTTTTTCCACTACTACTCTCTTAGCGCTCCAAATGTCCAGTTGCATTTTCTACAGAAAGAGTGTTCAGATCTGCTCAATCAAAAGTATGGTTTAACTCTGTTAGCTGAATGCTCAGACCAGAAAGAAGTTTCACAGAATGATTCTGTGTAGTTTATATTTGGAGACATTCCTTTTTCCACAATTACCCTCTTAGCGCTCCGAATCTCCACTTGCATTTTCTACAAAAAGAGTGTTTCAGAACTGCTCAATCAAAACTAAGGTTCAACTCTTTTAGTTGAACAAACAGAACAGAAAGAAGTTTCACACAATTCTTCTGTGTAGTTTTTATTTGTAGACATTCTTTTTCCCAATATAGGCCTCTTAGCGCTCAGAATGTCCAATTGCAGTTTCTACAGAAAGAGTGTTTCAGAACGGCTCAATCAAAAGTAAGGTTCAACTCTGTTAGTTGAATGCACAGAACAGAAAGAAGTTTCATACAATGCTTCTGTGTAGTTTATATTTGAACATATACTTTTTTCCACTATTACCCACTTAGCGCTACGAATGTCCAGTTGCATTTCCTACAGACAGAGTGTTTCAAAACTGCTCAATCAAAAGTATGGTTTAACTCTGTTAGCTGAATGCTCAGATCAGAAAGAAGTTTCACAGAATGCTTCTGTGTAGTTTATATTTGAATATATTCCTTTTTCCACTACTACGCTCTTAGCGCTCCAAATGTCCAGTTGCATTTTCAACAGAAAGAGTGTTCAGATCTGCTCAATCCAAAGTATGCTTTAACTCTGTTAGCTGAATGCACAGATCAGAAAGAAGTTTCACCGAGTGATTCTGTGTAGTTTATATTTGAAGACATTCCTTTTTCTACTATTACCCTCTTAGCGCTCCGAATCTCCACTTGCATTTTCTACAAAAAGAGTGTTTCATAACTGCTCAATCAAAAATATGTTTTATCTCTGTTAACTGAATTTACAGATCAGAAATAAGTTTCACAGAATGCATCTGTGTAGTTTTTATTTGAAGATATTCTTTTTCCCAATGTAGGCCTCTTAGCGCTTAGCAGGTCCAATTGCAGTTTCGACAGAAAGAGTGTTTCAGAACGGCTCTATCAAAAGTATGGTTCAACTCTGTTAGTTGAATGCACAGAACAGAAAGAATTTTCACAGAATGCTACTGTGTAGTTTATATTTGAATATATTCCTTTTTCCACTATTACCCTCTTAGCGCTCCGAATGTCCACTTGCATTTTCTACAGAAAGAGTGTTCAGAACTGCGCAATCAAAAGTATGGTTTAACTCTGTTAGCTTAATGAACATATCAGAAATAAGTTTCACACAATGCTTCTGGGTAGTTTTTATTTGAAGATATTATTTTTCCCAATATAGGCCTCTTAGCGCTCAGAATGTCCAATTGCAGTTTCTACAGAAAGAGTGTTTCAGAAAGGCTCAATCAAAAGTAAGGTTCAACTCTGTTAGTTGAATGCACAGAACAGAAAGAAGTTTCATACAATGCTTCTGTGTAGTTTATATTTGAACATATTCTTTTTTCCACTATTACCCACTTAGCGCTACGAATGTCCAGTTGCATTTTCTACAGACAGAGTGTTTCAAAACTGCTCAATCAAAAGTATGGTTTAACTCTGTTAGCTGAATGCTCAGATCAGAAAAAAGTTTCACAGAATGCTTCTGTGTAGTTTATATTTGAATATATTCCTTTTTCCACTACTACGCTCTTAGCGCTCCAAATGTCCAGTTGCATTTTCAACAGAAAGAGTGTTCAGATCTGCTCAATCAAAAGTATGGTTTAACTCTGTTAGCTGAATGCACAGATCAGAAAGAAGTTTCACCGAATGATTCTGTGTAGTTTATATTTGAAGACATTCCTTTTTCCACTATTACCCTCTTAGCGCTCCGAATCTCCACTTGCATTTTCTACAAAAAGAGTGTTTCATAACTGCTCAATCAAAAATATGTTTTATCTCTGTTAACTGAATTTACAGATCAGAAATAAGTTTCACAGAATGCATCTGTGTAGTTTTTATTTGAAGATATTCTTTTTCCCAATGTAGGCCTCTTAGCGCTTAGCATGTCCAATTGCAGTTTCTACAGAAAGAGTGTTTCAGAACGGCTCAATCAAAAGTAAGGTTCAACTCTGTTAGTTGAATGCACAGAACAGAAAGAATTTTCACAGAATGCTACTGTGTAGTTTATATTTGAATATATTCCTTTTTCCACTATTACCCTCTTAGCGCTCCGAATGTCCACTTGCATTTTCTACAGAAAGAGTGTTCAGAACTGCGCAATCAAAAGTATTGTTTAACTCTGTTAGCTTAATGAACATATCAGAAACAAGTTTCACACAATGCTTCTGTGTAGTTTTTATTTGAAGATATTATTTTTCCCAATATAGGCCTCTTAGCGCTCAGAATGTCCAATTGCAGATTCTACAGAAAGAGTGTTTCAGAAAGGCTCAATCAAAAGTAAAGTTCAACTCTGTTAGTTGAATGCACAGAACAGAAAGAAGTTTCATACAATGCTTCTGTGTAGTTTATATTTGAACATATTCTTTTTTCCACTATTACCCACTTAGCGCTACGAATGTCCAGTTGCATTTTCTACAGACAGAGTGTTTCAAAACTGCTCAATCAAAAGTATGGTTTAACTCTGTTAGCTGAATGCTCAGATCAGAAAGAAGTTTCACAGAATGCTTCTGTGTAGTTTATATTTGAATATATTCCTTTTTCCACTACTACTCTCTTAGCGCTCCAAATGTCCAGTTGCATTTTCTACAGAAAGAGTGTTCAGATCTGCTCAATCAAAAGTATGGTTTAACTCTGTTAGCTGAAGGCACAGATCAGAAAGAAGTTTCACAGAATGATTCTGTGTAGTTTATATTTGGAGACATTCCTTTTTCCACTATTACCCTCTTAGCGCTCCGAATCTCCACTTGCATTTTCTACAGAAAGAGTGTTTCAGAACGGCTCAATCAAAACTAAGGTTCAACTCTTTTAGTTGAACAAACAGAACAGAAAGAAGTTTCACACAATTCTTCTGTGTAGTTTTTATTTGTAGACATTCTTTTTCCCAATATAGGCCTCTTAGCGCTCAGAATGTCCAATTGCAGTTTCTACAGAAAGAGTGTTTCAGAACGGCTCAATCAAAAGTAAGGTTCAACTCTGTTAGTTGAATGCACAGAACAGAAAGAAGTTTCATACAATGCTTCTGTGTAGTTTATATTTGAACATATTCTTTTTTCCACTATTACCCACTTAGCGCTACGAATGTCCAGTTGCATTTTCTACAGACAGAGTGTTTCAAAACTGCTCAATCAAAAGTATGGTTTAACTCTGTTAGCTGAATGCTCAGATCAGAAAGAAGTTTCACAGAATGCCTCTGTGTAGTTTATATTTGAATATATTCCTTTTTCCACTACTACGCTCTTAGCGCTCCAAATGTCCAGTTGCATTTTCAACAGAAAGAGTGTTCAGATCTGCTCAATCAAAAGTATGGTTTAACTCTGTTAGCTGAATGCACAGATCAGAAAGAAGTTTCACCGAATGATTCTGTGTAGTTTATATTTGAAGACATTCCTTTTTCCACTATTACCCTCTTAGCGCTCCGAATCTCCACTTGCATTTTCTACAAAAAGAGTGTTTCATAACTGCTCAATCAAAAATATGTTTTATCTCTGTTAACTGAATTTACAGATCAGAAATAAGTTTCACAGAATGCATCTGTGTAGTTTTTATTTGAAGATATTCTTTTTCCCAATGTAGGCCTCTTAGCGCTTAGCATGTCCAATTGCAGTTTCTACAGAAAGAGTGTTTCAGAACGGCTCAATCAAAAGTAAGGTTCAACTCTGTTAGTTGAATGCACAGAACAGAAAGAATTTTCACAGAATGCTACTGTGTAGTTTATATTTGAATATATTACTTTTTCCACTATTACCCTCTTAGCGCTCCGAATGTCCACTTGCATTTTCTACAGAAAGAGTGTTCAGAACTGCGCAATCAAAAGTATGGTTTAACTCTGTTAGCTTAATGAACATATCAGAAATAAGTTTCACACAATGCTTCTGTGTAGTTTTTATTTGAAGATATTATTTTTCCCAATATAGGCCTCTTAGCGCTCAGAATGTCCAATTGCAGTTTCTACAGAAAGAGTGTTTCAGAAAGGCTCAATCAAAAGTAAGGTTCAACTCTGTTAGTTGAATGCACAGAACAGAAAGAAGTTTCATACAATGCTTCTGTGTAGTTTATATTTGAACATATTCTTTTTTCCACTATTACCCACTTAGCGCTACGAATGTCCAGTTGCATTTTCTACAGACAGAATGTTTCAAAACTGCTCAATCAAAAGTATGGTTTAACTCTGTTAGCTGAATGCTCAGATCAGAAAGAAGTTTCACAGAATGCTTCTGTGTAGTTTATATTTGAATATATTCCTTTTTCCACTACTACTCTCTTAGCGCTCCAAATGTCCAGTTGCATTTTCTACAGAAAGAGTGTTCAGATCTGCTCAATCAAAAGTATGGTTTAACTCTGTTAGCTGAATGCTCAGACCAGAAAGAAGTTTCACAGAATGATTCTGTGTAGTTTATATTTGGAGACATTCCTTTTTCCACTATTACCCTCTTAGCGCTCCGAATCTCCACTTGCATTTTCTACAGAAAGAGTGTTTCAGAACTGCTCAATCAAAACTAAGGTTCAACACTTTTAGTTGAACAAACAGAACAGAAAGAAGTTTCACACAATTCTTCTGTGTAGTTTTTATTTGTAGACATTCTTTTTCCCAATATAGGCCTCTTACCGCTCAGAATGTCCAATTGCAGTTTCTACAGAAAGAGTGTTTCAGAACGGCTCTATCAAAAGTAAGGTTCAACTCTGTTAGTTGAATGCACAGAACAGAAAGAATTTTCACAGAATGCTACTGTGTAGTTTATATTTGAATATATTCCTTTTTCCACTATTACCCTCTTAGCGCTCCGAATGTCCACTTGCATTTTCTACAGAAAGAGTGTTCAGAACTGCGCAATCAAAAGTATGGTTTAACTCTGTTAGCTTAATGAACATATCAGAAATAAGTTTCACACAATGCTTCTGTGTAGTTTTTATTTGAAGATATTATTTTTCCCAATATAGGCCTCTTAGCGCTCAGAATGTCCAATTGCAGTTTCTACAGAAAGAGTGTTTCAGAAATGCTCAATCAAAAGTAAGGTTCAACTCTGTTAGTTGAATGCACAGAACAGAAAGTAGTTTCATACAATGCTTCTGTGTAGTTTATATTTGAACATATCCTTTTTTCCACTATTACCCACTTAGCGCTACGAATGTCCAGTTGCATTTTCTACAGACAGAGTGTTTCAAAACTGCTCAATCAAAAGTATGGTTTAACTCTCTTAGCTGAATGCTCAGATCAGAAAGAAGTTTCACAGAATGCTTCTGTGTAGTTTATATTTGAATATATTCCTTTTTCCACTACTACGCTCTTAGCGCTCCAAATGTCCAGTTGTATTTTCAACAGAAAGAGTGTTCAGATCTGCTCAATCAAAAGTATGGTTTAACTCTGTTAGCTGAATGCACAGATCAGAAGTTTCACCAAATGATTCTGTGTAGTTTATATTTGAAGACATTCCTTTTTCCACTATTACCCGCTTAGCGCTCCGAATCTCCACTTGCATTTTCTACAAAAAGAGTGTTTCATAACTGCTCAATCAAAAATATGTTTTATCTCTGTTAACTGAATTTACAGATCAGAAATAAGTTTCACAGAATGCATCTGTGTAGTTTTTATTTGAAGATATTCTTTTTCCCAATGTAGGCCTCTTAGCGCTTAGCATGTCCAATTGCAGTTTCTACAGAAAGAGTGTTTCAGAACGGCTCAATCAAAAGTAAGGTTCAACTCTGTTAGTTGAATGCACAGAACAGAAAGAATTTTCACAGAATGCTACTGTGTAGTTTATATTTGAATATATTCCTTTTTCCACTATTACCCTCTTAGCGCTCCGAATGTCCACTTGCATTTTCTACAGAAAGAGTGTTCAGAACTGCGCAATCAAAAGTATGGTTTAACTCGGTTAGCTTAATGAACATATCAGAAATAAGTTTCACACAATGCTTCTGTGTAGTTTTTATTTGAAGATATTATTTTTCCCAATATAGGCCTCTTAGCGCTCAGAATGTCCAATTGCAGTTTCTACAGAAAGAGTGTTTCAGAACGGCTCAATCAAAAGTAAGGTTCAACTCTGTTAGTTGAATGCACAGAACAGAAAGAAGTTTCATACAATGCTTCTGTGTAGTTTATATTTGAACATATACTTTTTTCCACTATTACCCACTTAGCGCTACGAATGTCCAGTTGCATTTTCTACAGACAGAGTGTTTCAAAACTGCTCAATCAAAAGTATGGTTTAACTCTGTTAGCTGAATGCTCAGATCAGAAAGAAGTTTCACAGAATGCTTCTGTGTAGTTTATATTTGAATATATTCCTTTTTCCACTACTACGCTCTTAGCGCTCCAAATGTCCAGTTTCATTTTCAACAGAAAGAGTGTTCAGATCTGCTCAATCAAAAGTATGGTTTAACTCTGTTAGCTGAATGCACAGATCAGAAAGAAGTTTCACCGAATGATTCTGTGTAGTTTATATTTGAAGACATTCCTTTTTCTACTATTACCCTCTTAGCGCTCCGAATCTCCACTTGCATTTTCTACAAAAACAGTGTTTCATAACTGCTCAATCAAAAATATGTTTTATCTCTGTTAACTGAATTTACAGATCAGAAATAAGTTTCACAGAATGCATCTGTGTAGTTTTTATTTGAAGATATTCTTTTTCCCAATGTAGGCCTCTGAGCGCTTAGCAGTTCCAATTGCAGTTTCTACAGAAAGAGTGTTTCAGAACGGCTCTATCAAAAGTAAGGTTCAACTCTGTTAGTTGAATGCACAGAACAGAAAGAATTTTCACAGAATGCTACTGTGTGGTTTATATTTGTATACATTCCTTTTTCCACTATTACCCTCTTAGCGCTCCGAATGTCCCCTTGCATTTTCTACAGAAAGAGTGTTCAGAACTGCGCAATCAAAAGTATGGTTTAACTCTGTAAGCTGAATGCTCAGATCAGAAAGAAGTTTCACAGAATGCTTCTGTGTAGTTTATATTTGAATATATTCCTTTTTCCACTACTACTCTCTTAGCGCTCCAAATGTCCAGTTGCATTTTCTACAGAAAGAGTGTTCAGATCTGCTCAATCAAAAGTATGGTTTAACTCTGTTAGCTGAATGCTCAGACCAGAAAGAAGTTTCACAGAATGATTCTGTGTAGTTTATATTTGGAGACATTCCTTTTTCCACTATTACCCTCTTAGCGCTCCGAATCTCCACTTGCATTTTCTACAGAAAGAGTGTTTCAGAACTGCTCAATCAAAACTAAGGTTCAACTCTTTTAGTTGAACAAACAGAACAGAAAGAAGTTTCACACAATTCTTCTGTGTAGTTTTTATTTGTAGACATTCTTTTTCCCAATATAGGCCTCTTAGCGCTCAGAATGTCCAATTGCAGTTTCTACAGAAAGAGTGTTTCAGAACGGCTCAATCAAAAGTAAGGTTCAACTCTGTTAGTTGAATGCACAGAACAGAAAGAAGTTTCATACAATGCTTCTGTGTAGTTTATATTTGAACATATACTTTTTTCCACTATTACCCACTTAGCGCTACGAATGTCCAGTTGCATTTTCTACAGACAGAGTGTTTCAAAACTGCTCAATCAAAAGTATGGTTTAACTCTGTTAGCTGAATGCTCAGATCAGAAAGAAGTTTCACAGAATGCTTCTGTGTAGTTTATATTTGAATATATTCCTTTTTCCACTACTACTCTCTTAGCGCTCCAAATGTCCAGTTGCATTTTCTACAGAAAGAGTGTTCAGATCTGCTCAATCAAAAGTATGGTTTAACTCTGTTAGCTGAATGCACAGATCAGAAAGAAGTTTCACAGAATGATTCTGTGTAGTTTATATTTGGAGACATTCCTTTTTCCACTATTACCCTCTTAGCGCTCCGAATCTCCACTTGCATTTTCTACAGAAAGAGTGTTTCAGAACTGCTCAATCAAAACTAAGGTTCAACTCTTTTAGTTGAACAAACAGAGCAGAAAGAAGTTTCACACAATTCTTCTGTGTAGTTTTTATTTGTAGACATTCTTTTTCCCAATATAGGCCTCTTAGCGCTCAGAATGTCCAATTGCAGTTTCTACAGAAAGAGTGTTTCAGAACGGCTCAATCAAAAGTAAGGTTCAACTCTGTTAGTTGAATGCACAGAACAGAAAGAAATTTCATACAATGCTTCTGTGTAGTTTATATTTGAACATATACTTTTTTCCACTATTACCCACTTAGCGCTACGAATGTCCAGTTGCATTTTCTACAGACAGAGTGTTTCAAAACTGCTCAATCAAAAGTATGGTTTAACTCTGTTAGCTGAATGCTCAGATCAGAATGTAGTTTCACAGAATGCTTCTGTGTAGTTTATATTTGAATATATTCCTTTTTCCACTACTACGCTCTTAGCGCTCCAAATGTCCAGTTGCATTTTCAACAGAAAGAGTGTTCAGATCTGCTCAATCAAAAGTATGGTTTAACTCTGTTAGCTGAATGCACAGATCAGAAAGAAGTTTCACCGAATGATTCTGTGTAGTTTATATTTGAAGACATTCCTTTTTCTACTATTACCCTCTTAGCGCTCCGAATCTCCACTTGCATTTTCTACAAAAAGAGTGTTTCATAACTGCTCAATCAAAAATATGTTTTATCTCTGTTAACTGAATTTACACATCAGAAATAAGTTTCACAGAATGCATCTGTGTAGTTTTTATTTGAAGATATTCTTTTTCCCAATGTAGGCCTCTTAGCGCTTAGCATTTCCAATTGCAGTTTCTACAGAAAGAGTTTTTCAGAACGGCTCTATCAAAAGTAAGGTTCAACTCTGTTAGTTGAATGCACAGAACAGAAAGAATTTTCACAGAATGCTACTGTGTAGTTTATATTTGAATATATTCCTTTTTCCACTATTACCCTCTTAGCGCTCCGAATGTCCACTTGCATTTTCTACAGAAAGAGTGTTCAGAACTGCGCAATCAAAAGTATGGTTTAACTCTGTTAGCTTAATGAACATATCAGAAATAAGTTTCACACAATGCTTCTGTGTAGTTTTTATTTGAAGATATTATTTTTCCCAATATAGGCCTCTTAGCGCTCAGAATGTCCAATTGCAGTTTCTACAGAAAGAGTGTTTCAGAAATGCTCAATCAAAAGTAAGGTTCAACTCTGTTAGTTGAATGCACAGAAGAGAAAGAAGTTTCATACAATGCTTCTGTGTAGTTTATATTTGAACATATCCTTTTTTCCACTATTACCTACTTAGCGCTACGAATGTCCAGTTGCATTTTCTACAGACAGAGTGTTTCAAAACTGCTCAATCAAAAGTATGGTTTAACTCTGTTAGCTGAATGCTCAGATCAGAAAGAAGTTTCACAGAATGCTTCTGTGTAGTTTATATTTGAATATATTCCTTTTTCCACTACTACTCTCTAAGCGCTCCAAATGTCCAGTTGCATTTTCTACAGAAAGAGTGTTCAGATCTGCTCAATCAAAGTATGGATTAACTCTGTTAGCTGAATGCACAGATCAGAAAGAAGTTTCACAGAATGATTCTGTGTAGTTTATATTTGGAGACATTCCTTTTTCCACTATTACCCTCTTAGGGCTCCGAATCTCCACTTGCATTTTCTACAGAAAGACTGTTACAGAACGGCTCAATCAAAACTAAGGTTCAAATCTTTTAGTTGAACAAACAGAACAGAAAGAAGTTTCACACAATTCTTCTGTGTAGTTTTTATTTGTAGACATTCTTTTTCCCAATATAGGCCTCTTAGTGCTCAGAATGTCCAATTGCAGTTTCTACAGAAAGTGTGTTTCAGAACGGCTCAATCAAAAGTAAGGTTCAACTCTGTTAGTTGAATGCACAGAACAGAAAGAAGTTTCATACAATGCTTCTGTGTAGTTTATATTTGAACGTATTTTTTTTCCACTATTAAACACTTAGCGCTACGAATGTCCAGTTGCATTTTCTACAGACAGAGTGTTTCAAAACTGCTCAATCAAAAGTATGGTTTAACTCTGTTAGCTGAATGCTCAGATCAGAAAGAAGTTTCACAGAATGCTTCTGTGTAGTTTATATTTGAATATATTCCTTTTTCCACTACTACGCTCTTAGCGCTCCAAATGTCCAGTTGCATTTTCAACAGAAAGAGTGTCCAGATCTGCTCAATCAAAAGTATGGTTTAACTCTGTTAGCTGAATGCACAGATCAGAAAGAAGTTTCACCGAATGATTCTGTGTAGTTTATATTTGAAGACATTCCTTTTTCCACTATTACCCTCTTAGCGCTCCGAATCTCCACTTGCATTTTCTACAAAAAGAGTGTTTCATAACTGCTCAATCAAAAATATGTTTTATCTCTGTTAACTGAATTTACAGATCAGAAATAAGTTTCACAGAATGCATCTGTGTAGTTTTTATTTGAAGATATTCTTTTTCCCAATGTAGGCCTCTTAGCGCTTAGCATGTCCAATTGCAGTTTCTACAGGAAGAGTGTTTCAGAATGGCTCAATCAAAAGTAAGGTTCAACTCTGTTAGTTGAATGCACAGAACAGAAAGTATTTTCACAGAATGCTACTGTGTAGTTTATATTTGAATATATTCCTTTTTCCATTAATACCATCTTAGCGCTCCGAATGTCCACTTGCATTTTCTACAGAAAGAGTGTTCAGAACTGCGCAATGAAAAGTATGGTTTAACTCTGTTAGCTTAATGAACATATCAGAAATAAGTTCCACACAATGCTTCTGTGTAGTTTTTATTTGAAGATATTATTTTTCCCAATATAGGCCTCTTCGCGCTCAGAATGTCCAATTGCAGTTTCTACAGAAAGAGTGTTTCACAAAGTCTCAATCAAATTAAGGTTCAACTCTGTTAGTTGAATGCACAGAACAGAAAGAAGTTTCATACAATGCTTCTGTGTAGTTTATATTTGAACATATTCTTTTTTCCACTATTACCCACTTAGCGCTACGAATGTCCAGTTGCATTTTCTACAGAAAGATTGTTCAGATCTGCTCAATCAAAAGTATGGTTTAACTCTGTTAGCTGAATGCACAGATCAGAAAGAAGTTTCACAGAATGATTCTGTGTAGTTTATATTTGGAGACATTCCTTTTTCCACTATTACCCTCTTAGCGCTCCAAATGTCCAGTTGCATTTTCTACAGAAAGAGTGTTCAGATCTGCTCAATCAAAAGTATGGTTTAACTCTGTTAGCTGAATGCACAGATCAGAAAGAAGTTTCACAGAATGATTCTGTGTAGTTTATATTTGGAGACATTCCTTTTTCCACTATTACCCTCTTAGCGCTCCGAATCTCCACTTGCATTTTCTACAGAAAGAGTGTTTCAGAACGGCTCAATCAAAACTAAGGTTCAACTCTTTTAGTTGAACAAACAGAACAGAAAGAAGTTTCACACAATTCTTCTGTGTAGTTTTTATTTGTAGACATTCTTTTTCCCAATAGAGGCCTCTTAGCGCTCAGAATGTCCAATTGCAGTTTCTACAGAAAGAGTGTTTCAGAACGGCTCAATCAAAAGTAAGGTTCAACTCTGTTAGTTGAATGCACAGAACAGAAAGAAGTTTCACAATGCTTCTGTGTAGTTTATATTTGAACATATTCTTTTTTCCACTATTACCCACTTAGCGCTACGAATGTCCAGTTGCATTTTCTACAGACAGAGTGTTTCAAAACTGCTCAATCAAAAGTATGGTTTAACTCTGTTAGCTGAATGCTCAGATCAGAAAGAAGTTTCACAGAATGCTTCTGTGTAGTTTATATTTAAATATATTCCTTTTTCCACTACTACGCTCTTAGCGCTCCAAATGTCCAGTTGCATTTTCAACAGAAAGAGTGTTCAGATCTGCTCAATCAAAAGTATGGTTTAACACTGTTAGCTGAATGCACAGATAAGAAAGAAGTTTCACCGAATGATTCTGTGTAGTTTATATTTGAAGACATTCCTTTTTCCACTATTACCCTCTTAGCGCTCCGAATCTCCACTTGCATTCTCTACAAAAAGAGTGTTTCATAACTGCTCAATCAAAAATATGTTTTATCTCTGTTAACTGAATTTACAGATCAGAAATAAGTTTCACAGAATGCATCTGTGTAGTTTTTATTTGAAGATATTCTTTTTCCCAATGTAGGCCTCTTAGCGCTTAGCATGTCCAATTGCAGTTTCTACAGAAAGAGTGTTTCAGAACGGCTCAATCAAAAGTAAGGTTCAACTCTGTTAGTTGAATGCACAGAACAGAAAGAATTTTCACAGAATGCTACTGTGTAGTTTATATTTGAATATATTCCTTTTTCCACTATTACCCTCTTAGCGCTCCGAATGTCCACTTGCATTTTCTGCAGAAAGAGTGTTCAGAACAGCGCAATCAAAAGTATGGTTTAATTCTGTTAGCTTAATGAACATATCAGAAATAAGTTTCACACAATGCTTCTGTGTAGTTTTTATTTGAAGATATTATTTTTCCCAATAGAGGCCTCTTAGCGCTCAGAATGTCCAATTGCACTTTCTACAGAAAGAGTGTTTCAGAAAGGCTCAATCAAAAGTAAGGTTCAACTCTGTTAGTTGAATGCACAGAACAGAAAGAAGTTTCATACAATGCTTCTGTGTAGTTTATATTTGAACATATTCTTTTTTCCACTATTACCCAATTAGCGCTACGAATGTCCAGTTGCATTTTCTACAGACAGAGTGTTTCAAAACTGCTCAATCAAAAGTATGGTTTAACTCTGTTAGCTGAATGCTCAGATCAGAAAGAAGTTTCACAGAATGCTTCTGTGTAGTTTATATTTGAATATATTCCTTTTTCCACTACTACGCTCTTAGCGCTCCAAATGTCCAGTTGCATTTTCTACAGAAAGAGTGTTCAGATCTGCTCAATCAAAAGTATGGTTTAACTCTGTTAGCTGAATGCACAGATCAGAAAGAATTTTCACAGAATGATTCTGTGTAGTTTATATTTGGAGACATTCCTTTTTCCACTATTACCCTCTTAGCGCTCCGAATCTCCACTTGCATTTTCTACAGAAAGAGTGTTTCAGAACGGCTCAATCAAAACTAAGGTTCAACTCTTTTAGTTGAACAAACAGAACAGAAAGAAGTTTCACACAATTCTTCTGTGTAGTTTTTATTTGTAGACATTCTTTTTCCCAATATAGGCCTCTTAGCGCTCAGAATGTCCAATTGCAGTTTCTACAGAAAGAGTGTTTCAGAACGGCTCAATCAAATGTAAGGTTCAACTCTGTTAGTTGAATGCACAGAACAGAAAGGAGTTTCATACAATGCTTCTGTGTAGTTTATATTTGAACATATTCTTTTTTCCACTATTACCCACTTAGCGCTACGAATGTCCAGTTGCATTTTCTACAGACAGAGTGTTTCAAAACTGCTCAATCAAAAGTATGGTTTAACTCTGTTAGCTGAATGCTCAGATCAGAAAGAAGTTTCACAGAATGCTTCTGTGTAGTTTATATTTGAATATATTCCTTTTTCCACTACTACTCCCTTAGCGCTCCAAATGTCCAGTTGCATTTTCTACAGAAAGAGTGTTCAGATCTGCTCAATCAAAAGTATGGTTTAACTCTGTTAGCTGAATGCACAGATCAGAAAGAAGTTTCACAGAATGATTCTGTGTAGTTTATATTTGTAGACATTCCTTTTTCCACTATTACCCTCTTAGCGCTCCGAATCTCCACTTGCATTTTCAACAGAAAGACTGTTACAGAACGGCTCAATCAAAACTAAGGTTCAAATCTTTTAGTTGAACAAACAGAACAGAAAGAAGTTTCACACAATTCTTCTGTGTAGTTTTTATTTGTAGACATTCTTTTTCCCAATATAGGCCTCTAAGCGCTCAGAATATCCAATTGCAGTTTCTACAGAAAGTGTGTTTCAGAACGGCTCAATCAAAAGTAAGGTTAAACTCTGTTAGTTGAATGCACAGAACAGAAAGAAATTTCATACAATGCTTCTTTGTAGTTTATATTTGAACATATTCTTTTTTCCACTATTACCCACTTAGCGCTACGAATGTCCAGTTGCATTTTCTACAGACAGAGTGTTTCAAAACTGCTCAATCAAAAGTATGGTTTAACTCTGTTAGCTGAATGCTCAGATCAGAAAGAAGTTTCACAGAATGCTTCTGTGTAGTTTATATTTGAATATATTCCTTTTCCACTACTACGCTCTTAGCGCTCCAAACGTCCAGTTGCATTTTCAACAGAAAGAGTGTTCAGATCTGCTCAATCAAAAGTATGGTTTAACACTGTTAGCTGAATGCACAGATCAGAAAGAAGTTTCACCGAATGATTCTGTGTAGTTTATATTTGAAGACATTCCTTTTTCCACTATTACCCTCTTAGCGCTCCGAATCTCCACTTGCATTTTCTACAAAAAGAGTGTTTCATAACTGCTCAATCAAAAATATGTTTTATCTCTGTTAACTGAATTTACAGATCAGAAATAAGTTTCACAGAATGCATCTGTGTAGTTTTTATTTGAAGATATTCTTTTTCCCAATGTAGGCCTCTTAGCGCTTAGCATGTCCAATTGCAGTTTCTACAGAAAGAGTGTTTCAGAACGGCTCAATCAAAAGTAAGGTTCAACTCTGTTAGTTGAATGCACAGAACAGAAAGTATTTTCACAGAATGCTACTGTGTAGTTTATATTTGAATATATTACTTTTTCCACTATTACCCTCTTAGCGCTCCGAATGTCCACTTGCATTTTCTACAGAAAGAGTGTTCAGAACTGCGCAATCAAAAGTATGGTTTAACTCTGTTAGTTTAATGAACATATCAGAAATAAGTTTCACACAATGCTTCTGTGAAGTTTTTATTTGAAGATATTATTTTTCCCAATAGAGGCCTCTTAGCGCTCAGAATGTCCAATTGCAGTTTCTACAGAAAGAGTGTTTCAGAACGGCTCAATCAAAAGTAAGGTTCAACTCTGTTAGTTGAATGCACACAAGAGAAAGAAGTTTCATACAATGCTTCTGTGTAGTTTATATTTGAACATATTCTTTTTTCCACTATTACCCACTTAGCGCTACGAATGTCCAGTTGCATTTTCTACAGACAGAGTGTTTCAAAACTGCTCAATCAAAAGTATGGTTTAACTCTGTTAGCTGAATGCTCAGATCAGAAAGAAGTTTCACAGAATGCTTCTGTGTAGTTTATATTTGAATATATTCCTTTTTCCACTACTACTCTCTTAGCGCTCCGAATGTCCACTTGCATTTTCTACAGAAAGAGTGTTCAGAACTGCGCAATCAAAAGTATGGTTTAACTCTGTTAGCTTAATGAACATGTCAGAAATAAGTTTCACACAATGCTTCTGTGTAGTTTTTATTTGAAGATATTATTTTTCCCAATATAGGCCTCTTAGCGCTCAGAATGTCCAATTGCAGTTTCTACAGAAAGTGTGTTTCAGAACGGCTCAATCAAAAGTAAGGTTCAACTCTGTTAGTTGAATGCACAGAACAGAAAGAAGTTTCATACAATGCTTCTGTTTAGTTTATATTTGAACATATTCTTTTTTCCACTCTTACCCACTTAGCGCTAGGAATGTCCAGTTGAATTTTCTACAGACAGAGTGTTTCGAAACTGCTCAATCAAAAGTATGGTTTAACTCTGTTTGCTGTATGCTCAGATGAGAAAGAAGTTTCACAGAATGCTTCTGTGTAGTTTATATTTGAATATATTCCTTTTTCCACTACTACGCTCTTAGCGCTCCAAATGTCCAGTTGCATTTTCAACAGAAAGAGTGTTCAGATCTGCTCAATCAAAAGTATGGTTTAACTCTGTTAGCTGAATGCACAGATCAGAAAGAAGTTTCACCGAATTATTCTGTGTAGTTTATATTTGAAGACATTCCTTTTTCCACTATTACCCTCTTAGCGCTCCGAATCTCCCCTTGCATTTTCTACAAAAAGAGTGTTTCATAACTGCTCAATCAAAAATATGTTTTATCTCTGTTAACTGAATTTACAGATCAGAAATAAGTTTCACAGAATGCATCTGTGTAGTTTTTATTTGAAGATATTTTTTCCCAATGTAGGCCTCTTAGCGCTTAGAATGTCCAATTGCAGTTTCTACAGAAAGAGTGTTTCAGAACGGCTCAATCAAAAGTAAGGTTCAACTCTGTTAGTTGAATGAACAGAACAGAAAGAATTTTCACAGAATGCTACTGTGTAGTTTATATTTGAATATATTCCTTTTTCCACTATTACCCTCTTAGCGCTCCGAATATTCACTTGCATTTTCTACAGAAAGAGTGTTTCATAACTGCTCAATCAAAAATATGTTTTATCTCTGTTAACTGAATTTACAGATCAGAAATAAGTTTCACAGAATGCATCTGTGTAGTTTTTATTTGAAGATATTTTTTCCCAATGTAGGCCTCTTAGCGCTTAGCATGTCCAATTGCAGTTTCTACAGAAAGAGTGTTTCAGAACGGCTCAATCAAAAGTAAGGTTCAACTCTGTTAGTTGAATGCACAGAACAGAAAGAATTTTCACAGAATGCTACTGTGTAGTTTATATTTGAATATATTCCTTTTTCCACTATTACCCTCTTAGCGCTCCGAATGTCCACTTGCATTTTCTACAGAAAGAGGGTTCAGAACTGCGCAATCAAAAGTATGGTTTAAATCTGTTAGCTTAATGAACATATCAGAAATAAGTTTCACACAATGCTTCTGTGTAGTTTTTATTTGAAGATATTATTTTTCCCAATAGAGGCCTCTTAGCGCTCAGAATGTCCAATTGCAGTTTCTACAGAAAGAGTGTTTAAGAAAGGCTCAATCAAAAGTAAGGTTCAACTCTGTTAGTTGAATGCACAGAACAGAAAGAAGTTTCATACAATGCTCCTGTGTAGTTTATATTTGAACATATTCTTTTTTCCACTATTACCCACTTAGCGCTACGAATGTCCAGTTGCATTTTCTACAGACAGAGTGTTTCAAAACTGCTCAATCAAAAGTATGGTTTAACTCTGTTAGCTGAATGCTCAGATCAGAAAGAAGTTTCACAGAATGCTTCTGTGTAGTTTATATTTGAATATATTCCTTTTTCCACTACTACTCTCTTAGCGCTCCAAATGTCCAGTTGCATTTTCTACGGAAAGAGTGTTCAGATCTGCTCAATCAAAAGTATGGTTTAACTCTGTTAGCTGAATGCACAGATCAGAAAGAAGTTTCACAGAATGATTCTGTGTAGTTTATATTTGGAGACATTCCTTTTTCCACTATTACCCTCTTAGCGCTCCGAATCTCCACTTGCATTTTCTACAGAAAGAGTGTTTCAGAATGGCTCAATCAAAACTAAGGTTCAACTCTTTTAGTTGAACAAACAGAACAGAAAGAAGTTTCACACAATTCTTCTGTGTAGTTTTTATTTGTAGACATTCTTTTTCCCAATATAGGCCTCTTAGCGCTCAGAATGTCCAATTGCAGTTTCTACAGAAAGTGTGTTTCAGAACGGCTCAATCAAAAGTAAGGTTCAACTCTGTTAGTTGAATGCACAGAACAGAAAGATGTTTCATACAATGCTTCTGTGTAGTTTATATTTGAACATATTCTTTTTTCCACTCTTACCCACTTAGCGCTACGAATGTCCAGTTGAATTTTCTACAGACAGAGTGTTTCGAAACTGCTCAATCAAAAGTATGGTTTAACTCTGTTAGCTGTATGCTCAGATGAGAAAGAAGTTTCACAGAATGCTTCTGTGTAGTTTATATTTGAATATATTCCTTTTTCCACTACTACGCTCTTAGCGCTCCAAATGTCCAGTTGCATTTTCAACAGAAAGAGTGTTCAGATCTGCTCAATCAAAAGTATGGTTTAACTCTGTTAGCTGAATGCACAGATCAGAAAGAAGTTTCACCGAATTATTCTGTGTAGTTTATATTTGAAGACATTCCTTTTTCCACTATTACCCTCTTAGCGCTCCGAATCTCCCCTTGCATTTTCTACAAAAAGAGTGTTTCATAACTGCTCAATCAAAAATATGTTTTATCTCTGTTAACTGAATTTACAGATCAGAAATAAGTTTCACAGAATGCATCTGTGTAGTTTTTATTTGAAGATATTTTTTCCCAATGTAGGCCTCTTAGCGCTTGGCATGTCCAATTGCAGTTTCTACAGAAAGAGTGTTTCAGAACGGCTCAATCAAAAGTAAGGTTCAACTCTGTTAGTTGAATGAACAGAACAGAAAGAATTTTCACAGAATGCTACTGTGTAGTTTATATTTGAATATATTCCTTTTTCCACTATTACCCTCTTAGCGCTCCGAATATTCACTTGCATTTTCTACAGAAAGAGTGTTTCATAACTGCTCAATCAAAAATATGTTTTATCTCTGTTAACTGAATTTACAGATCAGAAATAAGTTTCACAGAATGCATCTGTGTAGTTTTTATTTGAAGATATTTTTTCCCAATGTAGGCCTCTTAGCGCTTAGCATGTCCAATTGCAGTTTCTACAGAAAGAGTGTTTCAGAACGGCTCAATCAAAAGTAAGGTTCAACTCTGTTAGTTGAATGCACAGAACAGAAAGAATTTTCACAGAATGCTACTGTGTACTTTATATTTGAATATATTCCTTTTTCCACTATTACCCTCTTAGCGCTCCGAATGTCCACTTGCATTTTCTACAGAAAGAGGGTTCAGAACTGCGCAATCAAAAGTATGGTTTAACTCTGTTAGCTTAATGAACATATCAGAAATAAGTTTCACACAATGCTTCTGTGTAGTTTTTATTTGAAGATATTATTTTTCCCAATAGAGGCCTCTTAGCGCTCAGAATGTCCAATTGCAGTTTCTACAGAAAGAGTGTTTAAGAAAGGCTCAATCAAAAGTAAGGTTCAACTCTGTTAGTTGAATGCACAGAACAGAAAGAAGTTTCATACAATGCTCCTGTGTAGTTTATATTTGAACATATTCTTTTTTCCACTATTACCCACTTAGCGCTACGAATGTCCAGTTGCATTTTCTACAGACAGAGTGTTTCAAAACTGCTCAATCAAAAGTATGGTTTAACTCTGTTAGCTGAATGCTCAGATCAGAAAGAAGTTTCACAGAATGCTTCTGTGTAGTTTATATTTGAATATATTCCTTTTTCCACTACTACTCTCTTAGCGCTCCAAATGTCCAGTTGCATTTTCTACGGAAAGAGTGTTCAGATCTGCTCAATCAAAAGTATGGTTTAACTCTGTTAGCTGAATGCACAGATCAGAAAGAAGTTTCACAGAATGATTCTGTGTAGTTTATATTTGGAGACATTCCTTTTTCCACTATTACCCTCTTAGCGCTCCGAATCTCCACTTGCATTTTCTACAGAAAGAGTGTTTCAGAATGGCTCAATCAAAACTAAGGTTCAACTCTTTTAGTTGAACAAACAGAACAGAAAGAAGTTTCACACAATTCTTCTGTGTAGTTTTTATTTGTAGACATTCTTTTTCCCAATATAGGCCTCTTAGCGCTCAGAATGTCCAATTGCAGTTTCTACAGAAAGTGTGTTTCAGAACGGCTCAATCAAAAGTAAGGTTCAACTCTGTTAGTTGAATGCACAGAACAGAAAGATGTTTCATACAATGCTTCTGTGTAGTTTATATTTGAACATATTCTTTTTTCCACTCTTACCCACTTAGCGCTACGAATGTCCAGTTGAATTTTCTACAGACAGAGTGTTTCGAAACTGCTCAATCAAAAGTATGGTTTAACTCTGTTAGCTGTATGCTCAGATGAGAAAGAAGTTTCACAGAATGCTTCTGTGTAGTTTATATTTGAATATATTCCTTTTTCCACTACTACGCTCTTAGCGCTCCAAATGTCCAGTTGCATTTTCAACAGAAAGAGTGTTCAGATCTGCTCAATCAAAAGTATGGTTTAACTCTGTTAGCTGAATGCACAGATCAGAAAGAAGTTTCACCGAATGATTCTGTGTAGTTTATATTTGAAGACATTCCTTTTTCCACTATTACCCTCTTAGCGCTCCGAATCTCCCCTTGCATTTTCTACAAAAAGAGTGTTTCATAACTGCTCAATCAAAAATATGTTTTATCTCTGTTAACTGAATTTACAGATCAGAAATAAGTTTCACAGAATGCATCTGTGTAGTTTTTATTTGAAGATATTTTTTCCCAATGTAGGCCTCTTAGCGCTTAGCATGTCCAATTGCAGTTTCTACAGAAAGAGTGTTTCAGAACGGCTCAATCAAAAGTAAGGTTCAACTCTGTTAGTTGAATGAACAGAACAGAAAGAATTTTCACAGAATGCTACTGTGTAGTTTATATTTGAATATATTCCTTTTTCCACTATTACCCTCTTAGCGCTCCGAATGTCCACTTGCATTTTCTACAGAAAGAGTGTTCAGAACTGCGCAATCAAAAGTATGGTTTAACTCTGTTAGCTTAATGAACATATCAGAAATATGTTTCACACAATGCTTCTGTGTAGTTTTTATTTGAAGATATTATTTTTCCCAATAGAGGCCTCTTAGCGCTCAGAATGTCCAATTGCAGTTTCTACAGAAAGAGTGTTTAAGAAAGGCTCAATCAAAAGTAAGGTTCAACTCTGTTAGTTGAATGCACAGAACAGAAAGAAGTTTCATACAATGCTCCTGTGTAGTTTATATTTGAACATATTCTTTTTTCCACTATTACCCACTTAGCGCTACGAATGTCCAGTTGCATTTTCTACAGACAGAGTGTTTCAAAACTGCTCAATCAAAAGTATGGTTTAACTCTGTTAGCTGAATGCTCAGATCAGAAAGAAGTTTCACAGAATGCTTCTGTGTAGTTTATATTTGAATATATTCCTTTTTCCACTACTACTCTCTTAGCGCTCCAAATGTCCAGTTGCATTTTCTACGGAAAGAGTGTTCAGATCTGCTCAATCAAAAGTATGGTTTAACTCTGTTAGCTGAATGCACAGATCAGAAAGAAGTTTCACAGAATGATTCTGTGTAGTTTATATTTGGAGACATTCCTTTTTCCACTATTACCCTCTTAGTGCTCCGAATCTCCACTTGCATTTTCTACAGAAAGAGTGTTTCAGAACGGCTCAATCAAAACTAAGGTTCAACTCTTTTAGTTGAACAAACAGAACAGAAAGAAGTTTCACACAATTCTTCTGTGTAGTTTTTATTTGTAGACATTCTTTTTCCCAATATAGGCCTCTAAGCGCTCAGAATGTCCAATTGCAGTTTCTACAGAAAGAGTGTTTCAGAACGGCTCAATCAAAAGTAAGGTTCAACTCTGTTAGTTGAAAGCACAGAACAGAAAGAAGTTTCATACAATGCTTCTGTGTAGTTTATATTTGAACATATTCTTTTTTCCACTATTACCCACTTAGCGCTACGAATGTCCAGTTGCATTTTCTACAGACAGAGTGTTTCAAAACTGCTCAATCAAAAGTATGGTTTAACTCTGTTAGCTGAATGCTCAGATCAGAAAGAAGTTTCACAGAATGCTTCTGTGTAGTTTATATTTGAATATATTCCTTTTTCCACTACTACGCTCTTAGCGCTCCAAATGTCCAGTTGCATTTTCTACAGAAAGAGTGTTCAGATCTGCTCAATCAAAAGTATGGTTTAACTCTGTTAGCTGAATGCACAGATCAGAAAGAAGTTTCACCGAATGATTCTGTGTAGTTTATATTTGAAGACATTCATTTTTCCACTATTACCCGCTTAGCGCTCCGAATCTCCACTTGCATTTTCTACAAAAAGAGTGTTTCATAACTGCTCAATCAAAAATATGTTTTATCTCTGTTAACTGAATTTACAGATCAGAAATAAGTTTCACAGAATGCATCTGTGTAGTTTTTATTTGAAGATATTCTTTTTCCCAATGTAGGCCTCTTAGCGCTTAGCATGTCCAATTGCAGTTTCTACAGAAAGAGTGTTTCAGAACGGCTCAATCAAAAGTAAGGTTCAACTCTGTTAGTTGAATGCACAGAACAGAAAGAATTTTCACAGAATGCTACTGTGTAGTTTATATTTGAATATATTCCTTTTTCCACTATTACCCTCTTAGCGCTCCGAATGTCCACTTGCATTTTCTACAGAAAGAGTGTTCAGAACTGCGCAATCAAAAGTATGGTTTAACTCTGTTAGCTTAATGAACATATCAGAAATAAGTTTCACACAATGCTTCTGTGTAGTTTTTATTTGAAGATATTATTTTTCCCAATAGAGGCCTCTTAGCGCTCAGAATGTCCAATTGCAGTTTCTACAGAAAGAGTGTTTCAGAAAGGCTCAATCAAAAGTAAGGTTCAACTCTGTTAGTTCAATGCACAGAACAGAAAGAAGTTTCATACAATGCTTCTGTGTAGTTTATATTTGAACATATTCTTTTTTCCACTATTACCCACTTAGCGCTACGAATGTCCAGCTGCATTTTCTACAGACAGAGTGTTTCAAAACTGCTCAATGAAAAGTATTGTTTAACTCTGTTAGGTGAATGCTCAGATCAGAGAGAAGTTTCACAGAATGCTTCTGTGTAGTTTATATTTGAATATATTCCTTTTTCCACTACTACTCTCTTAGCGCTCCAAATGTCCAGTTGCATTTTCTACAGAAAGAGTGTTCAGATCTGCTCAATCAAAAGTATGGTTTAACTCTGTTAGCTGAATGCACAGATCAGAAAGAAGTTTCACAGAATGATTCTGTTTAGTTTTTATTTGGAGACATTCCTTTTTCCACTATTACCCTCTTAGCGCTCCGAATCTCCACTTGCATTTTCTACAGAAAGAGTGTTTCAGAACGGCTCAATCAAAACTAAGGTTCAACTCTTTTAGTTGAACAAACAGAACAGAAAGAAGTTTCACACAATTCTTCTGTGTAGTTTTTATTTGTAGACATTCTTTTTCCCAATATAGGCCTCTTAGCGCTCAGAATGTCCAATTGCAGTTTCTACAGAAAGAGTGTTTCAGAACGGCTCAATCAAAAGTAAGGTTCAACTCTGTTAGTTGAATGCACAGAACAGAAAGAAGTTTCATACAATGCTTCTGTGTAGTTTATATTTGAACATATTCTTTTTTCCACTATTACCCACTTAGCGCTACGAATGTCCAGTTGCATTTTCTACAGACAGAGTGTTTCAAAACTGCTCAATCAAAAGTATGGTTTAACTCTGTTAGCTGAATGCTCAGATCAGAAAGAAGTTTCACAGAATGCTTCTGTGTAGTTTATATTTGAATATATTCCTTTTTCCACTACTACGCTCTTAGCGCTCCAAATGTCCAGTTGCATTTTCTACAGAAAGAGTGTTCAGATCTGCTCAATCAAAACTATGGTTTAACTCTGTTAGCTGAATGCACAGATCAGAAAGAAGTTTCACCGAATGATTCTGTGTAGTTTATATTTGAAGACATTCCTTTTTCCACTATTACCCTCTTAGCGCTCCGAATCTCCACTTGCATTTTCTACAAAAAGAGTGTTTCATAACTGCTCAACCAAAAATATGTTTTATCTCTGTTAACTGAATTTACAGATCAGAAATAAGTTTCACAGAATGCATCTGTGTAGTTTTTATTTGAAGATATTCTTTTTCCCAATGTAGGCCTCTTAGCGCTTAGCATGTCCAATTGCAGTTTCTACAGAAAGAGTGTTTCAGAACGGCTCAATCAAAAGTAGGGTTCAACTCTGTTATTTGAATGCACAGAACCGAAAGTATTTTCACAGAATGCTACTGTGTAGTTTATATTTGAATATATTCCTTTTTCCACTAATACCCTCTTAGCGCTCCGAATGTCCACTTGCATTTTCTACAGAAAGAGTGTTCAGAACTGCGCAATCAAAAGTATGGTTTAACTCTGTTAGCTTAATGAACATATCAGAAATAAGTTTCACACAATGCTTCTCTGTAGTTTTTATTTGAAGATATTATTTTTCCCAATAGAGGCCTCTTAGCGCTCAGAATGTCCAATTGCAGTTTCTACAGAAAGAGTGTTTCAGAAAGGCTCAATCAAAAGTAAGGTTCAACTCTGTTAGTTGAATGCACAGAACAGAAAAAAGATTCATACAATGCTTCTGTGTAGCTTATATTTGAACATATTCTTTTTTCCACTATTACCCACTTAGCGCTACGAATGTCCAGTTGCATTTTCTACAGACAGAGTGTTTCAAAACTGCTCAATCAAAAGTATGGTTTAACTCTCTTAGCTGAATGCTCAGATCAGAAAGAAGTTTCACAGAATGCTTCTGTGTAGTTTATATTTGAATATATTCCTTTTTCCGCTACTACTCTCTTAGCGCTCCAAATGTCCAGTTGCATTTTCTACAGAAAGAGTGTTCAGATCTGCTCAATCAAAAGTATGGTTTAACTCTGTTAGCTGAATGCACAGATCAGAAAGAAGTTTCACAGAATGATTCTGTGTAGTTTATATTTGGAGACATTCCTTTTTCCACTATTACCCTATTAGCGCTCCGAATCTCCACTTGCATTTTCTACAGAAAGAGTGTTTCAGAACGGCTCAATCAAAACTAAGGTTCAACTCTCTTAGTTGAACAAACAGAACAGAAAGGAGTTTCACACAATTCTTCTGTGTAGTTTTTATTTGTAGACATTCTTTTTCCCAATATACGCCTCTTAGCGCTCAGAATGTCCAATTGCAGTTTCTACAGAAAGAGTGTTTCAGAACGGCTCAATCAAAAGTAAGGTTGAACTCTGTTAGTTGAATGCACAGAACAGAAAGAAGTTTCATACAATGCTTCTGTGTAGTTTATATTTGAACATATTCTTTTTTCCACTATTACCCACTTAGCGCTACGAATGTCCAGTTGCATTTTCTACAGACAGAGTGTTTCAAAACTGCTCAATCAAAAGTTTGGTTTAACTCTGTTAGCTGAATGCTCAGATCAGAAAGAAGTTTCACAGAATGCTTCTGTGTAGTTTATATTTGAATATATTCCTTTTTCCACTACTACTCTCTTAGCGCTCCAAATGTCCAGTTGCATTTTCTACAGAAAGAGTGTTCAGATCTGCTGAATCAAAAGTATGGTTTAACTCTGTTAGCTGAATGCACAGATCAGAAAGAAGTTTCACAGAATGATTCTGTGTAGTTTATATATGGAGACATTCCTTTTTCCACTATTACCCTCTTAGCGCTCCGAATCTCCACTTGCATTTTCTACAGAATGAGTGCTTCAGAACGGCTCAATCAAAACTAAGGTTCAACTCTTTTAGTTGACAAACAGAACAGAAAGAAGTTTCACACAATTCTTCTGTGTAGTTTTTATTTGTAGACATTCTTTTTCCCAATATAGGCCTCTTAGCCCTCAGAATGTCCAATTGCAGTTTCTACAGAAAGAGTGTTTCAGAACGGCTCAATCAAAATTAAGGTTCAACTCTGTTAGTTGTATGCACAGAACAGAAAGAAGTTTCATACAATGCTTCTGTGTAGTTTATATTTGAACAAATTCTTTTTTCCACTATTACCCACTTAGCGCTACGAATGTCCATTTGCATTTTCTACAGACAGAGTGTTTCAAAACTGCTCAATCAAAAGTATGGTTTAACTCTGTTAGCTGAATGCTCAGATCAGAAAGAAGTTTCACAGAATGCTTCTGTGTAGTTTATATTTGAATATATTCCTTTTTCCACTACTACGCTCTTAGCCCTCCAAATGTCCAGTTGCATTTTCTACAGAAAGAGTGTTCAGATCTGCTCAATCAAAACTATGGTTTAACTCTGTTAGCTGAATGCACAGATCAGAAAGAAGTTTCAACGAATGATTCTGTGTAGTTTATATTTGAAGACATTCCTTTTTCCACTATTACCCTCTTAGCGCTCCGAATCTCCACTTGCATTTTCTACAAAAAGAGTGTTTCATAACTGCTCAATCAAAAATATGTTTTATCTCTGTTAACTGAATTTACAGATCAGAAATAAGTTTCACAGAATGCATCTGTGTAGTTTTTATTTGAAGATATTCTTTTTCCCAATGTAGGCCTCTTAGCGCTTAGCATGTCCAATTGCAATTTCTACAGAAAGAGTATTTCAGAACGGCTCAATCAAAAGTAGGGTTCAACTCTGTTATTTGAATGCACAGAACCGAAAGAATTTTCACAGAATGCTACTGTGTAGTTTATATTTGAATATATTCCTTTTTCCACTAATACCCTCTTAGCGCTCCGAATGTCCACTTGCATTTTCTACAGAAAGAGTGTTCAGAACTGCGCAATCAAAAGTATGGTTTAACTCTGTTAGCTTAATGAACATATCAGAAATAAGTTTCACACAATGCTTCTCTGTAGTTTTTATTTGAAGATATTATTTTTCCCAATAGAGGCCTCTTAGCGCTCAGAATGTCCAATTGCAGTTTCTACAGAAAGAGTGTTTCAGAAAGGCTCAATCAAAAGTAAGGTTCAACTCTGTTAGTTGAATGCACAGAACAGAAAAAAGTTTCATACAATGCTTCTGTGTAGCTTATATTTGAACATATTCTTTTTTCCACTATTACCCACTTAGCGCTACGAATGTCCAGTTGCATTTTCTACAGACAGAGTGTTTCAAAACTGCTCAATCAAAAGTATGGTTTAACTCTTTCAGCTGAATGCTCAGATCAGAAAGAAGTTTCACAGAATGCTTCTGTGTAGTTTATATTTGAATATATTCCTTTTTCCGCTACTACTCTCTTAGCGCTCCAAATGTCCAGTTGCATTTTCTACAGAAAGAGTGTTCAGATCTGCTCAATCAAAAGTATGGTTTAACTCTGTTAGCTGAATGCACAGATCAGAAAGAAGTTTCACAGAATGATTCTGTGTAGTTTATATTTGGAGACATTCCTTTTTCCACTATTACCCTATTAGCGCTCCGAATCTCCACTTGCATTTTCTACAGAAAGAGTGTTTCAGAACGGCTCAATCAAAACTAAGGTTCAACTCTCTTAGTTGAACAAACAGAACAGAAAGGAGTTTCACACAATTCTTCTGTGTAGTTTTTATTTGTAGACATTCTTTTTCCCAATATACGCCTCTTAGCACTCAGAATGTCCAATTGCAGTTTCTACAGAAAGAGTGTTTCAGAACGGCTCAATCAAAAGTAAGGTTGAACTCTGTTAGTTGAATGCACAGAACAGAAAGATGTTTCATACAATGCTTCTGTGTAGTTTATATTTGAACATATTCTTTTTTCCACTATTACCCACTTAGCGCTACGAATGTCCAGTTGCATTTTCTACAGACAGAGTGTTTCAAAACTGCTCAATCAAAAGTTTGGTTTAACTCTGTTAGCTGAATGCTCAGATCAGAAAGAAGTTTCACAGAATGCTTCTGTGTAGTTTATATTTGAATATATTCCTTTTTCCACTACTACTCTCTTAGCGCTCCAAATGTCCAGTTGCATTTTCTACAGAAAGAGTGTTCAGATCTGCTGAATCAAAAGTATGGTTTAACTCTGTTAGCTGAATGCACAGATCAGAAAGAAGTTTCACAGAATGATTCTGTGTAGTTTATATATTGAGACATTCCTTTTTCCACTATTACCCTCTTAGCACTCCGAATCTCCACTTGCATTTTCTACAGAATGAGTGCTTCAGAACGGCTCAATCAAAACTAAGGTTCAACTCTTTTAGTTGACAAACAGAACAGAAAGAAGTTTCACACAATTCTTCTGTGTAGTTTTTATTTGTAGATATTCTTTTTCCCAATATAGGCCTCTTAGCGCTCAGAATGTCCAATTGCAGTTTCTACAGAAAGAGTGTTTCAGAACGGCTCAATCAAAATTAAGGTTCAACTCTGTTAGTTGTATGCACAGAACAGAAAGAAGTTTCATACAATGCTTCTGTGTAGTTTATATTTGAACATATTCTGTTTTCCACTATTACCCACTTAGCGCTACGAATGTCCATTTGCATTTTCTACAGACAGAGTGTTTCAAAACTGCTCAATCAAAAGTATGGTTTAACTCTGTTAGCTGAATGCTCAGATCAGAAAGAAGTTTCACAGAATGCTTCTGTGTAGTTTATATTTGAATATATTCCTTTTTCCACTACTACGCTCTTAGCGCTCCAAATGTCCAGTTGCATTTTCTACAGAAAGAGTGTTCAGATCTGCTCAATCAAAACTATGGTTTAACTCTGTTAGCTGAATGCACAGATCAGAAAGAAGTTTCACCGAATGATTCTGTGTAGTTTATATTTGAAGACATTCCTTTTTCCACTATTACCCTCTTAGCGCTCCGAATCTCCACTTGCATTTTCTACAAAAAGAGTGTTTCATAACTGCTCAATCAAAAATATGTTTTATCTCTGTTAACTGAATTTACAGATCAGAAATAAGTTTCACAGAATGCATCTGTGTAGTTTTTATTTGAAGATATTCTTTTTCCCAATGTAGGCCTCTTAGCGCTTAGCATGTCCAATTGCAATTTCTACAGAAAGAGTGTTTCAGAACGGCTCAATCAAAAGTAGGGTTCAACTCTGTTATTTGAATGCACAGAACCGAAAGAATTTTCACAGAATGCTACTGTGTAGTTTATATTTGAATATATTCCTTTTTCCACTAATACCCTCTTAGCGCTCCGAATGTCCACTTGCATTTTCTACAGAAAGAGTGTTCAGAACTGCGCAATCAAAAGTATGGTTTAACTCTGTTAGCTTAATGAACATATCAGAAATAAGTTTCACACAATGCTTCTCTGTAGTTTTTATTTGAAGATATTATTTTTCCCAATAGAGGCCTCTTAGCGCTCAGAATGTCCAATTGCAGTTTCTACAGAAAGAGTGTTTCAGAAAGGCTCAATCAAAAGTAAGGTTCAACTCTGTTAGTTGAATGCACAGAACAGAAAAATTTTCATACAATGCTTCTGTGTAGCTTATATTTGAACATATTCTTTTTTCCACTATTACCCACTTAGCGCTACGAATGTCCAGTTGCATTTTCTACAGACAGAGTGTTTCAAAACTGCTCAATCAAAAGTATGGTTTAACTCTCTTAGCTGAATGCTCAGATCAGAAAGAAGTTTCACAGAATGCTTCTGTGTAGTTTATATTTGAATATATTCCTTTTTCCACTACTACGCTCTTAGCGCTCCAAATGTCCAGTTGCATTTTCAACAGAAAGAGTGTTCAGATCTGCTCAATCAAAAGTATGGTTTAACTCTGTTAGCTGAAAGCACAGATCATAAAGAAGTTTCACCGAATGATTCTGTGTAGTTTATATTTGAAGACATTCCTTTTTCCACTATTACCCTCTTAGCGCTCCGAATCTCCACTTGCATTTTCTACAAAAAGAGTGTTTCATAACTGCTCAATCAAAAATATGTTTTATCTCTGTTAACTGAATTTACAGATCAGAAATAAGTTTCACAGAATGCATCTGTGTAGTTTTTATTTGAAGATATTCTTTTTCCCAATGTAGGCCTCTTAGCGCTTAGCATGTCCAATTGCAGTTTCTACAGAAAGAGTGTTTCAGAACGGCTCAATCAAAAGTAAGGTTCAACTCTGTTAGTTGAATGCACAGAACAGGAAGAATTTTCACAGAATGCTACTGTGTACTTTATATTTGAATATATTCCTTTTTCCACTATTACCCTCTTAGCGCTCCGAATGTCCACTTGCATTTTCTACAGAAAGAGTGTTCAGAACTGCGCAATCAAAAGTATGGTTTAACTCTGTTAGCTTAATGAACATATCAGAAATAAGTTTCACACAATGCTTCTGTGTATTTTTTATTTGAAGATATTTTTTTTCCCAATAGAGTCCTCTTAGCGCTCAGAATGTCCAATTGCAGTTTCTACAGAAAGAGTGTTTCAGAAAGGCTCAATCAAAAGTAAGGTTCAACTCTGTTAGTTGAATGCACAGAACAGAAAGAAGTTTCATACAATGCTTCTGTGTAGTTTATATTTGAACATATTCTTTTTTCCACTATTACCCACTTAGCGCTACGAATGTCCAGTTGCATTTTCTACAGACAGAGTGTTTCAAAACTGCTCAATCAAAAGTATGGTTTAACTCTGTTAGCTGAATGCTCAGATCAGAAAGAAGTTTCACAGAATGCTTCTGTGTAGTTTATATTTGAATATATTCCTTTTTCCACTACTACTCTCTTAGCGCTCCAAATGTCCAGTTGCATTTTCTACAGAAAGAGTGTTCAGATCTGCTCAATCAAAAGTATGGTTTAACTCTGTTAGCTGAATGCACAGATCAGAAAGAAGTTTCACAGAATGATTCTGTGTAGTTTATATTTGGAGACATTCCTTTTTCCACTATTACCCTCTTAGCGCTCCGAATCTCCACTTGCATTTTCTACAGAAAGGGTGTTTCAGAACGGCTCAATCAAAACTAAGGTTCAACTCTTTTAGTTGAACAAACAGAACAGAAAGAAGTTTCACACAATTCTTCTGTGTAGTTTTTATTTGTAGACATTCTTTTTCCCAATATAGGCCTCTTAGCGCTCAGAATGTCCAATTGCAGTTTCTACAGAAAGAGTGTTTCAGAACGGCTCAATCAAAAGTAAGGTTCAACTCTGTTAGTTGAAAGCACAGAACAGAAAGAAGTTTCATACAATACTTCTGTGTAGTTTATATTTGAACATAATCTTTTTTCCACTATTACCCACTTAGCGCTACGAATGTCCAGTTGCATTTTCTACAGACAGAGTGTTTCAAAACTGCTCAATCAAAAGTATGGTTTAACTCTGTTAGCTGAATGCTCAGATCAGAAAGAAGTTTCACAGAATGCTTCTGTGTAGTTTATATTTGAATATATTCCTTTTTCCACTACTACGCTCTTAGCGCTCCAAATGTCCAGTTGCATTTTCTACAGAAAGAGTGTTCAGATCTGCTCAATCAAAAGTATGGTTTAACTCTGTTAGCTGAATGCACAGATCAGAAAGAAGTTTCACCGAATGATTCTGTGTAGTTTATATTTGAAGACATTCATTTTTCCACTATTACCCACTTAGCGCTCCGAATCTCCACTTGCATTTTCTACAAAAAGAGTGTTTCATAACTGCTCAATCAAAAATATGTTTTATCTCTGTTAACTGAATTTACAGATCAGAAATAAGTTTCACAGAATGCATCTGTGTAGTTTTTATTTGAAGATATTCTTTTTCCCAATGTAGGCCTCTTAGCGCTTAGCATGTCCAATTGCAGTTTCTACAGAAAGAGTGTTTCAGAACGGCTCAATCAAAAGTAAGGTTCAACTCTGTTAGTTGAATGCACAGAACAGAAAGAATTTTCACAGAATGCTACTGTGTAGTTTATATTTGAATATTTTCCTTTTTCCACTATTACCCTCTTAGCGCTCCGAATGTCCACTTGCATTTTCTACAGAAAGAGTGTTCAGAACTGCGCAATCAAAAGTATGGTTTAACTCTGTTAGCTTAATGAACATATCAGAAATAAGTTTCACACAATGCTTCTGTGTAGTTTTTATTTGAAGATATTATTTTTCCCAATAGAGGCCTCTTAGCGCTCAGAATTTCCAATTGCAGTTTCTACAGAAAGAGTGTTTCAGAAAGGCTCAATCAAAAGTAAGGTTCAACTCTGTTAGTTCAATGCACAGAACAGAAAGTAGTTTCATACAATGCTTCTGTGTAGTTTATATTTGAACATATTCTTTTTTCCACTATTACCCACTTAGCGCTACGAATGTCCAGCTGCATTTTCTACAGACAGAGTGTTTCAAAACTGCTCAATCAAAAGTATGGTTTAACTCTGTTAGGTGAATGCTCAGATCAGAAAGAAGTTTCACAGAATGCTTCTGTGTAGTTTATATTTGAATATATTCCTTTTTCCACTACTACTCTCTTAGCGCTCCAAATGTCCAGTTGCATTTTCTACAGAAAGAGTGTTCAGATCTGCTCAATCAAAAGTATGGTTTAACTCTGTTAGCTGAATGCACAGAGCAGAAAGAAGTTTCACAGAATGATTCTGTGTAGTTTATATTTGGAGACATTCCTTTTTCCACTATTACCCTCTTAGCGCTCCGAATCTCCACTTGCATTTTCTACAGAAAGAGTGTTTCAGAAAGGCTCAATCAAAACTAAGGTTCAACTCTTTTAGTTGAACAAACAGAACAGAAAGAAGTTTCACACAATTCTTCTGTGTAGTTTTTATTTGTAGACATTCTTTTTCCCAATATAGGCCTCTTAGCGCTCAGAATGTCCAATTGCAGTTTCTACAGAAAGAGTGTTTCAGAACGGCTCAATCAAAAGTAAGGTTCAACTCTGTTAGTTGAATGCACAGAACAGAAAGAAGTTTCATACAATGCTTCTGTGTAGTTTATATTTGAACATATTCTTTTTTCCACTATTACCCACTTAGCGCTACGAATGTCCAGTTGCATTTTCTACAGACAGAGTGTTTCAAAAGTGCTCAATCAAAAGTATGGTTTAACTCTGTTAGCTGAATGCTCAGATCAGAAAGAAGTTTCACAGAATGCTTCTGTGTAGTTTATATTTGAATATATTCCTTTTTCCACTACTACGCTCTTAGCGCTCCAAATGTCCAGTTGCATTTTCTACAGAAAGAGTGTTCAGATCTGCTCAATCAAAACTATGGTTTAACTCTGTTAGCTGAATGCACAGATCAGAAAGAAGATTCACCGAATGATTCTGTGTAGTTTATATTTGAAGACATTCCTTTTTACACTATTAACCTCTTAGCGCTCCGAATCTCCACTTGCATTTTCTACAAAAAGAGTGTTTCATAACTGCTCAATCAAAAATATGTTTTATCTCTGTTAACTGAATTTACAGATCAGAAATAAGTTTCACAGAATGCATCTGTGTAGTTTTTATTTGAAGATATTCTTTTTCCCAATGTAGGCCTCTTAGCGCTTAGCATGTCCAATTGCAGTTTCTACAGAAAGAGTGTTTCAGAACGGCTCAATTAAAAGTAAGGTTCAACTCTGTTAGTTGAATGCACAGAACAGAAAGTATTTTCACAGAATGCTACTGTGTAGTTTATATTTGAATATATTCCTTTTTCCACTATTACCCTCTTAGCGCTCCGAATGTCCACTTGCATTTTCTACAGAAAGAGTGTTCAGAACTGCGCAATCAAAAGTATGGTTTAACTCTGTTAGCTCAATGAACATATCAGAAATAAGTTTCACTCAATGCTTCTGTGTAGTTTTTATTTGAAGATATTATTTTTCCCAATAGAGGCCTCTTAGCGCTCAGAATGTCCAATTGCAGTTTCTACAGAAAGAGTGTTTCAGAAAGGCTCAATCAAAAGTAAGGTTCAACTCTGTTAGTTGAATGCACAGAACAGAAAGAAGTTTCATACAATGCTTCTGTGTAGTTTATATTTGAACATATTCTTTTTTCCACTATTACCCACTTAGCGCTACGAATGTCCAGTTGCATTTTCTACAGACAGAGTGTTTCAAAACTGCTCAATCAAAAGTATGGTTTAACTCTGTTAGCCTAATGCTCAGATCAGAAAGAAGTTTCACAGAATGCTTCTGTGTAGTTTATATTTGAATACATTCCTTTTTCCACTAATACGCTCTTAGCGCTCCAAATGTCCAGTTGCATTTTCTACACAAAGAGTGTTCAAATCTTCTCAATCAAATGTATGGTTTAACTCTGTTAGCTGAATGCACAGATCAGAAAGAAGTTTCACCGAATGATTCTGTGTAGTTTATATTTGAAGACATTCCTTTTTCCACTATTACCCTCTTAGCGCTCCGAATCTCCACTTGCATTTTCTACAAAAAGAGTGTTTCATAACTGCTCAATCAAAAATATGTTTTATCTCTGTTAACTGAATTTACAGATCAGAAATAAGTTTCACAGAATGCATCTGTGTAGTTTTTATTTGAAGATATTCTTTTTCCCAATGTAGGCCTCTTAGCGCTTAGCATGTCCAATTGCAGTTTCTACAGAAAGAGTGTTTCAGAAAGGCTCAATTAAAAGTAAGGTTCAAATCTGTTAGTTGAATGCACAGAACAGAAAGAATTTTCACAGAATGCTACTGTGTAGTTTATATTTGAATATATTCCTTTTTCCACTATTACCCTCTTAGCGTTCCGAATCTCCACTTGCATTTTCTACAGAAAGAGTGTTTCAGAACGGCTCAATCAAAACTAAGGTTCAACTCTTTTAGTTGAACAAACAGAACAGAAAGAAGTTTCACACAATTGTTCTGTGTAGTTTTTATTTGTAGACATTCTTTTTCCCAATATAGGCCTCTTAGCGCTCAGAATGTCCAATTGCAGTTTCTACAGAAAGAGTGTTTCAGAACGGCTCAATCAAAAGTAAGGTTCAACTCTGTTAGTTGAATGCACAGAACAGAAAGAAGTTTCATACAATGCTTCTGTGTAGTTTATATTTGAACATATTCTTTTTTCCACTATTACCCACTTAGCGCTACGAATGTCCAGTTGCATTTTCTACAGACAGAGTGTTTCAAAACTGCTCAATCAAAAGTATGGTTTAACTCTGTTAGCTGAATGCTCAGATCAGAAAGAAGTTTCACACAATGCTTCTGTGTAGTTTATATTTGAATATATTCCTTTTTCCACTACTACGCTCTTAGCGCTCCAAATGTACAGTTGCATTTTCTACAGAAAGAGTGTTCAGATCTGCTCAATCAAAAGTATGGTTTAACTCTGTTAGCTGAATGCACAGATCAGAAATAAGTTTCACCGAATGATTCTGTGTAGTTTATATTTGAAGACGTTCCTTTTTCCACTATTACCATCTTAGCGCTCCGAATCTCCACTTGCATTTTCTACAAAAAGAGTGTTTCATAACTGCTCAATCAAAAATATGTTTTATCTCTGTTAACTGAATTTACAGATAAGAAATAAGTTTCACAGAATGCATCTGTGTAATTTTTATTTGAAGATATTCTTTTTCTCAATGAAGGCCTCTTAGCGCTTAGCATGTCCAATTGCAGTTTCTACAGAAAGAGTGTTTCAGAACGGCTCAATCAAAAGTAAGGTTCAACTCTGTTAGTTGAATGCACAGAACAGAAAGAATTTTCACAGAATGCTACTGTGTAGTTTATATTTGAATATATTCCTTTTTCCACTATTACCCTCTTAGCGCTCCGAATGTCCACTTGCATTTTCTACAGAAAGTGTGTTCAGAACTGCGCAATCAAAAGTATGGTTTAACTCTGTTAGCTTAATGAACATATCAGAAATAAGTTTCACACAATGCTTCTGTGTAGTTTTTATTTGAAGATATTATTTTTCCCAATATGGGCCTCTTAGCGCTCAGAATGTCCAATAGCAGTTTCTACAGAATGAGTGTTTCAGAAAGGCTCAATGAAAAGTAAGGTTCAAATCTGTTAGTTGAATGCACAGAGCAGAAAGAAATTTCATACAATGCTTCTGTGTAGTTTATATTTGAACATATTCTTTTTTCCACTATTACCCACTTGGCGCTACGAATATCCAGTTGCATTTTCTACAGACAGAGTGTTTCAAAACTGCTCAATCAAAAGTATGGTTTAACTCTGTTAGCTGAATGCTCAGATCAGAAAGAAGTTTCACAGAATGCTTCTGTGTAGTTTATATTTGAATATATTCCTTTTTCCACTACTACTCTCTTAGCGCTCCAAATGTCCAGTTGCATTTTCTACAGAAAGAGTGTTCAGATCTGCTCAATCAAAAGTATGATTTAACTCTGTTAGCTGAATGCACAGATCAGAAAGAAGTTTCACAGAATGATTCTGTGTAGTTTATATTTGGAGACATTCCTTTTTCCACTATTACCCTCTTAGCGCTCCGAATCTCCACTTGCATTTTCTACAGAAAGAGTGTTTCAGAACGGCTCAATTAAAACTAAAGTTCAACTCTTTTAGTTGAACAAACAGAACAGAAAGAAGTTTCACACAATTCTTCTGTGTAGTTTTTATTTGTAGACATTCTTTTTCCCAATATAGGCCTCTTAGCGCTCAGAATGTCCAATTGCAGTTTCTACAGAAAGAGTGTTTCAGAACGGCTCAATCAAAAGTAAGGTTCAACTCTGTTAGTTGAATGCACAGAACAGAAAGAAGTTTCATACAATGCTTCAGTGTAGTTTATATTTGAACATATTCTTTTTTCCACTATTACCCACTTAGCGCTACGAATGTCCAGTTGCATTTTCTATAGACAGAGTGTTTCAAAACTGCTCAATCAAAAGTATGGTTTAACTCTGTTAGCTGAATGCTCAGATCAGAAAGAAGTTTCACAGAATGCTTCTGTGTAGTTTATATTTGAATATATTTCTTTTTCCACTACTAACCTCTTAGCGCTCCAAATGTCCAGTTGCATTTTCTACAGAAAGAGTGTTCAGATCTGCTCAATCAAAAGTATGGTTTAACTCTGTTAGCTGAATGCACAGATCAGAAAGAAGTTTCACCGAATGATTCTGTGTAGTTTATAGTTGAAGACATTCCTTTTTCCACTATTACCCTCTTAGCGCTCCGAATCTCCACTTGCATTTTCTACAAAAAGAATGTTTCATAACTGCTCAATCAAAAATATGTTTTATCTCTGTTAACTGAATTTACATATCAGAAATAAGTTTCACAGAATGCATCTGTGTAGTTTTTATTTGAAGATATTCTTTTTCCCAATGTAGGCCTCTTAGCGCTTAGCATGTCCAATTGCAGTTTCTACAGAAAGAGTGTTTCAGAACGGCTCAATCAAAAGTAAGGTTCAACTCTGTTAGTTGAATGCACAGAACAGAAAGAATTTTCACAGAATGCTACTGTGCAGTTTATATTTGAATATATTCCTTTTTCCATTATTACCCTCTTAGCGCTCCGAATGTCCACTTGCATTTTCTACAGAAAGAGTGTTCAGAACTGCGCAATCAAAAGTATGGTTTAACTCTGTTAGCTTAATGAACATATCAGAAATAAGTTTCACACAATGCTTCTGTGTAGTTTTTATTTGAAGATATTATTTTTCCCAATATAGGCCTCTTAACGCTCAGAATGTCCAATTGCAGTTTCTACAGAAAGAGTGTTTCAGAAAGGCTCAATCAAAACTATGGTTCAACTCTGTTAGTTGAATGCACAGAACAGAATGAAATTTCATACAATGCTTCTGTGTAGTTTATATTTGAACATATTCTTTTTTCCACTATTACCCACTTGGCGCTACGAATGTCCAGTTGCATTTTCTACAGACAGAGTGTTTCAAAACTGCTCAATCAAAAGTATGGTTTAACTCTGTTAGCTGAATGCTCAGATCAGAAAGAAGTTTCACCGAATGCTTCTGTGTAGTTTATATTTGAATATATTCCTTTTTCCACTACTACTCTCTTAGCGCTCCAAATGTCCAGTTGCATTGTCTACAGAAAGAGTGTTCAGATCTGCTCAATCAACAGTATGGTTTAACTCTGTTAGCTGAATGCACAGATCAGAAAGAAGTTTCACAGAATGATTCTGTGTAGTTTATATTTGAAGACATTCCTTTTTCCACTATTACCCTCTTAGCGCTCCGAATCTCCACTTGCATTTTCTACAAAAAGAGTGTTTCATAACTGCTCAATCAAAAATATGTTTTATCTCTGTTAACTGAATTTACAGATCAGAAATAAGTTTCACAGAATGCATCTGTGTAGTTTTTATATGAAGATATTCTTTTTCCCAATGTAGGCCTCTTAGCGCTTAGCATGTCCAATTGCAGTTTCTACAGAAAGAGTGTTTCAGAACGGCTCAATTAAAAGTAAGGTTCAACTCTGTTAGTTGAATGCACAGAACAGAAAGAATTTTCACAGAATGCTACTGTGTAGTTTATATTTGAATATATTCCTTTTTCCACTATTACCCTCTTAGCGCTCCGAATGTCCACTTGAATTTTCTACAGAAAGAGTGTTTAAGAACGGCTCAATCAAAACTAAGGTTCAACTCTTTTAGTTGAACAAACAGAACAGAAAGAAGTTTCACACAATTCTTCTGTGTAGTTTTTATTTGTAGACATTCTTTTTCCCAATATAGGCCTCTTAGCGCTCAGAATGTCCAATTGCAGTTTCTACAGAAAGAGTGTTTCAGAACGGCTCAATCAAAAGTAAGGTTCAACTCTGTTAGTTGAATGCACAGAACAGAAAGAAGTTTCATACAATGCTTCTGTGTAGTTTATATTTGAACATATTCTTTTTTCCACTATTACCCACTTAGCGCTACGAATGTCCAGTTGCATTTTCTACAGACAGAGTGTTTCAAAACTGCTCAATCAAAAGTATGGTTTAACTCTGTTAGCTGAATGCTCAGATCAGAAAGAAGTTTCACAGAATGCTTCTGTGTAGTTTATATTTGAATATATTCCTTTTTCCACTACTACGCTCTTAGCGCTCCAAATGTCCAGTTGCATTTTCTACAGAAAGAGTGTTCAGATCTGCTCAATCAAAAGTATGGTTTAACTCTGTTAGCTGAATGCACAGATCAGAAAGAAGTTTCACCGAATGATTCTGTGTAGTTTATAGTTGAAGACATTCCTTTTTCCACTATTACCCTCTTAGCGCTCCGAATCTCCACTTGCATTTTCTACAAAAAGAGTGTTTCATAACTGCTCAATCAAAAATATGTTTTATCTCTGTTAACTGAATTTACATATCAGAAATAAGTTTCACAGAATGCATCTGTGTAGTTTTTATTTGAAGATATTCTTTTTCCCAATGTAGTCCTCTTAGCGCTTAGCATGTCCAATTGCAGTTTCTACAGAAAGAGTGTTTCAGAACGGCTCAATCAAAAGTAAGGTAAAACTCTGTTAGTTGAATGCACAGAACAGAAAGAATTTTCACAGAATGCTACTGTGTAGTTTATATTTGAATATATTCCTTTTTCCACTATTACCCTCTTAGCGCTCCGAATGTCCACTTGAATTTTCTACAGAAAGAGTGTTCAGAACTGCGCAATCAAAAGTATGGTTTAACTCTGTTAGCTTAATGAACATATCAGAAATAAGTTTCACACAATGCTTCTGTGTAGTTTTTATTTGAAGATATTATTTTTCCCAATATAGGCCTCTTAGCGCTCAGAATGTCCAATTGCAGTTTCTACAGAAAGAGTGTTTCAGAAAGGCTCAATCAAAACTAAGGTTCAACTCTGTTAGTTGAATGCACAGAACAGAATGAAATTTCATAAAATGCTTCTGTGTAGTTTATATTTGAACATATTCGTTTTTCCACTATTACCCACTTGGTGCTACGAATGTCCAGTTGCATTTTCTACAGACAGAGTGTTTCAAAACTGCTCAATCAAAAGTATGGTTTAACTCTGTTAGCTGAATGCTCAGATCAGAAAGAAGTTTCACCGAATGCTTCTGTGTAGTTTATATTTGAATATATTCCTTTTTCCACTACTACTCTCTTAGCGCTCCAAATGTCCAGTTGCATTTTCTACAGAAAGAGTGTTCAGATCTGCTCAGTCAAAAGTATGGTTTAACTCTGTTAGCTGAATGCACAGATCAGAAAGAAGTTTCACAGAATGATTCTGTGTAATTTATATTTGGAGACATTCATTTTTCCACTATTACCCTCTTAGCGCTCCGAATCTCCACTTGCATTTTCTACAGAAAGATTGTTTCAGAACGGCTCAATCAAAACTAAAGTTCAACTCTTTTAGTTGAACAAACACAACAGAAAGAAATTTCACACAATTCTTCTGTGTAGTTTTTATTTGTAGACATTCTTTTTCCCAATATAGGCCTCTTAGCGCTCAGAATGTCCAATTGCAGTTTCTACAGAAAGAGTGTTTCAGAATGGCTCAATCAAAAGTAAGGTTCAACTGTGTTAGTTGAATGCACAGAACAGAAAGAAGTTTCATACAATGCTTCTGTGTAGTTTATATTTGAATATATTCCTTTTTCCACTACTACTCTCTTAGCGCTCCAAATGTCCAGTTGCATTTTCTACAGAAAGAGTGTTCAGATCTGCTCAATCAAAAGTATGGTTTAACTGTGTTAGCTGAATGCACAGATCAGAAAGAAGTTTCACCGAATGATTCTGTGTAGTTTATATTTGAAGACATTCCTTTTTCCACTATTACCCTCTTAGCGCTCCGAATCTCCACTTGCATTTTCTACAAAAAGAGTGTTTCATAACTGCTCAATCAAAAATATGTTTTACCTCTGTTAACTGAATTTACAGATCAGAAATAAGTTTCACAGAATGCATCTGTGTAGTTTTTATTTGAAGATATTCTTTTTCCCAATGTAGGCCTCTTAGCGCTTAGCATGTCCAATTGCAGTTTCTACAGAAAGAGTGTTTCAGAACGGCTCAATCAAAAGTAAGGTTCAACCCTGTTAGTTGAATGCACAGAACAGAAAGAATTTTCACAGAATGCTACTGTGTATTTTATATTTGAATATATTCCTTTTTCCACTATTACCCTCTTAGCGCTCCGAATGTCCACTTGCATTTTCTACAGAAAGAGTGTTCAGAACTGCGCAATCAAAAGTATGGTTTAACTCTGTTAGCTTAATGAACATATCAGAAATAAGTTTCACAAAATGCTTCTGTGTAGTTTTTATTTGAAGATATTATTTTTCCCAATATAGGCCTCTTAGCGCTCAGAATGTCCAATTGCAGTTTCTACAGAAAGAGTGTTTCAGAAAGGCTCAATCAAAACTAAGGTTCAACTCTGTTAGTTGAATGCACAGAACAGAAAGAAATTTCATACAATGCTTCTGTGTAGTTTATATTTGAACATATTCTTTTTTCCACTATTACCCACTTGGCGCTACGAATGTCCAGTTGCATTTTCTACAGACAGAGTGTTTCAGAACGGATCAATCAAAACTAAAGTTCAACTCTTTTAGTTGAACAAACAGAACAGAAAGAAGTTTCACACAATTCTTCTCTGTAGATTTTATTTGTAGACATTCTTTTTCCCAATATAGGCCTCTTAGCGCTCAGAATGTCCAATTGCAGTTTCTACAGAAAGAGTATTTCAGAACGGCTCAATCAAAAGTAAGGTTCAACTCTGTTAGTTGAATGCACAGAACAGAAAGAAGTTTCATACAATGCTTCTGTGTAGTTTATATTTGAACATATTCTTTTTTCCACTATTACCCACTTAGCGCTACGAATGTCCAGTTGCATTTTCTACAGACAGAGTGTTTCAAAACTGCTCAATCAAAAGTATGGTTTAACTCTGTTAGCTGAATGCTCAGATCAGAAAGAAGTTTCACAGAATGCTTCTGTGTAGTTTATATTTGAATATATTACTTTTTCCACTACTTCGCTCTTAGCGCTCCAAATGTCCAGTTGCATTTTCTACACAAAGAGTTTTCAGATCTGCTCAATCAAAATTATGGTTTAACTCTGTTAGCTGAATGCACAGATCAGAAAGAAGTTTCACCGAATGATTCTGGGTAGTTTATATTTGAAGACATTCCTTTTTACACTATTAACCTCTTAGCGCTCCGAATCTCCACTTGCATTTTCTACAAAAAGAGTGTTTCACAACTGCTCAATCAAAAATATGTTTTATCTCTGTTAACTGAATTTACAGATCAGAAATAAGTTTCACAGAATGCATCTGTGTAGTTTTTATTTGAAGATATTCTTTTTCCCAATGTAGGCCTCTTAGCGCTTAGCATGTCCAATTGCAGTCTCTACAGAAAGAGTGTTTCAGAACGGCTCAATCAAAAGTAAGGTTCAACTCTGTTAGTTGAATGCACAGAACAGAAAGAATTTTCACAGAATGCTACTGTGTAGTTTATATTTGAATATATTCCTTTTTCCACTATTACCCTCTTAGCGCTCCGAATGTCCACTTGCATTTTCTACAGAAAGAGTGTTCAGAACTGCGCAATCAAAAGTATGGTTTAACTCTGTTAGCTTAATGAACATATCAGAAATAAGTTTCACACAATGCTTCTGTGTAGTTTTTATTTGAAGATATTATTTTTCCCAATAGAGTCCTCTTAGCGCTCAGAAAGTCCAATTGCAGTTTCTACAGAAAGAGTGTTTCAGAAAGGCTCAATCAAAAGTAAGGTTCAACTCTGTTAGTTGAATGCACAGAACAGAAAGAAGTTTCATACAATGCTTCTGTGTAGTTTATATTTGAACATATTCTTTTTTCCACTATAACCCACTTAGCGCTACGAATGTCCAGTTGCATTTTCTACAGACAGAGTGTTTCAAAACTGCTCAATCAAAAGTATGGTTTAACTCTGTTAGCTGAATGCTCAGATCAGAAAGAAGTTTCACAGAATGCTTCTGTGTAGTTTATATTTGAATATATTCCTTTTTTCACTACTACTCTCTTAGCGCTCCAAATGTCCATTTGCATTTTCTACAGAAAGAGTGTTCAGATCTGCTCAATCAAAAGTATGGTTTAACTCTGTTAGCTGAATGCACAGATCAGAAAGAAGTTTCACAGAATGATTCTGTGTAGTTTATATTTGGAGACATTCCTTTTTCCACTATTACCCTCTTAGCGCTCCGAATCTCCACTTGCATTTTCTACAGAAAGAGGGTTTCAGAACGGCTCAATCAAAACTAAGGTTCAACTATTTTAGTTGAACAAACAGAACAGAAAGAAGTTTCACACAATTCTTCTGTGTAGTTTTTATTTGTAGACATTCTTTTCCCCAATATAGGCCTCTTAGCGCTCAGAATGTCCAATTGCAGTTTCTACAGAAAGAGTGTTTCAGAACGGCTCAATCAATAGTAAGGTTCAACTCCGTTAGTTGAATGCACAGAACAGAAAGAAGTTTCATACAATGCTTCTGTGTAGTTTATATTTGAACATATTCTTTTTTCCACTATTACCCACTTAGCGCTACGAATGTCCAGTTGCATTTTCTACAGACAGAGTGTTTCAAAACTGCTCAATCAAAAGTATGGTTTAACTCTGTTAGCTGAATGCTCAGATCAGAAAGAAGTTTCACAGAATGCTTCTGTGTAGTTTATATTTGAATATATTCCTTTTTCCACTACTACGCTCTTAGCGCTCCAAATGTCCAGTTGCATTTTCTACAGAAAGAGTGTTCAGATCTGCTCAATCAAAAGTATGGTTTAACACTGTTAGCTGAATGCACAGATCAGAAAGAAGTTTCACCGAATGATTCTGTGTAGTTTATAGTTGAAGACATTCCTTTTTCCACTATTACCCTCTTAGCGCTCCGAATCTCCACTTGCATTTTCTACAAAAAGAGTGTTTCATAACTGCTCAATCAAAAATATATTTTATCTCTGTTAACTGAATTTACAGATCAGAAATAAGTTTCACAGAATGCATCTGTGTAGTTTTTATTTGAAGATATTCTTTTTCCCAATGTAGGCCTCTTAGCGCTTAGCATGTCCAATTGCAGTTTCTACAGAAAGAGTGTTTCAGAACGGCTCAATCCAAAGTAAGGTTCAACTCTGTTAGTTGAATGCACAGAACAGAAAGAATTTTCACAGAATGCTACTGTGTAGTTTATATTTGAATATATTCCTTTTTCCACTATTACCCTCTTAGCGCTCAGAATGTCCACTTGCATTTTCTACAGAAAGAGTGTTCAGAACTGCGCAATCAAAAGTATGGTTTAACTCTGTTAGCTTAATGAACATATCAGAAATAAGTTTCACACAATGCTTCTGTGTAGTTTTTATTTGAAGATATTATTTTTCCCAATATAGGCCTCTTAGCGCTCAGAATGTCCAATTGCAGTTTCTACAGAAAGAGTGTTTCAGAAAGGCTCAATCAAAACTAAGGTTCAACTCTGTTAGTTGAATGCACAGAACAGAAAGAAATTTCATACAATGCTTCTGTGTAGTTTATATTTGAACATATTCTTTTTTCCACTATTACCCAGTTGGCGCTACGAATGTCCAGTTGCATTTTCTTCAGACAGAGTGTTTCAAAACTGCTCAATCAAAAGTATGGTTTAACTCTGTTAGCTGAATGCTCAGATCAGAAAGAAGTTTCACAGAATGCTTCTGTGTAGTTTATATTTGAATATATTCCTTTTTCCACTACTACTCTCTTAGCGCTCCAAATGTCCAGTTGCATTTTCTACAGAAATAGTGTTCAGATCTGCTCAATCAAAAGTATGGTTTAACTCTGTTAGCTGAATGCACAGATCAGAAAGAAGTTTCACAGAATGATTCTGTGTAGTTTATATTTGGAGACATTCCTTTTTCCACTATTACTCTCTTAGCGCTCAGAATCTCCACTTGCATTTTCTACAGAAAGAGTGTTTCAGAACGGCTCAATCAAAACTAAGGTTCAACTCTTTTAGTTGAACAAACAGAACAGAAAGAAGTTTCACACAATTCTTCTGTGTAGTTTTTATTTGTAGACATTCTTTTTCCCAATATAGGCCTCTTAGCGCTCAGAATGTCCAATTGCAGTTTCTACAGAAAGAGTGTTTCAGAACGGCTCAATCAAAAGTAAGGTTCAACTCTGTTAGTTGAATGCACAGAACAGAAAGAAGTTTCATACAATGCTTCTGTGTAGTTCATATTTGAACATGTTCTTTTTTCCACTATTACCCACTTAGCGCTACGAATGTCCAGTTGCATTTTCTACAGACAGAGTGTTTCAAAACTGCTCAATCAAAAGTATGGTTTAACTCTGTTAGCTGAATGCTCAGATCAGAAAGAAGTTTCACAGAATGCTTCTGTGTAGTTTATATTTGAATACATTCCTTTTTCCACTACTACGCTCTTAGCGCTCCAAATGTGCATTTGCATTTTCTACACAAAGAGTGTTCAAATCTTCTCAATCAAATGTATGGTTTAACTCTGTTAGCTGAATGCACAGATCAGAAAGAAGTTTCACCGAATGTTTCTGTGTAGTTTATATTTGAAGACATTCCTTTTTCCACTATTACCCTCTTAGCGCTCCGAATCTCCACTTGCATTTTCTACAGAAAGAGTGTTTCAGAACGGCTCAATCAAAACTAAGGTTCAACTCTTTTAGTTGAACAAACAGAACAGAAAGAAGTTTCACACAATTGTTCTGTGTAGTTTTTATTTGTAGACATTCTTTTTCCCAATATAGGCCTCTTAGCGCTCAGAATGTCCAATTGCAGTTTCTACAGAAAGAGTGTTTCAGAAAGGCTCAATCAAAACTAAGGTTCAACTCTGTTAGTTGAATGCACAGAACAGAAAGAAATTTCATACAATGTTTCTGTGTAGTTTATATTTGAACATATTATTTTTTCCACTATTACCCACTTGGCGCTACGAATGTCCAGTTGCATTTTCTACAGACAGAGTGTTTCAAAACTGGTCAATCAAAAGTATGGTTTAACTCTGTTAGCTGAATGCACAGATCAGAAATAAGTTTCACAGAATGATTCTGTGTAGTTTATATTTGGAGACATTCCTTTTACCACTATTACCCTCTTAGCGCTCCGAATCTCCACTTGCATTTTCTACAGAAAGAGTGTTTCAGAACGGCTCAATCAAAACTAAAGTTCAACTCTTTTAGTTGAACAAACAGAACAGAAAGAAGTTTCACACAATTCTTCTCTGTAGTTTTTATTTGTAGACATTCTTTTTCCCAATATACGCCTCTTAGCGCTCAGAATGTCCAATTGCAGTTTCTACAGAAAGAGTGTTTCAGAACGGCTCAATCAAAAGTAAGGTTCAACTCTGTTAGTTGAATGCACAGAACAGAAAGAAGTTTCATACAATGCTTCTGTGTAGTTTATATTTGAACATATTCTTTTTTCCACTATTACCCACTTAGCGCTACGAATGTCCAGTTGCATTTTCTACAGACAGAGTGTTTCAAAACTGCTCAATCAAAAGTATGGTTTAACTCTGTTAGCTGAATGCTCAGATCAGAAAGAAGTTTCACAGAATGCTTCTGTGTAGTTTATATTTGAATATATTACTTTTTCCACTACTACGCTCTTAGCGCTCCAAATGTCCAGTTGCATTTTCTACAGAAAGAGTGTTCAGATCTGCTCAATCAAAAGTATGGTTTAACTCTGTTAGCTGAATGCACAGATCAGAAAGAAGTTTCACCGAATGATTCTGTGTAGTTTATATTTGAAGACATTCCTTTTTACACTATTAACCACTTAGCGCTCCGAATCTCCACTTGCATTTTCTACAAAAAGTGTGTTTCATAACTGCTCAATCAAAAATATGTTTTATCTCTGTTAACTGAATTTACAGATCAGAAATAAGTTTCACAGAATGCATCTGTGTAGTTTTTATTTGAAGATATTCTTTTTCCCAATGTAGGCCTCTTAGCGCTTAGCATGTCCAATTGCAGTTTCTACAGAAAGAGTGTTTCAGAACGGCTCAATCAAAAGTAAGGTTCAACTCTGTTAGTTGAATGCACAGAACAGAAAGAATTTTCACAGAATGCTACTGTGTAGTTTATATTTGAATATATTCCTTTTTCCACTATTACCCTCTTAGCGCTCCGAATGTCCACTTGCATTTTCTACAGAAAGAGTGTTCAGAACTGCGCAATCAAAAGTATGGTTTAACTCTGTTAGCTTAATGAACATATCAGAAATAAGTTTCACACAATGCTTCTGTGTAGTTTTTATTTGAAGATATTATTTTTCCCAATAGAGGCCTCTTAGCGCTCAGAATGTCCAATTGCAGTTTCTACAGAAAGAGTGTTTCAGAAAGGCTCAATCAAAACTAAGGTTCAACTCTGTTAGTTGAATGCACAGAACAGAAAGAAATTTGATACAATGCTTCTGTGTAGTTTATATTTGAACATATTCTTTTTTCCACTATTACCCAGTTGGCGCTACGAATGTCCAGTTGCATTTTCTACAGACAGAGTGTTTCAAAACTGCTCAATCAAAAGTATGGTTTAACTCTGTTAGCTGAATGCTCAGATCAGAAAGAAGTTTCACAGAATGCTTCTGTGTAGTTTATATTTGAATATATTCCTTTTTCCACTACTACTCTCTTAGCGCTCCAAATGTCCAGTTGCATTTTCTACAGAAAGAGTGTTCAGATCTGCTCAATCAAAAGTATGGTTTAACTCTGTTAGCTGAATGCACAGATCAGAAAGAAGTTTCACAGAATGCTTCTGTGTAGTTTATATTTGAATATATTCCTTTTTCCACTACTACTCTCTTAGCGCTCCAAATGTCCAGTTGCATTTTCTACAGAAAGAGTGTTCAGATCTGCTCAATCAAAAGTATGGTTTAACACTGTTAGCTGAATGCACAGATCAGAAAGAAGTTTCACAGAATGATTCTGTGTAGTTTATATTTGGAGACATTCCTTTTTCCACTATTACTCTCTTAGCGCTCAGAATCTCCACTTGCATTTTCTACAGAAAGAGTGTTTCAGAACGGCTCAATCAAAACTAAGGTTCAACTCTTTTAGTTGAACAAACAGAACAGAAAGAAGTTTCACACAATTCTTCTGTGTAGTTTTTATTTGTAGACATTCTTTTTCCCAATATAGGCCTCTTAGCGCTCAGAATATCCAATTGCAGTTTCTACAGAAAGAGTGTTTCAGAAAGGCTCAATCAAAAGTAAGGTTCAAATCTGTTAGTTGAATGCACAGAACAGAAAGAAGTTTCATACAATGCTTCTGTGTAGTTTATATTTGAACATATTCTTTTTTCCACTATTACCCACTTAGCGCTACGAATGTCCAGTTGCATTTTCTACAGACAGAGTGTTTCAAAACTGCTCAATCAAAAGTATGGTTTAACTCTGTTAGCTGAATGCTCAGATCAGAAAGAAGTTTCACAGAATGCTTCTGTGTAGTTCATATTTGAATATATTCCTTTTTCCACTACTACTCTCTTAGCGCTCCAAATGTCCAGTTGCATTTTCTACAGAAAGAGTGTTCAGATCTGCTCAATCAAAAGTATGGTTTAACTCTGTTAGCTGAATGCACAGATCAGAAAGAAGTTTCACAGAATGATTCCGTGTATTTTATATTTGGAGACATTCCTTTTTCCACTATTACCCTCTTAGCGCTCCGAATCTCCACTTGCATTTTCTACAGAAAGAGTGTTTCAGAACGGCTCAATCAAAACTAAGGTTCAACTCTTTTAGTTGAACAAACAGAACAGAAAGAATTTTCACACAATTGTTCTGTGTAGTTTTTATTTGTAGACATTCTTTTTCCCAATATAGGCCTCTTAGCGCTCAGAATGTCCAATTGCAGTTTCTACAGAAAGAGTGTTTCAGAACGGCTCAATCAAAAGTAAGGTTCAACTCTGTTAGTTGAATGCACAGAACAGAAAGAAGTTTCATACAATGCTTCTGTGTAGTTTATATTTGAACATATTCTTTTTTCCACTATTACCCACTTGGCGCTACGAATGTCCAGTTGCATTTTCTACAGACAGAGTGTTTCAAAACTGCTCAATCAAAAGTATGGTTTAACTCTGTTAGCTGAATGCTCAGATCAGAAAGAAGTTTCACAGAATGCTTCTGTGTAGTTTATATTTGAATATATTCCTTTTTCCACTACTACGCTCTTAGCGCTCCAAATGTCCAGTTGCATTTTCTACAGAAAGAGTGTTCAGATCTGCTCAATCAAATGTATGGTTTAATTCTGTTAGCTGAATGCACACATCAGAAAGAAGTTTCACCGAATGATTCTGTGTAGTTTATATTTGAAGACATTCCTTTTTCCACTATTACCCTCTTAGCGCTCCGAATCTCCACTTGCATTTTCTACAAAAAGAGTGTTTCATAACTGCTCAATCAAAAATATGTTTTATCTCTGTTAACTGAATTTACAGATCAGAAATAAGTTTCACAGAATGCATCTGTGTAGTTTTTATTTGAAGATATTCTTTTTCCCAATGTAGGCCTCTTAGCGCTTAGCATGTCCAATTGCAGTTTCTACAGAAAGAGTGTTTCAGAACGGCTCAATCAAAAGTAAGGTTCAACTCTGTTAGTTGAATGCACAGAACAGAAAGAATTTTCACAGAATGCTACTGTGTAGTTTATATTTGAATATATTCCTTTTTCCACTATTACCCTCTTAGCGCTCCGAATGTCCACTTGCATTTTCTACAGAAAGAGTGTTCAGAACTGCGCAATCAAAAGTATGGTTTAACTCTGTTAGCTTAATGAACATATCAGAAATAAGTTTCACACAATGCTTCTGTGTAGTTTTTATTTGAAGATATTATTTTTCCCAATATAGGCCTCTTAGCGCTCAGAATGTCCAATTGCAGTTTCTACAGTAAGAGTGTTTCAGAAAGGCTCAATCAAAACTAAGGTTCAACTCTGTTAGTTGAATGCACAGAACAGAAAGAAATTTCATACAATGCTTCTGTGTAGTTTATATTTGAACATATTCTTTTTTCCACTATTACCCAGTTGGCGCTACGAATGTCCAGTTGCATTTTCTACAGACAGAGAGTTTCAAAACTGCTCAATCAAAAGTATGGTTTAACTCTGTTAGCTGAATGCACAGATCAGAAATAAGTTTCACAGAATGATTCTGTGTAGTTTATATTTGGAGACATTCCTTTTTCCACTATTACCCTCTTAGCGCTCCGAATCTCCACTTGCATTTTCTACAGAAAGAGTGTTTCAGAACGGCTCAATCAAAACTAAAGTTCAACTCTTTTAGTTGAACAAACAGAACAGAAAGAAGTTTCACACAATTCTTCTGTGTAGTTTTTATTTGTAGACATTCTTTTTCCCAATATAGGCCTCTTAGCGCTCAGAATGTCCAATTGCAGTTTCTACAGAAAGAGTGTTTCAGAACGGCTCAATCAAAAGTAAGGTTCAACTCTGTTAGTTGAATGCACAGAACAGAAAGAAGTTTCATACAATGCTTCTGTGTAGTTTATATTTGAACATATTCTTTTTTCCACTATTACCCACTTAGCGCTACGAATGTCCATTTGCATTTTCTACAGACAGAGTGTTTCAAAACTGCTCAATCAAAAGTATGGTTTAACTCTGTTAGCTGAATGCTCAGATCAGAAAGAAGTTTCACAGAATGCTTCTGTGTAGTTTATATTTGAATATATTCCTTTTTCCACTACTACGCTCTTAGCGCTCCAAATGTCCAGTTGCATTTTCTACAGAAAGAGTGTTCAGATCTGCACAATCATAAGTATGGTTTAAATCTGTTAGCTGAATGCACAGATCAGAAAGAAGTTTCACCGATTGATTCTGTGTAGTTTATATTTGAAGACATTCCTTTTTGCACTATTACCCTCTTAGCGCTCCGAATCTCCACTTGCATTTTCTACAGAAAGAGTGTTTCATAACTGCTCAATCAAAAATATGTTTTATCTCTGTTAACTGAATTTACAGATCAGAAATAATTTCACAGAATGCATCTGTGTAGTGTTTATTTGAAGATATTATTTTTCCCAATGTAGGCCTCTTAGCGCTTAGCATGTCCAATTGCTGTTTCTACAGAAAGAGTGTTTCAGAACGGCTCAATCAAAAGTAAGGTTCAACACTGTTAGTTGAATGCACAGAACAGAAAGAATTTTCACAGAATGCTACTGTGTAGTTTATATTTGAATATATTCCTTTTTCCACTATTACCCTCTTAGCGCTCCGAATGTCCACTTGCATTTTCTACAGAAAGAGTGTTCAGAACAGCGCAATCAAAAATATGGTTTAACTCTGTTAGCTTAATGAACATATCAGAAATAAGTTTCACACAATGCTTCTGTGTAGTTTTTATTTGAAGATATTATTTTTCCCAATAGAGGCCTCTTAGCGCTCAGAATGTCCAATTGCAGTTTCTACAGAAAGAGTGTTTCAGAACGGCTCAATCAAAAGTAAGGTTCAACTCTGTTAGTTGAATGCACAGAACAGAAAGAAGTTTCATACAATGCTTCTGTGTAGTTTATATTTGAACATATTCTTTTTTCCACTATTACCCACTTGGCGCTACGAATGTCCAGTTGCATTTTCTACAGACAGAGTGTTTCAAAACTGCTCAATCAAAAGTATGGTTTAACACTGTTAGCTGAATGCTCAGATCAGAAAGAAGTTTCACAGAATGCTTCTGTGTAGTTTATATTTGAATATATTCCTTTTTCCACTACTACTCTCTTAGCGCTCCTAATGTCCAGTTGCATTTTCTACAGAAAGAGTGTTCAGATCTGCTCAATCAAAAGTATGATTTAACTCTGTTAGCTGAATGCACAGATCAGAAAGAAGTTTCACAGAATGATTCTGTGTAGTTTATATTTGGAGACATTACTTTTTCCACTATTACCCTCTTAGCGCTCCGAATCTCCACTTGCATTTTCTACAGAAAGAGTGTTTCAGAACGGCTCAATCAAAACTAAAGTTCAACTCTTTTAGTTGAACAAACAGAACAGAAAGAAGTTTCACACAATTCTTCTGTGTAGTTTTTATTTGTAGACATTCTTTTTCCCAATATAGGCCTCTTAGCGCTCAGAATGTCCAATTGCAGTTTCTACAGAAAGAGTGTTTCAGAACGGCTCAATCCAAAGTAAGGTTCAACTCTGTTAGTTGAATGCACAGAACAGAAAGAAGTTTCATACAATGCTTCTGTGTAGTTTATATTTGAACATATTCTTTTTTCCACTATTACCCACATAGCGCTACGAATTTCCTGTTGCATTTTCTACAGACAGAGTGTTTCAAAACTGCTCAATCAAAAGTATGGTTTAACTCTGTTAGCTGAATGCTCAGATCAGAAAGAAGTTTCACAGAATGCTTCTGTGTAGTTTATAATTGAATATATTCCTTTAACAACTACTACGCTCTTAGCGCTCCAAATGTCCAGTTGCATTTTCTACAGAAAGAGTGTTCAGATCTGCTCAATCAAAAGTATGGTTTAACTCTGTTAGCTGAATGCACAGATCAGAAAGAAGTTTCACCGAATGATTCTGTGTAGTTTATATTTGAAGACATTCCTTTTTCCACTATTACCCTCTTAGCGCTCCGAATCTCCACTTGCATTTTCTACAAAAAGAGTGTTTCATAACTGCTCAATCAAAAATATGTTTTATCTCTGTTAACTGAATTTACAGATCAGAAATAAGTTTCACAGAATGCATCTGTGTAGTTTTTATTTGAAGATATTCTTTTTCCCAATGTAGGCCTCTTAGCGCTTAGCATGTCCAATTGCAGTTTCTACAGAAAGAGTGTTTCAGAACGGCTCAATTAAAAGTAAGGATCAACTCTGTTAGTTGAATGCACAGAACAGAAAGAATTTCCACAGAATGCTACTGTGTAGTTTATATTTGAATATATTCCTTTTTCCACTATTACCCTCTTAGCGCTCCGAATGTACACTTGCATTTTCTACAGAAAGAGTGTTCAGAACTGCACAATCAAAAGTATGGTTTAACTCTGTTAGCTTAATGAACATATCAGAAATAAGTTTCACACAATGCTTCTGTGTAGTTTTTATTTGAAGATATTATTTTTCCCAATAGAGTCCTCTTAGCGCTCAGAATGTCCAATTGCAGTTTCTACAGAAAGAGTGTTTCAGAAAGACTCAATCAAAAGTAAGGTTCAACTCTCTTAGTTGAATGCACAGAACAGAAAGAATTTTCACAGAATGCTACTGTGTAGTTTATATTTGAATATATTCCTTTTTCCACTATTACCCTCTTAGCGCTCCGAATGTCCACTTGCATTTTCTACAGAAAGAGTGTTCAGAACTGCGCAATCAAAAGTATGGTTTAACTCTGTTAGCTGAATGCACAGATCAGAAAGAAGTTTCACAGAGTGATTCTGTGTAGTTTATATTTGGAGACATTCCTTTTTCCACTATTACCCTCTTAGCGCTCCGAATCTCCACTTGCATTTTCTACAGAAAGAGTGTTTCAGAACGGCTCAATCAAAACTAAGGTTCAACTCTTTTAGTTGAACAAACAGAACAGAAAGAAGTTTCACACAATTCTTCTGTGTAGTTTTTATTTGTAGACATTCTTTTTCCCAATATAGGCCTCTTAGCGCTCAGAATGTCCAATTGCAGTTTCTACAGAAAGAGTGTTTCAGAACGGCTCAATCAAAAGTAAGGTTCAACTCTGTTAGTTGAATGCACAGAACAGAAAGAAGTTTCATACAATGCTTCTGTGTAGTTTATATTTGAACATATTCTTTTTTCCACTATTACCCACTTAGCGCTACGAATGTCCAGTTGCATTTTCTACAGACAGAGTGTTTCAAAACTGCTCAATCAAAAGTATGGTTTAACTCTGTTAGCTGAATGCTCAGATCAGAAAGAAGTTTCACAGAATGCTTCTGTGTAGTTTATATTTGAATATATTCCTTTTTCCACTACTACGCTCTTAGCGCTCCAAATGTCCAGTTGCATTTTCTACACAAAGAGTGTTCAGATCTGCTCAATCAAAAGTATGGTTTAACTCTGTTAGCTGAATGCACAGATCAGAAAGAAGTTTCACCGAATGATTCTGTGTAGTTTATATTTGAAGACATTCCTTTTTGCACTATTACCCTCTTAGCGCTCCGAATCTCCACTTGCATTTTCTACAAAAAGAGTGTTTCATAACTGCTCAATCAAAAATATGTTTTATCTCTGTTAACTGAATTTACAGATCAGAAATAAGTTTCACAGAATGCATCTGTGTAATTTTTATTTGAAGATATTCTTTTTCCCAATGTAGGCCTCTTAGCGCTTAGCATGTCCAATTGCAGTTTCTACAGAAAGAGTGTTTCAGAACGGCTCAATCAAAAGTAAGGTTCAACCCTGTTAGTTGAATGCACAGAACAGAAAGAATTTTCACAGAATGCTACTGTGTAGTTTATATTTGAATATATTCCTTTTTCCACTATAACCCTCTTAGCGCTCCGAATGTCCACTTGCATTTTCTACAGAAAGAGTGTTCAGAACTGCGCAATCAAAAGTATGGTTTAACTCTGTTAGCTTAATGAACATATCAGAAATAAGTTTCACACAATGCTTCTGTGTAGTTTTTATTTGAAGATATTATTTTTCCCAATATAGGCCTCTTAGCGCTCAGAATGTCCAATTGCAGTTTCTACAGAAAGAGTGTTTCAGAAAGGCTCAATCAAAACTAAGGTTCAACTCTGTTAGTTGAATGCACAGAACAGAATGAAATTTCATACAATGCTTCTGTGTAGTTTATATTTGAACATATTCTTTTTTCCACTATTACCCACTTGGCGCTACGAATGTCCAGTTGCATTTTCTACAGACAGAGTGTTTCTAAACTGCTCAATCAAAAGTATGGTTTAACTCTGTTAGCTGAATGCTCAAATCAGAAAGAAGTTTCACCGAATGCTTCTGTGTAGTTTATATTTGAATATATTCCTTTTTCCACTACTACTCTCTTAGCGCTCCAAATGTCCAGTTGCATTTTCTACAGAAAGAGAGTTCAGATCTGCTCAATCAAAACTATGGTTTAACTCTGTTAGCTGAATGCACAGATCAGAAAGAAGTTTCACAGAATGATTCTGTGTACTTTATATTTGGAGACATTCCTTTTTCCACTATTACCCTCTTAGCGCTCCGAATCTCCACTTGCATTTTCTACAGAAAGAGTGTTTCAGAACGGCTCAATCAAAACTAAGGTTCAAATCTTTTAGTTGAACAAACAGAACAGAAAGTTGTTTCACACAATTCTTCTGTGTAGTTTTTATTTGTAGACATTCTTTTTCCCAATATAGGCCTCTTAGCGCTCAGAATGTCCAATTGCAATTTCTAAAGAAAGAGTGTTTCAGAACGGCTCAATCAAAAGTAAGGTTCAACTCTGTTAGTTGAATGCACAGAACAGAAAGAAGTTTCATACAATGCTTCTGTGTAGTTTATATTTGAACATATTCTTTTTTCCACTATTACCCACTTAGCGCTACGAATGTCCAGTTGCATTTTCTACAGACAGAGTGTTTCAAAACTGCTCAATCAAAAGTATGGTTTAACTCTGTTAGCTGAATGCTCAGATCAGAAAGAAGTTTCACAGAATGCTTCTGTTTAGTTTATATTTGAATATATTCCTTTTTCCACTACTACGCTCTTAGCGCTCCAAATGTCCAGTTGCCTTTTCTACACAAAGAGTGTTCAGATCTGCTCAATCAAAAGTATGGTTTAACTCTGTTAGCTGAATGCACAGATCAGAAAGAAGTTTCACCGAATGATTCTGTGTAGTTTATATTTGAAGACATTCCTTTTTCCACTATTAACCTCTTAGCGCTCCGAATCTCCACTTGCATTTTCTACAAAAAGAGTGTTTCATAACTGCTCAATTAAAAAATATGTTTTATCTCTGTTAACTGAATTTACAGATCAGAAATAAGTTTCACAGAATGCATCTGTGTAGTTTTTATTTGAAGATATTCTTTTTCCCAATGTAGGCCTCTTAGCGCTTAGCATGTCCAATTGCAGTTTCTACAGAAAGAGTGTTTCAGAACGGCTCAATCAAAAGTAAGGTTCAACTCTGTTAGTTGAATGCAGAGAACAGAAAGAATTTTCACAGAATGCTACTGTGTAGTTTATATTTGAATATATTCCTTTTTCCACTATTACCCTCTTAGCGCTCCGAATGTCCACTTGCATTTTCTACAGAAAGAGTGTTCAGAACTGCGCAATCAAAAGTATGGTTTAACTCTGTTAGCTTAATGAACATATCAGAAATAAGTTTCACACAATGCTTCTGTGTAGTTTTTATTTGAAGATATTATTTTTCCCAATAGAGGCCTCTTAGCGCTCAGAATGTCCAATTGCAGTTTCTACAGAAAGAGTGTTTCAGAAAGGCTCAATCAAAAGTAAGGTTCAACTCTGTTAGTTGAATGCACAGAACAGAAAGAAGTTTCATACAATGCTTCTGTGTAGTTTATATTTGAATATATTCTTTTTTCCACTATTACCCACTTAGCGCTACGAATGTCCAGTTGCATTTCCTTCAGACAGAGTGTTTCAAAACTGCTCAATCAAAAGTATGGTTTAACTCTGTTAGCTGAATGCTCAGATCAGAAAGAAGTTTCACAGAATGCTTCTGTGTAGTTTATATTTGAATATATTCCTTTTTCCACTACTACTCTCTTAGCGCTCCAAATGTCCAGTTGCATTTTCTACAGAAAGAGTGTTCAGATCTGCTCAATAAAAAGAATGGTTAACTCTGTTAGCTGAATGCACAGATCAGAAAGAAGTTTCACAGAATGATTCTGTGTAGTTTATATTTGGAGACATTCCTTTTTCCACTATTACCCTCTTAGCGCTCCGAATCTCCACTTGCATTTTCTACAGAAAGAGTGTTTCAGAACGGCTCAATCAAAACTAAGGTTCAACTCTTTTAGTTGAACAAACAGAACAGAAAGAAGTTTCACACAATTCTTCTGTGTAGTTTTTATTTGTAGACATTCTTTTTCCCAATATAGGCCTCTTAGCGCTCAGAATGTCCAATTGCAGTTTCTACAGAAAGAGTGTTTCAGAACGGCTCAATCAAAAGTAAGGTTCAACTCTGTTAGTTGAATGCACGGAACAGAAAGAAGTTTCATACAATGCTTCTGTGTAGTTTATATTTGAACGTATTCTTTTTTCCACTATTACCCACTTAGCACTACGAATATCCAGTTGCATTTTCTACAGACAGAGTGTTTCAAAACTGCTCAATCAAAAGTATGGTTTAACTCTGTTAGCTGAATGCTCAGATCAGAAAGAAGTTTCACAGAATGCTTCTGTGTAGTTTATATTTGAATATATTCCTTTTTCCACTAATACGCTCTTAGCGCTCCAAATGTCCAGTTGCATTTTCAACAGAAAGAGTGTTCAGATCTGCTCAATCAAAAGTATGGTTTAACTCTGTTAGCTGAATGCACAGATCAGAAAGAAGTTTCACCGAATGATTCTGTGTAGTTTATATTTGAAGATATTCCTTTTTCCACTATTACCCTCTTAGCGCTCCGAATCTCCACTTGCATTTTCTACAAAAACAGTGTTTCATAACTGCTCAATCAAAAATATGTTTTATCTCTCTTAACTGAATTTACAGATCAGAAATAAGTTTCACAGTATGCATCTGTGTAGTTTTTATTTGAAGATATTTTTTTCCCAATGTAGGCCTCTTAGCTCTTAGCATGTCCAATTGCAGTTTCTACAGAAAGAGTGTTTCAGAACGGCTCAATCAAAAGTAAGGTTCAACTCTGTTAGTTGAATGCACAGAACAGAAAAAAGTTTCATACAATGCTTCTGTGTAGTTTATATTTGAACATATTCTTTTTTCCACTATTACCCACATAGCGCTACGAATTTCCTGTTGCATTTTCTACAGACAGAGTGTTTCAAAACTGCTCAATCAAAAGTATGGTTTAACTCTGTTAGCTGAATGCTCAGATCAGAAAGAAGTTTCACAGAATGCTTCTGTGTAGTTTATAATTGAATATATTCCTTTTTCCACTACTACGCTCTTAGCGCTCCAAATGTCCAGTTGCATTTTCTACAGAAAGAGTGTTCAGATCTGCTCAATCAAAAGTATGGTTTAACTCTGTTAGCTGAATGCACAGATCAGAAAGAAGTTTCACCAAATGATTCTGTGTAGTTTATATTTGAAGACATTCCTTTTTCCACTATTACCCTCTTAGCGCTCCGAATCTCCACTTGCATTTTCTACAAAAAGAGTGTTTCATAACTGCTCAATCAAAAATATGTTTTATCTCTGTTAACTGAATTTACAGATCAGAAATAAGTTTCACAGAATGCATCTGTGTAGTTTTTATTTGAAGATATTCTTTTTCCCAATGTAGGCCTCTTAGCGCTTAGCATGTCCAATTGCAGTTTCTACAGAAAGAGTGTTTCAGAACGGCTCAATTAAAAGTAAGGATCAACTCTGTTAGTTGAATGCACAGAACAGAAAGAATTTTCACAGAATGCTACTGTGTAGTTTATATTTGAATATATTCCTTTTTCCACTATTACCCTCTTAGCGCTCCGAATGTACACTTGCATTTTCTACAGAAAGAGTGTTCAGAACTGCACAATCAAAAGTATGGTTTAACTCTGTTAGCTTAATGAACATATCAGAAATAAGTTTCACACAATGCTTCTGTGTAGTTTTTATTTGAAGATATTATTTTTCCCAATAGAGGCCTCTTAGCGCTCAGAATGTCCAATTGCAGTTTCTACAGAAAGAGTGTTTCAGAAAGACTCAATCAAAAGTAAGGTTCAACTCTGTTAGTTGAATGCACAGAACAGAAAGAATTTTCACAGAATGCTACTGTGTAGTTTATATTTGAATATATTCCTTTTTCCACTATTACCCTCTTAGCGCTCCGAATGTCCACTTGCATTTTCTACAGAAAGAGTGTTCAGAACTGCGCAATCAAAAGTATGGTTTAACTCTGTTAGCTGAATGCACAGATCAGAAAGAAGTTTCACAGAGTGATTCTGTGTAGTTTATATTTGGAGACATTCCTTTTTCCACTATTACCCTCTTAGCGCTCCGAATCTCCACTTGCATTTTCTACAGAAAGAGTGTTTCAGAACGGCTCAATCAAAACTAAGGTTCAACTCTTTTAGTTGAACAAACAGAACAGAAAGAAGTTTCACACAATTCTTCTGTGTAGTTTTTATTTGTAGACATTCTTTTTCCCAATATAGGCCTCTTAGCGCTCAGAATGTCCAATTGCAGTTTCTACAGAAAGAGTGTTTCAGAACGGCTCAATCAAAAGTAAGGTTCAACTCTGTTAGTTGAATGCACAGAACAGAAAGAAGTTTCATAAAATGCTTCTGTGTAGTTTATATTTGAACATATTCTTTTTTCCACTATTACCCACTTAGCGCTACGAATGTCCAGTTGCATTTTCTACAGACAGAGTGTTTCAAAACTGCTCAATCAAAAGTATGGTTTAACTCTGTTAGCTGAATGCTCAGATCAGAAAGAAGTTTCACAGAATGCTTCTGTGTAGTTTATATTTGAATATATTCCTTTTTCCACTACTACGCTCTTAGCGCTCCAAATGTCCAGTTGCATTTTCTACACAAAGAGTGTTCAGATCTGCTCAATCAAAAGTATGGTTTAACTCTGTTAGCTGAATGCACAGATCAGAAAGAAGTTTCACCGAATGATTCTGTGTAGTTTATATTTGAAGACATTCCTTTTTCCACTATTACCCTCTTAGCGCTCCGAATCTCCACTTGCATTTTCTACAAAAAGAGTGTTTCATAACTGCTCAATCAAAAATATGTTTTATCTCTGTTAACTGAATTTACAGATCAGAAATAAGTTTCACAGAATGCATCTGTGTAATTTTTATTTGAAGATATTCTTTTTCCCAATGTAGGCCTCTTAGCGCTTAGCATGTCCAATTGCAGTTTCTACAGAAAGAGTGTTTCAGAACGGCTCAATCAAAAGTAAGGTTCAACCCTGTTAGTTGAATGCACAGAACAGAAAGAATTTTCACAGAATGCTACTGTGTAGTTTATATTTGAATATATTCCTTTTTCCACTATTACCCTCTTAGCGCTCCGAATGTCCACTTGCATTTTCTACAGAAAGAGTGTTCAGAACTGCGCAATCAAAAGTATGGTTTAACTCTGTTAGCTTAATGAACATATCAGAAATAAGTTTCACACAATGCTTCTGTGTAGTTTTTATTTGAAGATATTATTTTTCCCAATATAGGCCTCTTAGCGCTCAGAATGTCCAATTGCAGTTTCTACAGAAAGAGTGTTTCAGAAAGGCTCAATCAAAACTAAGGTTCAACTCTGTTAGTTGAATGCACAGAACAGAATGAAATTTCATACAATGCTTCTGTGTAGTTTATATTTGAACATATTCTTTTTTCCACTATTACCCACTTGGCGCTACGAATGTCCAGTTGCATTTTCTACAGACAGAGTGTTTCTAAACTGCTCAATCAAAAGTATGGTTTAACTCTGTTAGCTGAATGCTCAAATCAGAAAGAAGTTTCACCGAATGCTTCTGTGTAGTTTATATTTGAATATATTCCTTTTTCCACTACTACTCTCTTAGCGCTCCAAATGTCCAGTTGCATTTTCTACAGAAAGAGTGTTCAGATCTGCTCAATCAAAAGTATGGTTTAACTCTGTTAGCTGAATGCACAGATCAGAAAGAAGTTTCACAGAATGATTCTGTGTACTTTATATTTGGAGACATTCCTTTTTCCACTATTACCCTCTTAGCGCTCCGAATCTCCACTTGCATTTTCTACAGAAAGAGTGTTTCAGAACGGCTCAATCAAAACTAAGGTTCAACTCTTTTAGTTGAACAAACAGAACAGAAAGTTGTTTCACACAATTCTTCTGTGTAGTTTTTATTTGTAGACATTCTTTTTCCCAATATAGGCCTCTTAGCGCTCAGAATGTCCAATTGCAATTTCTACAGAAAGAGTGTTTCAGAACGGCTCAATCAAAAGTAAGGTTCAACTCTGTTAGTTGAATGCACAGAACAGAAAGAAGTTTCAAACAATGCTTCTGTGTAGTTTATATTTGAACATATTCTTTTTTCCACTATTACCCACTTAGCGCTACGAATGTCCAGTTGCATTTTCTACAGACAGAGTGTTTCAAAACTGCTCAATCAAAAGTATGGTTTAACTCTGTTAGCTGAATGCTCAGATCAGAAAGAAGTTTCACAGAATGCTTCTGTTTAGTTTATATTTGAATATATTCCTTTTTCCACTACTACGCTCTTAGCGCTCCAAATGTCCAGTTGCCTTTTCTACACAAAGAGTGTTCAGATCTGCTCAATCAAAAGTATGGTTTAACTCTGTTAGCTGAATGCACAGATCAGAAAGAAGTTTCACCGAATGATTCTGTGTAGTTTATATTTGAAGACATTCCTTTTTCCACTATTAACCTCTTAGCGCTCCGAATCTCCACTTGCATTTTCTACAAAAAGAGTGTTTCATAACTGCTCAATTAAAAAATATGTTTTATCTCTGTTAACTGAATTTACAGATCAGAAATAAGTTTCACAGAATGCATCTGTGTAGTTTTTATTTGAAGATATTCTTTTTCCCAATGTAGGCCTCTTAGCGCTTAGCATGTCCAATTGCAGTTTCTACAGAAAGAGTGTTTCAGAACGGCTCAATCAAAAGTAAGGTTCAACTCTGTTAGTTGAATGCAGAGAACAGAAAGAATTTTCACAGAATGCTACTGTGTAGTTTATATTTGAATATATTCCTTTTTCCACTATTACCCTCTTAGCGCTCCGAATGTCCACTTGCATTTTCTACAGAAAGAGTGTTCAGAACTGCGCAATCAAAAGTATGGTTTAACTCTGTTAGCTTAATGAACATATCAGAAATAAGTTTCACACAATGCTTCTGTGTAGTTTTTATTTGAAGATATTATTTTTCCCAATAGAGGCCTCTTAGCGCTCAGAATGTCCAATTGCAGTTTCTACAGAAAGAGTGTTTCAGAAAGGCTCAATCAAAAGTAAGGTTCAACTCTGTTAGTTGAATGCACAGAACAGAAAGAAGTTTCATACAATGCTTCTGTGTAGTTTATATTTGAACGTATTCTTTTTTCCACTATTACCCACTTAGCACTACGAATGTCCAGTTGCATTTTCTACAGACAGAGTGTTTCAAAACTGCTCAATCAAAAGTATGGTTTAACTCTGTTAGCTGAATGCTCAGATCAGAAAGAAGTTTCACAGAATGCTTCTGTGTAGTTTATATTTGAATATATTCCTTTTTCCACTACTACTCTCTTAGCGCTCCAAATGTCCAGTTGCATTTTCTACAGAAAGAGTGTTCAGATCTGCTCAATGAAAAGAATGGTTAACACTGTTAGCTGAATGCACAGATCAGAAAGAAGTTTCACAGAATGATTCTGTGTAGTTTATATTTGGAGACATTCCTTTTTCCACTATTACCCTCTTAGCGCTCCGAATCTCCACTTGCATTTTCTACAGAAAGAGTGTTTCAGAACGGCTCAATCAAAACTAAGTTTCAACTCTTTTAGTTGAACAAACAGAACAGAAAGAAGTTTCACACAATTCTTCTGTGTAGTTTTTATTTGTAGACATTCTTTTTCCCAATATAGGCCTCTTAGCGCTCAGAATGTCCAATTGCAGTTTCTACAGAAAGAGTGTTTCAGAACGGCTCAATCAAAAGTAAGGTTCAACTCTGTTAGTTGAATGCACGGAACAGAAAGAAGTTTCATACAATGCTTCTGTGTAGTTTATATTTGAACGTATTCTTTTTTCCACTATTACCCACTTAGCACTACGAATGTCCAGTTGCATTTTCTACAGACAGAGTGTTTCAAAACTGCTCAATCAAAAGTATGGTTTAACTCTGTTAGCTGAATGCTCAGATCAGAAAGAAGTTTCACAGAATGCTTCTGTGTAGTTTATATTTGAATATATTCCTTTTTCCACTAATACGCTCTTAGCGCTCCAAATGTCCAGTTGCATTTTCAACAGAAAGAGTGTTCAGATCTGCTCAATCAAAAGTATGGTTTAACTCTGTTAGCTGAATGCACAGATCAGAAAGAAGTTTCACCGAATGATTCTGTGTAGTTTATATTTGAAGATATTCCTTTTTCCACTATTACCCTCTTAGCGCTCCGAATCTCCACTTGCATTTTCTACAAAAACAGTGTTTCATAACTGCTCAATCAAAAATATGTTTTATCTCTCTTAACTGAATTTACAGATCAGAAATAAGTTTCACAGTATGCATCTGTGTAGTTTTTATTTGAAGATATTTTTTTCCCAATGTAGGCCTCTTAGCTCTTAGCATGTCCAATTGCAGTTTCTACAGAAAGAGTGTTTCAGAACGGCTCAATCAAAAGTAAGGTTCAACTCTGTTAGTTGAATGCACAGAACAGAAAAAAGTTTCATACAATGCTTCTGTGTAGTTTATATTTGAACATATTCTTTTTTCCACTATTACCCACATAGCGCTACGAATTTCCTGTTGCATTTTCTACAGACAGAGTGTTTCAAAACTGCTCAATCAAAAGTATGGTTTAACTCTGTTAGCTGAATGCTCAGATCAGAAAGAAGTTTCACAGAATGCTTCTGTGTAGTTTATAATTGAATATATTCCTTTTTCCACTACTACGCTCTTAGCGCTCCAAATGTCCAGTTGCATTTTCTACAGAAAGAGTGTTCAGATCTGCTCAATCAAAAGTATGGTTTAACTCTGTTAGCTGAATGCACAGATCAGAAAGAAGTTTCACTGAATGATTCTGTGTAGTTTATATTTGAAGACATTCCTTTTTCCACTATTACCCTCTTAGCGCTCCGAATCTCCACTTGCATTTTCTACAAAAAGAGTGTTTCATAACTGCTCAATCAAAAATATGTTTTATCTCTGTTAACTGAATTTACAGATCAGAAATAAGTTTCACAGAATGCATCTGTGTAGTTTTTATTTGAAGATATTCTTTTTCCCAATGTAGGCCTCTTAGCGCTTAGCATGTCCAATTGCAGTTTCTACAGAAAGAGTGTTTCAGAACGGCTCAATTAAAAGTAAGGATCAACTCTGTTAGTTGAATGCACAGAACAGAAAGAATTTTCACAGAATGCTACTGTGTAGTTTATATTTGAATATATTCCTTTTTCCACTATTACCCTCTTAGCGCTCCGAATGTACACTTGCATTTTCTACAGAAAGAGTGTTCAGAACTGCACAATCAAAAGTATGGTTTAACTCTGTTAGCTTAATGAACATATCAGAAATAAGTTTCACACAATGCTTCTGTGTAGTTTTTATTTGAAGATATTATTTTTCCCAATAGAGGCCTCTTAGCGATCAGAATGTCCAATTGCAGTTTCTACAGAAAGAGTGTTTCAGAAAGACTCAATCAAAAGTAAGGTTCAACTCTGTTAGTTGAATGCACAGAACAGAAAGAATTTTCACAGAATGCTACTGTGTAGTTTATATTTGAATATATTCCTTTTTCCACTATTACCCTCTTAGCGCTCCGAATGTCCACTTGCATTTTCTACAGAAAGAGTGTTCAGAACTGCGCAATCAAAAGTATGGTTTAACTCTGTTAGCTGAATGCACAGATCAGAAAGAAGTTTCACAGAGTGATTCTGTGTAGTTTATATTTGGAGACATTCCTTTTTCCACTATTACCCTCTTAGCGCTCCGAATCTCCACTTGCATTTTCTACAGAAAGAGTGTTTCAGAACGGCTCAATCAAAACTAAGGTTCAACTCTTTTAGTTGAACAAACAGAACAGAAAGAAGTTTCACACAATTCTTCTGTGTAGTTTTTATTTGTAGACATTCTTTTTCCCAATATAGGCCTCTTAGCGCTCAGAATGTCCAATTGCAGTTTCTACAGAAAGAGTGTTTCAGAACGGCTCAATCAAAAGTAAGGTTCAACTCTGTTAGTTGAATGCACAGAACAGAAAGAAGTTTCATAAAATGCTTCTGTGTAGTTTATATTTGAACATATTCTTTTTTCCACTATTACCCACTTAGCGCTACGAATGTCCAGTTGCATTTTCTACAGACAGAGTGTTTCAAAACTGCTCAATCAAAAGTATGGTTTAACTCTGTTAGCTGAATGCTCAGATCAGAAAGAAGTTTCACAGAATGCTTCTGTGTAGTTTATATTTGAATATATTCCTTTTTCCACTACTACGCTCTTAGCGCTCCAAATGTCCAGTTGCATTTTCTACACAAAGAGTGTTCAGATCTGCTCAATCAAAAGTATGGTTTAACTCTGTTAGCTGAATGCACAGATCAGAAAGAAGTTTCACCGAATGATTCTGTGTAGTTTATATTTGAAGACATTCCTTTTTCCACTATTACCCTCTTAGCGCTCCGAATCTCCACTTGCATTTTCTACAAAAAGAGTGTTTCATAACTGCTCAATCAAAAATATGTTTTATCTCTGTTAACTGAATTTACAGATCAGAAATAAGTTTCACAGAATGCATCTGTGTAATTTTTATTTGAAGATATTCTTTTTCCCAATGTAGGCCTCTTAGCGCTTAGCATGTCCAATTGCAGTTTCTACAGAAAGAGTGTTTCAGAACGGCTCAATCAAAAGTAAGGTTCAACCCTGTTAGTTGAATGCACAGAACAGAAAGAATTTTCACAGAATGCTACTGTGTAGTTTATATTTGAATATATTCCTTTTTCCACTATTACCCTCTTAGCGCTCCGAATGTCCACTTGCATTTTCTACAGAAAGAGTGTTCAGAACTGCGCAATCAAAAGTATGGTTTAACTCTGTTAGCTTAATGAACATATCAGAAATAAGTTTCACACAATGCTTCTGTGTAGTTTTTATTTGAAGATATTATTTTTCCCAATATAGGCCTCTTAGCGCTCAGAATGTCCAATTGCAGTTTCTACAGAAAGAGTGTTTCAGAAAGGCTCAATCAAAACTAAGGTTCAACTCTGTTAGTTGAATGCACAGAACAGAATGAAATTTCATACAATGCTTCTGTGTAGTTTATATTTGAACATATTCTTTTTTCCACTATTACCCACTTGGCGCTACGAATGTCCAGTTGCATTTTCTACAGACAGAGTGTTTCTAAACTGCTCAATCAAAAGTATGGTTTAACTCTGTTAGCTGAATGCTCAAATCAGAAAGAAGTTTCACCGAATGCTTCTGTGTAGTTTATATTTGAATATATTCCTTTTTCCACTACTACTCTCTTAGCGCTCCAAATGTCCAGTTGCATTTTCTACAGAAAGAGTGTTCAGATCTGCTCAATCAAAAGTATGGTTTAACTCTGTTAGCTGAATGCACAGATCAGAAAGAAGTTTCACAGAATGATTCTGTGTACTTTATATTTGGAGACATTCCTTTTTCCACTATTACCCTCTTAGCGCTCCGAATCTCCACTTGCATTTTCTACAGAAAGAGTGTTTCAGAACGGCTCAATCAAAACTAAGTTTCAACTCTTTTAGTTGAACAAACAGAACAGAAAGAAGTTTCACACAATTCTTCTGTGTAGTTTTTATTTGTAGACATTCTTTTTCCCAATATAGGCCTCTTAGCGCTCAGAATGTCCAATTGCAGTTTCTACAGAAAGAGTGTTTCAGAACGGCTCAATCAAAAGTAAGGTTCAACTCTGTTAGTTGAATGCACGGAACAGAAAGAAGTTTCATACAATGCTTCTGTGTAGTTTATATTTGAACGTATTCTTTTTTCCACTATTACCCACTTAGCACTACGAATGTCCAGTTGCATTTTCTACAGACAGAGTGTTTCAAAACTGCTCAATCAAAAGTATGGTTTAACTCTGTTAGCTGAATGCTCAGATCAGAAAGAAGTTTCACAGAATGCTTCTGTGTAGTTTATATTTGAATATATTCCTTTTTCCACTAATACGCTCTTAGCGCTCCAAATGTCCAGTTGCATTTTCAACAGAAAGAGTGTTCAGATCTGCTCAATCAAAAGTATGGTTTAACTCTGTTAGCTGAATGCACAGATCAGAAAGAAGTTTCACCGAATGATTCTGTGTAGTTTATATTTGAAGATATTCCTTTTTCCACTATTACCCTCTTAGCGCTCCGAATCTCCACTTGCATTTTCTACAAAAACAGTGTTTCATAACTGCTCAATCAAAAATATGTTTTATCTCTCTTAACTGAATTTACAGATCAGAAATAAGTTTCACAGTATGCATCTGTGTAGTTTTTATTTGAAGATATTTTTTTCCCAATGTAGGCCTCTTAGCTCTTAGCATGTCCAATTGCAGTTTCTACAGAAAGAGTGTTTCAGAACGGCTCAATCAAAAGTAAGGTTCAACTCTGTTAGTTGAATGCACAGAACAGAAAAAAGTTTCATACAATGCTTCTGTGTAGTTTATATTTGAACATATTCTTTTTTCCACTATTACCCACATAGCGCTACGAATTTCCTGTTGCATTTTCTACAGACAGAGTGTTTCAAAACTGCTCAATCAAAAGTATGGTTTAACTCTGTTAGCTGAATGCTCAGATCAGAAAGAAGTTTCACAGAATGCTTCTGTGTAGTTTATAATTGAATATATTCCTTTTTCCACTACTACGCTCTTAGCGCTCCAAATGTCCAGTTGCATTTTCTACAGAAAGAGTGTTCAGATCTGCTCAATCAAAAGTATGGTTTAACTCTGTTAGCTGAATGCACAGATCAGAAAGAACTTTCACCGAATGATTCTGTGTAGTTTATATTTGAAGACATTCCTTTTTCCACTATTACCCTCTTAGCGCTCCGAATCTCCACTTGCATTTTCTACAAAAAGAGTGTTTCATAACTGCTCAATCAAAAATATGTTTTATCTCTGTTAACTGAATTTACAGATCAGAAATAAGTTTCACAGAATGCATCTGTGTAGTTTTTATTTGAAGATATTCTTTTTCCCAATGTAGGCCTCTTAGCGCTTAGCATGTCCAATTGCAGTTTCTACAGAAAGAGTGTTTCAGAACGGCTCAATTAAAAGTAAGGATCAACTCTGTTAGTTGAATGCACAGAACAGAAAGAATTTTCACAGAATGCTACTGTGTAGTTTATATTTGAATATATTCCTTTTTCCACTATTACCCTCTTAGCGCTCCGAATGTACACTTGCATTTTCTACAGAAAGAGTGTTCAGAACTGCACAATCAAAAGTATGGTTTAACTCTGTTAGCTTAATGAACATATCAGAAATAAGTTTCACACAATGCTTCTGTGTAGTTTTTATTTGAAGATATTATTTTTCCCAATAGAGGCCTCTTAGCGCTCAGAATGTCCAATTGCAGTTTCTACAGAAAGAGTGTTTCAGAAAGACTCAATCAAATGTAAGGTTCAACTCTGTTAGTTGAATGCACAGAACAGAAAGAATTTTCACAGAATGCTACTGTGTAGTTTATATTTGAATATATTCCTTTTTCCACTATTACCCTCTTAGCGCTCCGAATGTCCACTTGCATTTTCTACAGAAAGAGTGTTCAGAACTGCGCAATCAAAAGTATGGTTTAACTCTGTTAGCTGAATGCACAGATCAGAAAGAAGTTTCACAGAGTGATTCTGTGTAGTTTATATTTGGAGACATTCCTTTTTCCACTATTACCCTCTTAGCGCTCCGAATCTCCACTTGCATTTTCTACAGAAAGAGTGTTTCAGAACGGCTCAATCAAAACTAAGGTTCAACTCTTTTAGTTGAACAAACAGAACAGAAAGAAGTTTCACACAATTCTTCTGTGTAGTTTTTATTTGTAGACATTCTTTTTCCCAATATAGGCCTCTTAGCGCTCAGAATGTCCAATTGCAGTTTCTACAGAAAGAGTGTTTCAGAACGGCTCAATCAAAAGTAAGGTTCAACTCTGTTAGTTGAATGCACAGAACAGAAAGAAGTTTCATAAAATGCTTCTGTGTAGTTTATATTTGAACATATTCTTTTTTCCACTATTACCCACTTAGCGCTACGAATGTCCAGTTGCATTTTCTACAGACAGAGTGTTTCAAAACTGCTCAATCAAAAGTATGGTTTAACTCTGTTAGCTGAATGCTCAGATCAGAAAGAAGTTTCACAGAATGCTTCTGTGTAGTTTATATTTGAATATATTCCTTTTTCCACTACTACGCTCTTAGCGCTCCAAATGTCCAGTTGCATTTTCTACACAAAGAGTGTTCAGATCTGCTCAATCAAAAGTATGGTTTAACTCTGTTAGCTGAATGCACAGATCAGAAAGAAGTTTCACCGAATGATTCTGTGTAGTTTATATTTGAAGACATTCCTTTTTCCACTATTACCCTCTTAGCGCTCCGAATCTCCACTTGCATTTTCTACAGAAAGAGTGTTTCAGAACGGCTCAATCAAAACTAAGTTTCAACTCTTTTAGTTGAACAAACAGAACAGAAAGAAGTTTCACACAATTCTTCTGTGTAGTTTTTATTTGTAGACATTCTTTTTCCCAATATAGGCCTCTTAGCGCTCAGAATGTCCAATTGCAGTTTCTACAGAAAGAGTGTTTCAGAACGGCTCAATCAAAAGTAAGGTTCAACTCTGTTAGTTGAATGCACGGAACAGAAAGAAGTTTCATACAATGCTTCTGTGTAGTTTATATTTGAACGTATTCTTTTTTCCACTATTACCCACTTAGCACTACGAATGTCCAGTTGCATTTTCTACAGACAGAGTGTTTCAAAACTGCTCAATCAAAAGTATGGTTTAACTCTGTTAGCTGAATGCTCAGATCAGAAAGAAGTTTCACAGAATGCTTCTGTGTAGTTTATATTTGAATATATTCCTTTTTCCACTAATACGCTCTTAGCGCTCCAAATGTCCAGTTGCATTTTCAACAGAAAGAGTGTTCAGATCTGCTCAATCAAAAGTATGGTTTAACTCTGTTAGCTGAATGCACAGATCAGAAAGAAGTTTCACCGAATGATTCTGTGTAGTTTATATTTGAAGATATTCCTTTTTCCACTATTACCCTCTTAGCGCTCCGAATCTCCACTTGCATTTTCTACAAAAACAGTGTTTCATAACTGCTCAATCAAAAATATGTTTTATCTCTCTTAACTGAATTTACAGATCAGAAATAAGTTTCACAGTATGCATCTGTGTAGTTTTTATTTGAAGATATTTTTTTCCCAATGTAGGCCTCTTAGCTCTTAGCATGTCCAATTGCAGTTTCTACAGAAAGAGTGTTTCAGAACGGCTCAATCAAAAGTAAGGTTCAACTCTGTTAGTTGAATGCACAGAACAGAAAAAAGTTTCATACAATGCTTCTGTGTAGTTTATATTTGAACATATTCTTTTTTCCACTATTACCCACATAGCGCTACGAATTTCCTGTTGCATTTTCTACAGACAGAGTGTTTCAAAACTGCTCAATCAAAAGTATGGTTTAACTCTGTTAGCTGAATGCTCAGATCAGAAAGAAGTTTCACAGAATGCTTCTGTGTAGTTTATAATTGAATATATTCCTTTTTCCACTACTACGCTCTTAGCGCTCCAAATGTCCAGTTGCATTTTCTACAGAAAGAGTGTTCAGATCTGCTCAATCAAAAGTATGGTTTAACTCTGTTAGCTGAATGCACAGATCAGAAAGAAGTTTCACCGAATGATTCTGTGTAGTTTATATTTGAAGACATTCCTTTTTCCACTATTACCCTCTTAGCGCTCCGAATCTCCACTTGCATTTTCTACAAAAAGAGTGTTTCATAACTGCTCAATCAAAAATATGTTTTATCTCTGTTAACTGAATTTACAGATCAGAAATAAGTTTCACAGAATGCATCTGTGTAGTTTTTATTTGAAGATATTCTTTTTCCCAATGTAGGCCTCTTAGCGCTTAGCATGTCCAATTGCAGTTTCTACAGAAAGAGTGTTTCAGAACGGCTCAATTAAAAGTAAGGATCAACTCTGTTAGTTGAATGCACAGAACAGAAAGAATTTTCACAGAATGCTACTGTGTAGTTTATATTTGAATATATTCCTTTTTCCACTATTACCCTCTTAGCGCTCCGAATGTACACTTGCATTTTCTACAGAAAGAGTGTTCAGAACTGCACAATCAAAAGTATGGTTTAACTCTGTTAGCTTAATGAACATATCAGAAATAAGTTTCACACAATGCTTCTGTGTAGTTTTTATTTGAAGATATTATTTTTCCCAATAGAGGCCTCTTAGCGCTCAGAATGTCCAATTGCAGTTTCTACAGAAAGAGTGTTTCAGAAAGACTCAATCAAAAGTAAGGTTCAACTCTGTTAGTTGAATGCACAGAACAGAAAGAATTTTCACAGAATGCTACTGTGTAGTTTATATTTGAATATATTCCTTTTTCCACTATTACCCTCTTAGCGCTCCGAATGTCCACTTGCATTTTCTACAGAAAGAGTGTTCAGAACTGCGCAATCAAAAGTATGGTTTAACTCTGTTAGCTGAATGCACAGATCAGAAAGAAGTTTCACAGAGTGATTCTGTGTAGTTTATATTTGGAGACATTCCTTTTTCCACTATTACCCTCTTAGCGCTCCGAATCTCCACTTGCATTTTCTACAGAAAGAGTGTTTCAGAACGGCTCAATCAAAACTAAGGTTCAACTCTTTTAGTTGAACAAACAGAACAGAAAGAAGTTTCACACAATTCTTCTGTGTAGTTTTTATTTGTAGACATTCTTTTTCCCAATATAGGCCTCTTAGCGCTCAGAATGTCCAATTGCAGTTTCTACAGAAAGAGTGTTTCAGAACGGCTCAATCAAAAGTAAGGTTCAACTCTGTTAGTTGAATGCACAGAACAGAAAGAAGTTTCATAAAATGCTTCTGTGTAGTTTATATTTGAACATATTCTTTTTTCCACTATTACCCACTTAGCGCTACGAATGTCCAGTTGCATTTTCTACAGACAGAGTGTTTCAAAACTGCTCAATCAAAAGTATGGTTTAACTCTGTTAGCTGAATGCTCAGATCAGAAAGAAGTTTCACAGAATGCTTCTGTGTAGTTTATATTTGAATATATTCCTTTTTCCACTACTACGCTCTTAGCGCTCCAAATGTCCAGTTGCATTTTCTACACAAAGAGTGTTCAGATCTGCTCAATCAAAAGTATGGTTTAACTCTGTTAGCTGAATGCACAGATCAGAAAGAAGTTTCACCGAATGATTCTGTGTAGTTTATATTTGAAGACATTCCTTTTTCCACTATTACCCTCTTAGCGCTCCGAATCTCCACTTGCATTTTCTACAAAAAGAGTGTTTCATAACTGCTCAATCAAAAATATGTTTTATCTCTGTTAACTGAATTTACAGATCAGAAATAAGTTTCACAGAATGCATCTGTGTAATTTTTATTTGAAGATATTCTTTTTCCCAATGTAGGCCTCTTAGCGCTTAGCATGTCCAATTGCAGTTTCTACAGAAAGAGTGTTTCAGAACGGCTCAATCAAAAGTAAGGTTCAACCCTGTTAGTTGAATGCACAGAACAGAAAGAATTTTCACAGAATGCTACTGTGTAGTTTATATTTGAATATATTCCTTTTTCCACTATTACCCTCTTAGCGCTCCGAATGTCCACTTGCATTTTCTACAGAAAGAGTGTTCAGAACTGCGCAATCAAAAGTATGGTTTAACTCTGTTAGCTTAATGAACATATCAGAAATAAGTTTCACACAATGCTTCTGTGTAGTTTTTATTTGAAGATATTATTTTTCCCAATATAGGCCTCTTAGCGCTCAGAATGTCCAATTGCAGTTTCTACAGAAAGAGTGTTTCAGAAAGGCTCAATCAAAACTAAGGTTCAACTCTGTTAGTTGAATGCACAGAACAGAATGAAATTTCATACAATGCTTCTGTGTAGTTTATATTTGAACATATTCTTTTTTCCACTATTACCCACTTGGCGCTACGAATGTCCAGTTGCATTTTCTACAGACAGAGTGTTTCTAAACTGCTCAATCAAAAGTATGGTTTAACTCTGTTAGCTGAATGCTCAAATCAGAAAGAAGTTTCACCGAATGCTTCTGTGTAGTTTATATTTGAATATATTCCTTTTTCCACTACTACTCTCTTAGCGCTCCAAATGTCCAGTTGCATTTTCTACAGAAAGAGTGTTCAGATCTGCTCAATCAAAAGTATGGTTTAACTCTGTTAGCTGAATGCACAGATCAGAAAGAAGTTTCACAGAATGATTCTGTGTACTTTATATTTGGAGACATTCCTTTTTCCACTATTACCCTCTTAGCGCTCCGAATCTCCACTTGCATTTTCTACAGAAAGAGTGTTTCAGAACGGCTCAATCAAAACTAAGTTTCAACTCTTTTAGTTGAACAAACAGAACAGAAAGAAGTTTCACACAATTCTTCTGTGTAGTTTTTATTTGTAGACATTCTTTTTCCCAATATAGGCCTCTTAGCGCTCAGAATGTCCAATTGCAGTTTCTACAGAAAGAGTGTTTCAGAACGGCTCAATCAAAAGTAAGGTTCAACTCTGTTAGTTGAATGCACGGAACAGAAAGAAGTTTCATACAATGCTTCTGTGTAGTTTATATTTGAACGTATTCTTTTTTCCACTATTACCCACTTAGCACTACGAATGTCCAGTTGCATTTTCTACAGACAGAGTGTTTCAAAACTGCTCAATCAAAAGTATGGTTTAACTCTGTTAGCTGAATGCTCAGATCAGAAAGAAGTTTCACAGAATGCTTCTGTGTAGTTTATATTTGAATATATTCCTTTTTCCACTAATACGCTCTTAGCGCTCCAAATGTCCAGTTGCATTTTCAACAGAAAGAGTGTTCAGATCTGCTCAATCAAAAGTATGGTTTAACTCTGTTAGCTGAATGCACAGATCAGAAAGAAGTTTCACCGAATGATTCTGTGTAGTTTATATTTGAAGATATTCCTTTTTCCACTATTACCCTCTTAGCGCTCCGAATCTCCACTTGCATTTTCTACAAAAACAGTGTTTCATAACTGCTCAATCAAAAATATGTTTTATCTCTCTTAACTGAATTTACAGATCAGAAATAAGTTTCACAGTATGCATCTGTGTAGTTTTTATTTGAAGATATTTTTTTCCCAATGTAGGCCTCTTAGCTCTTAGCATGTCCAATTGCAGTTTCTACAGAAAGAGTGTTTCAGAACGGCTCAATCAAAAGTAAGGTTCAACTCTGTTAGTTGAATGCACAGAACAGAAAAAAGTTTCATACAATGCTTCTGTGTAGTTTATATTTGAACATATTCTTTTTTCCACTATTACCCACATAGCGCTACGAATTTCCTGTTGCATTTTCTACAGACAGAGTGTTTCAAAACTGCTCAATCAAAAGTATGGTTTAACTCTGTTAGCTGAATGCTCAGATCAGAAAGAAGTTTCACAGAATGCTTCTGTGTAGTTTATAATTGAATATATTCCTTTTTCCACTACTACGCTCTTAGCGCTCCAAATGTCCAGTTGCATTTTCTACAGAAAGAGTGTTCAGATCTGCTCAATCAAAAGTATGGTTTAACTCTGTTAGCTGAATGCACAGATCAGAAAGAACTTTCACCGAATGATTCTGTGTAGTTTATATTTGAAGACATTCCTTTTTCCACTATTACCCTCTTAGCGCTCCGAATCTCCACTTGCATTTTCTACAAAAAGAGTGTTTCATAACTGCTCAATCAAAAATATGTTTTATCTCTGTTAACTGAATTTACAGATCAGAAATAAGTTTCACAGAATGCATCTGTGTAGTTTTTATTTGAAGATATTCTTTTTCCCAATGTAGGCCTCTTAGCGCTTAGCATGTCCAATTGCAGTTTCTACAGAAAGAGTGTTTCAGAACGGCTCAATTAAAAGTAAGGATCAACTCTGTTAGTTGAATGCACAGAACAGAAAGAATTTTCACAGAATGCTACTGTGTAGTTTATATTTGAATATATTCCTTTTTCCACTATTACCCTCTTAGCGCTCCGAATGTACACTTGCATTTTCTACAGAAAGAGTGTTCAGAACTGCACAATCAAAAGTATGGTTTAACTCTGTTAGCTTAATGAACATATCAGAAATAAGTTTCACACAATGCTTCTGTGTAGTTTTTATTTGAAGATATTATTTTTCCCAATAGAGGCCTCTTAGCGCTCAGAATGTCCAATTGCAGTTTCTACAGAAAGAGTGTTTCAGAAAGACTCAATCAAATGTAAGGTTCAACTCTGTTAGTTGAATGCACAGAACAGAAAGAATTTTCACAGAATGCTACTGTGTAGTTTATATTTGAATATATTCCTTTTTCCACTATTACCCTCTTAGCGCTCCGAATGTCCACTTGCATTTTCTACAGAAAGAGTGTTCAGAACTGCGCAATCAAAAGTATGGTTTAACTCTGTTAGCTGAATGCACAGATCAGAAAGAAGTTTCACAGAGTGATTCTGTGTAGTTTATATTTGGAGACATTCCTTTTTCCACTATTACCCTCTTAGCGCTCCGAATCTCCACTTGCATTTTCTACAGAAAGAGTGTTTCAGAACGGCTCAATCAAAACTAAGGTTCAACTCTTTTAGTTGAACAAACAGAACAGAAAGAAGTTTCACACAATTCTTCTGTGTAGTTTTTATTTGTAGACATTCTTTTTCCCAATATAGGCCTCTTAGCGCTCAGAATGTCCAATTGCAGTTTCTACAGAAAGAGTGTTTCAGAACGGCTCAATCAAAAGTAAGGTTCAACTCTGTTAGTTGAATGCACAGAACAGAAAGAAGTTTCATAAAATGCTTCTGTGTAGTTTATATTTGAACATATTCTTTTTTCCACTATTACCCACTTAGCGCTACGAATGTCCAGTTGCATTTTCTACAGACAGAGTGTTTCAAAACTGCTCAATCAAAAGTATGGTTTAACTCTGTTAGCTGAATGCTCAGATCAGAAAGAAGTTTCACAGAATGCTTCTGTGTAGTTTATATTTGAATATATTCCTTTTTCCACTACTACGCTCTTAGCGCTCCAAATGTCCAGTTGCATTTTCTACACAAAGAGTGTTCAGATCTGCTCAATCAAAAGTATGGTTTAACTCTGTTAGCTGAATGCACAGATCAGAAAGAAGTTTCACCGAATGATTCTGTGTAGTTTATATTTGAAGACATTCCTTTTTCCACTATTACCCTCTTAGCGCTCCGAATCTCCACTTGCATTTTCTACAGAAAGAGTGTTTCAGAACGGCTCAATCAAAACTAAGTTTCAACTCTTTTAGTTGAACAAACAGAACAGAAAGAAGTTTCACACAATTCTTCTGTGTAGTTTTTATTTGTAGACATTCTTTTTCCCAATATAGGCCTCTTAGCGCTCAGAATGTCCAATTGCAGTTTCTACAGAAAGAGTGTTTCAGAACGGCTCAATCAAAAGTAAGGTTCAACTCTGTTAGTTGAATGCACGGAACAGAAAGAAGTTTCATACAATGCTTCTGTGTAGTTTATATTTGAACGTATTCTTTTTTCCACTATTACCCACTTAGCACTACGAATGTCCAGTTGCATTTTCTACAGACAGAGTGTTTCAAAACTGCTCAATCAAAAGTATGGTTTAACTCTGTTAGCTGAATGCTCAGATCAGAAAGAAGTTTCACAGAATGCTTCTGTGTAGTTTATATTTGAATATATTCCTTTTTCCACTAATACGCTCTTAGCGCTCCAAATGTCCAGTTGCATTTTCAACAGAAAGAGTGTTCAGATCTGCTCAATCAAAAGTATGGTTTAACTCTGTTAGCTGAATGCACAGATCAGAAAGAAGTTTCACCGAATGATTCTGTGTAGTTTATATTTGAAGATATTCCTTTTTCCACTATTACCCTCTTAGCGCTCCGAATCTCCACTTGCATTTTCTACAAAAACAGTGTTTCATAACTGCTCAATCAAAAATATGTTTTATCTCTCTTAACTGAATTTACAGATCAGAAATAAGTTTCACAGTATGCATCTGTGTAGTTTTTATTTGAAGATATTTTTTTCCCAATGTAGGCCTCTTAGCTCTTAGCATGTCCAATTGCAGTTTCTACAGAAAGAGTGTTTCAGAACGGCTCAATCAAAAGTAAGGTTCAACTCTGTTAGTTGAATGCACAGAACAGAAAAAAGTTTCATACAATGCTTCTGTGTAGTTTATATTTGAACATATTCTTTTTTCCACTATTACCCACATAGCGCTACGAATTTCCTGTTGCATTTTCTACAGACAGAGTGTTTCAAAACTGCTCAATCAAAAGTATGGTTTAACTCTGTTAGCTGAATGCTCAGATCAGAAAGAAGTTTCACAGAATGCTTCTGTGTAGTTTATAATTGAATATATTCCTTTTTCCACTACTACGCTCTTAGCGCTCCAAATGTCCAGTTGCATTTTCTACAGAAAGAGTGTTCAGATCTGCTCAATCAAAAGTATGGTTTAACTCTGTTAGCTGAATGCACAGATCAGAAAGAAGTTTCACCGAATGATTCTGTGTAGTTTATATTTGAAGACATTCCTTTTTCCACTATTACCCTCTTAGCGCTCCGAATCTCCACTTGCATTTTCTACAAAAAGAGTGTTTCATAACTGCTCAATCAAAAATATGTTTTATCTCTGTTAACTGAATTTACAGATCAGAAATAAGTTTCACAGAATGCATCTGTGTAGTTTTTATTTGAAGATATTCTTTTTCCCAATGTAGGCCTCTTAGCGCTTAGCATGTCCAATTGCAGTTTCTACAGAAAGAGTGTTTCAGAACGGCTCAATTAAAAGTAAGGATCAACTCTGTTAGTTGAATGCACAGAACAGAAAGAATTTTCACAGAATGCTACTGTGTAGTTTATATTTGAATATATTCCTTTTTCCACTATTACCCTCTTAGCGCTCCGAATGTACACTTGCATTTTCTACAGAAAGAGTGTTCAGAACTGCACAATCAAAAGTATGGTTTAACTCTGTTAGCTTAATGAACATATCAGAAATAAGTTTCACACAATGCTTCTGTGTAGTTTTTATTTGAAGATATTATTTTTCCCAATAGAGGCCTCTTAGCGCTCAGAATGTCCAATTGCAGTTTCTACAGAAAGAGTGTTTCAGAAAGACTCAATCAAAAGTAAGGTTCAACTCTGTTAGTTGAATGCACAGAACAGAAAGAATTTTCACAGAATGCTACTGTGTAGTTTATATTTGAATATATTCCTTTTTCCACTATTACCCTCTTAGCGCTCCGAATGTCCACTTGCATTTTCTACAGAAAGAGTGTTCAGAACTGCGCAATCAAAAGTATGGTTTAACTCTGTTAGCTGAATGCACAGATCAGAAAGAAGTTTCACAGAGTGATTCTGTGTAGTTTATATTTGGAGACATTCCTTTTTCCACTATTACCCTCTTAGCGCTCCGAATCTCCACTTGCATTTTCTACAGAAAGAGTGTTTCAGAACGGCTCAATCAAAACTAAGGTTCAACTCTTTTAGTTGAACAAACAGAACAGAAAGAAGTTTCACACAATTCTTCTGTGTAGTTTTTATTTGTAGACATTCTTTTTCCCAATATAGGCCTCTTAGCGCTCAGAATGTCCAATTGCAGTTTCTACAGAAAGAGTGTTTCAGAACGGCTCAATCAAAAGTAAGGTTCAACTCTGTTAGTTGAATGCACAGAACAGAAAGAAGTTTCATAAAATGCTTCTGTGTAGTTTATATTTGAACATATTCTTTTTTCCACTATTACCCACTTAGCGCTACGAATGTCCAGTTGCATTTTCTACAGACAGAGTGTTTCAAAACTGCTCAATCAAAAGTATGGTTTAACTCTGTTAGCTGAATGCTCAGATCAGAAAGAAGTTTCACAGAATGCTTCTGTGTAGTTTATATTTGAATATATTCCTTTTTCCACTACTACGCTCTTAGCGCTCCAAATGTCCAGTTGCATTTTCTACACAAAGAGTGTTCAGATCTGCTCAATCAAAAGTATGGTTTAACTCTGTTAGCTGAATGCACAGATCAGAAAGAAGTTTCACCGAATGATTCTGTGTAGTTTATATTTGAACACATTGCTTTTTCCACTATTACCCTCTTAGCGCTCCGAATCTCCACTTGCATTTTCTACAGAAACAGTGTTTCAGAACGGCTCAATCAAAACTAAGTTTCAACTCTTTTAGTTGAACAAACAGAACAGAAAGAAGTTTCACACAATTCTTCTGTGTAGTTTTTATTTGTAGACATTCTTTTTCCCAATATAGGCCTCTTAGCGCTCAGAATGTCCAATTGCAGTTTCTACAGAAAGAGTGTTTCAGAACGGCTCAATCAAAAGTAAGGTTCAACTCTGTTAGTTGAATGCACGGAACAGAAAGAAGTTTCATACAATGCTTCTGTGTAGTTTATATTTGAACGTATTCTTTTTTCCACTATTACCCACTTAGCACTACGAATGTCCAGTTGCATTTTCTACAGACAGAGTGTTTCAAAACTGCTCAATCAAAAGTATGGTTTAACTCTGTTAGCTGAATGCTCAGATCAGAAAGAAGTTTCACAGAATGCTTCTGTGTAGTTTATATTTGAATATATTCCTTTTTCCACTAATACGCTCTTAGCGCTCCAAATGTCCAGTTGCATTTTCAACAGAAAGAGTGTTCAGATCTGCTCAATCAAAAGTATGGTTTAACTCTGTTAGCTGAATGCACAGATCAGAAAGAAGTTTCACCGAATGATTCTGTGTAGTTTATATTTGAAGATATTCCTTTTTCCACTATTACCCTCTTAGCGCTCCGAATCTCCACTTGCATTTTCTACAAAAACAGTGTTTCATAACTGCTCAATCAAAAATATGTTTTATCTCTCTTAACTGAATTTACAGATCAGAAATAAGTTTCACAGTATGCATCTGTGTAGTTTTTATTTGAAGATATTTTTTTCCCAATGTAGGCCTCTTAGCTCTTAGCATGTCCAATTGCAGTTTCTACAGAAAGAGTGTTTCAGAACGGCTCAATCAAAAGTAAGGTTCAACTCTGTTAGTTGAATGCACAGAACAGAAAAAAGTTTCATACAATGCTTCTGTGTAGTTTATATTTGAACATATTCTTTTTTCCACTATTACCCACATAGCGCTACGAATTTCCTGTTGCATTTTCTACAGACAGAGTGTTTCAAAACTGCTCAATCAAAAGTATGGTTTAACTCTGTTAGCTGAATGCTCAGATCAGAAAGAAGTTTCACAGAATGCTTCTGTGTAGTTTATAATTGAATATATTCCTTTTTCCACTACTACGCTCTTAGCGCTCCAAATGTCCAGTTGCATTTTCTACAGAAAGAGTGTTCAGATCTGCTCAATCAAAAGTATGGTTTAACTCTGTTAGCTGAATGCACAGATCAGAAAGAAGTTTCACCGAATGATTCTGTGTAGTTTATATTTGAAGACATTCCTTTTTCCACTATTACCCTCTTAGCGCTCCGAATCTCCACTTGCATTTTCTACAAAAAGAGTGTTTCATAACTGCTCAATCAAAAATATGTTTTATCTCTGTTAACTGAATTTACAGATCAGAAATAAGTTTCACAGAATGCATCTGTGTAGTTTTTATTTGAAGATATTCTTTTTCCCAATGTAGGCCTCTTAGCGCTTAGCATGTCCAATTGCAGTTTCTACAGAAAGAGTGTTTCAGAACGGCTCAATTAAAAGTAAGGATCAACTCTGTTAGTTGAATGCACAGAACAGAAAGAATTTTCACAGAATGCTACTGTGTAGTTTATATTTGAATATATTCCTTTTTCCACTATTACCCTCTTAGCGCTCCGAATGTACACTTGCATTTTCTACAGAAAGAGTGTTCAGAACTGCACAATCAAAAGTATGGTTTAACTCTGTTAGCTTAATGAACATATCAGAAATAAGTTTCACACAATGCTTCTGTGTAGTTTTTATTTGAAGATATTATTTTTCCCAATAGAGGCCTCTTAGCGCTCAGAATGTCCAATTGCAGTTTCTACAGAAAGAGTGTTTCAGAAAGACTCAATCAAAAGTAAGGTTCAACTCTGTTAGTTGAATGCACAGAACAGAAAGAATTTTCACAGAATGCTACTGTGTAGTTTATATTTGAATATATTCCTTTTTCCACTATTACCCTCTTAGCGCTCCGAATGTCCACTTGCATTTTCTACAGAAAGAGTGTTCAGAACTGCGCAATCAAAAGTATGGTTTAACTCTGTTAGCTGAATGCACAGATCAGAAAGAAGTTTCACAGAGTGATTCTGTGTAGTTTATATTTGGAGACATTCCTTTTTCCACTATTACCCTCTTAGCGCTCCGAATCTCCACTTGCATTTTCTACAGAAAGAGTGTTTCAGAACGGCTCAATCAAAACTAAGGTTCAACTCTTTTAGTTGAACAAACAGAACAGAAAGAAGTTTCACACAATTCTTCTGTGTAGTTTTTATTTGTAGACATTCTTTTTCCCAATATAGGCCTCTTAGCGCTCAGAATGTCCAATTGCAGTTTCTACAGAAAGAGTGTTTCAGAACGGCTCAATCAAAAGTAAGGTTCAACTCTGTTAGTTGAATGCACAGAACAGAAAGAAGTTTCATAAAATGCTTCTGTGTAGTTTATATTTGAACATATTCTTTTTTCCACTATTACCCACTTAGCGCTACGAATGTCCAGTTGCATTTTCTACAGACAGAGTGTTTCAAAACTGCTCAATCAAATGTATGGTTTAACTCTGTTAGCTGAATGCTCAGATCAGAAAGAAGTTTCACAGAATGCTTCTGTGTAGTTTATATTTGAATATATTCCTTTTTCCACTACTACGCTCTTAGCGCTCCAAATGTCCAGTTGCATTTTCTACACAAAGAGTGTTCAGATCTGCTCAATCAAAAGTATGGTTTAACTCTGTTAGCTGAATGCACAGATCAGAAAGAAGTTTCACCGAATGATTCTGTGTAGTTTATATTTGAAGACATTCCTTTTTCCACTATTACCCTCTTAGCGCTCCGAATCTCCACTTGCATTTTCTACAAAAAGAGTGTTTCATAACTGCTCAATCAAAAATATGTTTTATCTCTGTTAACTGAATTTACAGATCAGAAATAAGTTTCACAGAATGCATCTGTGTAATTTTTATTTGAAGATATTCTTTTTCCCAATGTAGGCCTCTTAGCGCTTAGCATGTCCAATTGCAGTTTCTACAGAAAGAGTGTTTCAGAACGGCTCAATCAAAAGTAAGGTTCAACCCTGTTAGTTGAATGCACAGAACAGAAAGAATTTTCACAGAATGCTACTGTGTAGTTTATATTTGAATATATTCCTTTTTCCACTATTACCCTCTTAGCGCTCCGAATGTCCACTTGCATTTTCTACAGAAAGAGTGTTCAGAACTGCGCAATCAAAAGTATGGTTTAACTCTGTTAGCTTAATGAACATATCAGAAATAAGTTTCACACAATGCTTCTGTGTAGTTTTTATTTGAAGATATTATTTTTCCCAATATAGGCCTCTTAGCGCTCAGAATGTCCAATTGCAGTTTCTACAGAAAGAGTGTTTCAGAAAGGCTCAATCAAAACTAAGGTTCAACTCTGTTAGTTGAATGCACAGAACAGAATGAAATTTCATACAATGCTTCTGTGTAGTTTATATTTGAACATATTCTTTTTTCCACTATTACCCACTTGGCGCTACGAATGTCCAGTTGCATTTTCTACAGACAGAGTGTTTCTAAACTGCTCAATCAAAAGTATGGTTTAACTCTGTTAGCTGAATGCTCAAATCAGAAAGAAGTTTCACCGAATGCTTCTGTGTAGTTTATATTTGAATATATTCCTTTTTCCACTACTACTCTCTTAGCGCTCCAAATGTCCAGTTGCATTTTCTACAGAAAGAGTGTTCAGATCTGCTCAATCAAAAGTATGGTTTAACTCTGTTAGCTGAATGCACAGATCAGAAAGAAGTTTCACAGAATGATTCTGTGTACTTTATATTTGGAGACATTCCTTTTTCCACTATTACCCTCTTAGCGCTCCGAATCTCCACTTGCATTTTCTACAGAAAGAGTGTTTCAGAACGGCTCAATCAAAACTAAGTTTCAACTCTTTTAGTTGAACAAACAGAACAGAAAGAAGTTTCACACAATTCTTCTGTGTAGTTTTTATTTGTAGACATTCTTTTTCCCAATATAGGCCTCTTAGCGCTCAGAATGTCCAATTGCAGTTTCTACAGAAAGAGTGTTTCAGAACGGCTCAATCAAAAGTAAGGTTCAACTCTGTTAGTTGAATGCACGGAACAGAAAGAAGTTTCATACAATGCTTCTGTGTAGTTTATATTTGAACGTATTCTTTTTTCCACTATTACCCACTTAGCACTACGAATGTCCAGTTGCATTTTCTACAGACAGAGTGTTTCAAAACTGCTCAATCAAAAGTATGGTTTAACTCTGTTAGCTGAATGCTCAGATCAGAAAGAAGTTTCACAGAATGCTTCTGTGTAGTTTATATTTGAATATATTCCTTTTTCCACTAATACGCTCTTAGCGCTCCAAATGTCCAGTTGCATTTTCAACAGAAAGAGTGTTCAGATCTGCTCAATCAAAAGTATGGTTTAACTCTGTTAGCTGAATGCACAGATCAGAAAGAAGTTTCACCGAATGATTCTGTGTAGTTTATATTTGAAGATATTCCTTTTTCCACTATTACCCTCTTAGCGCTCCGAATCTCCACTTGCATTTTCTACAAAAACAGTGTTTCATAACTGCTCAATCAAAAATATGTTTTATCTCTCTTAACTGAATTTACAGATCAGAAATAAGTTTCACAGTATGCATCTGTGTAGTTTTTATTTGAAGATATTTTTTTCCCAATGTAGGCCTCTTAGCTCTTAGCATGTCCAATTGCAGTTTCTACAGAAAGAGTGTTTCAGAACGGCTCAATCAAAAGTAAGGTTCAACTCTGTTAGTTGAATGCACAGAACAGAAAAAAGTTTCATACAATGCTTCTGTGTAGTTTATATTTGAACATATTCTTTTTTCCACTATTACCCACATAGCGCTACGAATTTCCTGTTGCATTTTCTACAGACAGAGTGTTTCAAAACTGCTCAATCAAAAGTATGGTTTAACTCTGTTAGCTGAATGCTCAGATCAGAAAGAAGTTTCACAGAATGCTTCTGTGTAGTTTATAATTGAATATATTCCTTTTTCCACTACTACGCTCTTAGCGCTCCAAATGTCCAGTTGCATTTTCTACAGAAAGAGTGTTCAGATCTGCTCAATCAAAAGTATGGTTTAACTCTGTTAGCTGAATGCACAGATCAGAAAGAAGTTTCACCGAATGATTCTGTGTAGTTTATATTTGAAGACATTCCTTTTTCCACTATTACCCTCTTAGCGCTCCGAATCTCCACTTGCATTTTCTACAAAAAGAGTGTTTCATAACTGCTCAATCAAAAATATGTTTTATCTCTGTTAACTGAATTTACAGATCAGAAATAAGTTTCACAGAATGCATCTGTGTAGTTTTTATTTGAAGATATTCTTTTTCCCAATGTAGGCCTCTTAGCGCTTAGCATGTCCAATTGCAGTTTCTACAGAAAGAGTGTTTCAGAACGGCTCAATTAAAAGTAAGGATCAACTCTGTTAGTTGAATGCACAGAACACAAAGAATTTTCACAGAATGCTACTGTGTAGTTTATATTTGAATATATTCCTTTTTCCACTATTACCCTCTTAGCGCTCCGAATGTACACTTGCATTTTCTACAGAAAGAGTGTTCAGAACTGCACAATCAAAAGTATGGTTTAACTCTGTTAGCTTAATGAACATATCAGAAATAAGTTTCACACAATGCTTCTGTGTAGTTTTTATTTGAAGATATTATTTTTCCCAATAGAGGCCTCTTAGCGCTCAGAATGTCCAATTGCAGTTTCTACAGAAAGAGTGTTTCAGAAAGACTCAATCAAAAGTAAGGTTCAACTCTGTTAGTTGAATGCACAGAACAGAAAGAATTTTCACAGAATGCTACTGTGTAGTTTATATTTGAATATATTCCTTTTTCCACTATTACCCTCTTAGCGCTCCGAATGTCCACTTGCATTTTCTACAGAAAGAGTGTTCAGAACTGCGCAATCAAAAGTATGGTTTAACTCTGTTAGCTGAATGCACAGATCAGAAAGAAGTTTCACAGAGTGATTCTGTGTAGTTTATATTTGGAGACATTCCTTTTTCCACTATTACCCTCTTAGCGCTCCGAATCTCCACTTGCATTTTCTACAGAAAGAGTGTTTCAGAACGGCTCAATCAAAACTAAGGTTCAACTCTTTTAGTTGAACAAACAGAACAGAAAGAAGTTTCACACAATTCTTCTGTGTAGTTTTTATTTGTAGACATTCTTTTTCCCAATATAGGCCTCTTAGCGCTCAGAATGTCCAATTGCAGTTTCTACAGAAAGAGTGTTTCAGAACGGCTCAATCAAAAGTAAGGTTCAACTCTGTTAGTTGAATGCACAGAACAGAAAGAAGTTTCATAAAATGCTTCTGTGTAGTTTATATTTGAACATATTCTTTTTTCCACTATTACCCACTTAGCGCTACGAATGTCCAGTTGCATTTTCTACAGACAGAGTGTTTCAAAACTGCTCAATCAAAAGTATGGTTTAACTCTGTTAGCTGAATGCTCAGATCAGAAAGAAGTTTCACAGAATGCTTCTGTGTAGTTTATATTTGAATATATTCCTTTTTCCACTACTACGCTCTTAGCGCTCCAAATGTCCAGTTGCATTTTCTACACAAAGAGTGTTCAGATCTGCTCAATCAAAAGTATGGTTTAACTCTGTTAGCTGAATGCACAGATCAGAAAGAAGTTTCACCGAATGATTCTGTGTAGTTTATATTTGAACACATTGCTTTTTCCACTATTACCCTCTTAGCGCTCCGAATCTCCACTTGCATTTTCTACAGAAAGAGTGTTTCAGAACGGCTCAATCAAAACTAAGTTTCAACTCTTTTAGTTGAACAAACAGAACAGAAAGAAGTTTCACACAATTCTTCTGTGTAGTTTTTATTTGTAGACATTCTTTTTCCCAATATAGGCCTCTTAGCGCTCAGAATGTCCAATTGCAGTTTCTACAGAAAGAGTGTTTCAGAACGGCTCAATCAAAAGTAAGGTTCAACTCTGTTAGTTGAATGCACGGAACAGAAAGAAGTTTCATACAATGCTTCTGTGTAGTTTATATTTGAACGTATTCTTTTTTCCACTATTACCCACTTAGCACTACGAATGTCCAGTTGCATTTTCTACAGACAGAGTGTTTCAAAACTGCTCAATCAAAAGTATGGTTTAACTCTGTTAGCTGAATGCTCAGATCAGAAAGAAGTTTCACAGAATGCTTCTGTGTAGTTTATATTTGAATATATTCCTTTTTCCACTAATACGCTCTTAGCGCTCCAAATGTCCAGTTGCATTTTCAACAGAAAGAGTGTTCAGATCTGCTCAATCAAAAGTATGGTTTAACTCTGTTAGCTGAATGCACAGATCAGAAAGAAGTTTCACCGAATGATTCTGTGTAGTTTATATTTGAAGATATTCCTTTTTCCACTATTACCCTCTTAGCGCTCCGAATCTCCACTTGCATTTTCTACAAAAACAGTGTTTCATAACTGCTCAATCAAAAATATGTTTTATCTCTCTTAACTGAATTTACAGATCAGAAATAAGTTTCACAGTATGCATCTGTGTAGTTTTTATTTGAAGATATTTTTTTCCCAATGTAGGCCTCTTAGCTCTTAGCATGTCCAATTGCAGTTTCTACAGAAAGAGTGTTTCAGAACGGCTCAATCAAAAGTAAGGTTCAACTCTGTTAGTTGAATGCACAGAACAGAAAAAAGTTTCATACAATGCTTCTGTGTAGTTTATATTTGAACATATTCTTTTTTCCACTATTACCCACATAGCGCTACGAATTTCCTGTTGCATTTTCTACAGACAGAGTGTTTCAAAACTGCTCAATCAAAAGTATGGTTTAACTCTGTTAGCTGAATGCTCAGATCAGAAAGAAGTTTCACAGAATGCTTCTGTGTAGTTTATAATTGAATATATTCCTTTTTCCACTACTACGCTCTTAGCGCTCCAAATGTCCAGTTGCATTTTCTACAGAAAGAGTGTTCAGATCTGCTCAATCAAAAGTATGGTTTAACTCTGTTAGCTGAATGCACAGATCAGAAAGAAGTTTCACCGAATGATTCTGTGTAGTTTATATTTGAAGACATTCCTTTTTCCACTATTACCCTCTTAGCGCTCCGAATCTCCACTTGCATTTTCTACAAAAAGAGTGTTTCATAACTGCTCAATCAAAAATATGTTTTATCTCTGTTAACTGAATTTACAGATCAGAAATAAGTTTCACAGAATGCATCTGTGTAGTTTTTATTTGAAGATATTCTTTTTCCCAATGTAGGCCTCTTAGCGCTTAGCATGTCCAATTGCAGTTTCTACAGAAAGAGTGTTTCAGAACGGCTCAATTAAAAGTAAGGATCAACTCTGTTAGTTGAATGCACAGAACAGAAAGAATTTTCACAGAATGCTACTGTGTAGTTTATATTTGAATATATTCCTTTTTCCACTATTACCCTCTTAGCGCTCCGAATGTACACTTGCATTTTCTACAGAAAGAGTGTTCAGAACTGCACAATCAAAAGTATGGTTTAACTCTGTTAGCTTAATGAACATATCAGAAATAAGTTTCACACAATGCTTCTGTGTAGTTTTTATTTGAAGATATTATTTTTCCCAATAGAGGCCTCTTAGCGCTCAGAATGTCCAATTGCAGTTTCTACAGAAAGAGTGTTTCAGAAAGACTCAATCAAAAGTAAGGTTCAACTCTGTTAGTTGAATGCACAGAACAGAAAGAATTTTCACAGAATGCTACTGTGTAGTTTATATTTGAATATATTCCTTTTTCCACTATTACCCTCTTAGCGCTCCGAATGTCCACTTGCATTTTCTACAGAAAGAGTGTTCAGAACTGCGCAATCAAAAGTATGGTTTAACTCTGTTAGCTGAATGCACAGATCAGAAAGAAGTTTCACAGAGTGATTCTGTGTAGTTTATATTTGGAGACATTCCTTTTTCCACTATTACCCTCTTAGCGCTCCGAATCTCCACTTGCATTTTCTACAGAAAGAGTGTTTCAGAACGGCTCAATCAAAACTAAGGTTCAACTCTTTTAGTTGAACAAACAGAACAGAAAGAAGTTTCACACAATTCTTCTGTGTAGTTTTTATTTGTAGACATTCTTTTTCCCAATATAGGCCTCTTAGCGCTCAGAATGTCCAATTGCAGTTTCTACAGAAAGAGTGTTTCAGAACGGCTCAATCAAAAGTAAGGTTCAACTCTGTTAGTTGAATGCACAGAACAGAAAGAAGTTTCATAAAATGCTTCTGTGTAGTTTATATTTGAACATATTCTTTTTTCCACTATTACCCACTTAGCGCTACGAATGTCCAGTTGCATTTTCTACAGACAGAGTGTTTCAAAACTGCTCAATCAAATGTATGGTTTAACTCTGTTAGCTGAATGCTCAGATCAGAAAGAAGTTTCACAGAATGCTTCTGTGTAGTTTATATTTGAATATATTCCTTTTTCCACTACTACGCTCTTAGCGCTCCAAATGTCCAGTTGCATTTTCTACACAAAGAGTGTTCAGATCTGCTCAATCAAAAGTATGGTTTAACTCTGTTAGCTGAATGCACAGATCAGAAAGAAGTTTCACCGAATGATTCTGTGTAGTTTATATTTGAAGACATTCCTTTTTCCACTATTACCCTCTTAGCGCTCCGAATCTCCACTTGCATTTTCTACAAAAAGAGTGTTTCATAACTGCTCAATCAAAAATATGTTTTATCTCTGTTAACTGAATTTACAGATCAGAAATAAGTTTCACAGAATGCATCTGTGTAATTTTTATTTGAAGATATTCTTTTTCCCAATGTAGGCCTCTTAGCGCTTAGCATGTCCAATTGCAGTTTCTACAGAAAGAGTGTTTCAGAACGGCTCAATCAAAAGTAAGGTTCAACCCTGTTAGTTGAATGCACAGAACAGAAAGAATTTTCACAGAATGCTACTGTGTAGTTTATATTTGAATATATTCCTTTTTCCACTATTACCCTCTTAGCGCTCCGAATGTCCACTTGCATTTTCTACAGAAAGAGTGTTCAGAACTGCGCAATCAAAAGTATGGTTTAACTCTGTTAGCTTAATGAACATATCAGAAATAAGTTTCACACAATGCTTCTGTGTAGTTTTTATTTGAAGATATTATTTTTCCCAATATAGGCCTCTTAGCGCTCAGAATGTCCAATTGCAGTTTCTACAGAAAGAGTGTTTCAGAAAGGCTCAATCAAAACTAAGGTTCAACTCTGTTAGTTGAATGCACAGAACAGAATGAAATTTCATACAATGCTTCTGTGTAGTTTATATTTGAACATATTCTTTTTTCCACTATTACCCACTTGGCGCTACGAATGTCCAGTTGCATTTTCTACAGACAGAGTGTTTCTAAACTGCTCAATCAAAAGTATGGTTTAACTCTGTTAGCTGAATGCTCAAATCAGAAAGAAGTTTCACCGAATGCTTCTGTGTAGTTTATATTTGAATATATTCCTTTTTCCACTACTACTCTCTTAGCGCTCCAAATGTCCAGTTGCATTTTCTACAGAAAGAGTGTTCAGATCTGCTCAATCAAAAGTATGGTTTAACTCTGTTAGCTGAATGCACAGATCAGAAAGAAGTTTCACAGAATGATTCTGTGTACTTTATATTTGGAGACATTCCTTTTTCCACTATTACCCTCTTAGCGCTCCGAATCTCCACTTGCATTTTCTACAGAAAGAGTGTTTCAGAACGGCTCAATCAAAACTAAGGTTCAACTCTTTTAGTTGAACAAACAGAACAGAAAGTTGTTTCACACAATTCTTCTGTGTAGTTTTTATTTGTAGACATTCTTTTTCCCAATATAGGCCTCTTAGCGCTCAGAATGTCCAATTGCAATTTCTACAGAAAGAGTGTTTCAGAACGGCTCAATCAAAAGTAAGGTTCAACTCTGTTAGTTGAATGCACAGAACAGAAAGAAGTTTCATACAATGCTTCTGTGTAGTTTATATTTGAACATATTCTTTTTTCCACTATTACCCACTTAGCGCTACGAATGTCCAGTTGCATTTTCTACAGACAGAGTGTTTCAAAACTGCTCAATCAAAAGTATGGTTTAACTCTGTTAGCTGAATGCTCTGATCAGAAAGAAGTTTCACAGAATGCTTCTGTTTAGTTTATATTTGAATATATTCCTTTTTCCACTACTACGCTCTTAGCGCTCCAAATGTCCAGTTGCATTTTCAACAGAAAGAGTGTTCAGATCTGCTCAATCAAAAGTATGGTTTAACTCTGTTAGCTGAATGCACAGATCAGAAAGAAGTTTCAACGAATGATTCTGTGTAGTTTATATTTGAAGATATTCCTTTTTCCACTATTACCCTCTTAGCGCTCCGAATCTCCACTTGCATTTTCTACAAAAACAGTGTTTCATAACTGCTCAATCAAAAATATGTTTTATCTCTCTTAACTGAATTTACAGATCAGAAATAAGTTTCACAGTATGCATCTGTGTAGTTTTTATTTGAAGATATTTTTTTCCCAATGTAGGCCTCTTAGCTCTTAGCATGTCCAATTGCAGTTTCTACAGAAAGAGTGTTTCAGAACGGCTCAATCAAAAGTAAGGTTCAACTCTGTTAGTTGAATGCACAGAACAGAAAAAAGTTTCATACAATGCTTCTGTGTAGTTTATATTTGAACATATTCTTTTTTCCACTATTACCCACATAGCGCTACGAATTTCCTGTTGCATTTTCTACAGACAGAGTGTTTCAAAACTGCTCAATCAAAAGTATGGTTTAACTCTGTTAGCTGAATGCTCAGATCAGAAAGAAGTTTCACAGAATGCTTCTGTGTAGTTTATAATTGAATATATTCCTTTTTCCACTACTACGCTCTTAGCGCTCCAAATGTCCAGTTGCATTTTCTACAGAAAGAGTGTTCAGATCTGCTCAATCAAAAGTATGGTTTAACTCTGTTAGCTGAATGCACAGATCAGAAAGAAGTTTCACCGAATGATTCTGTGTAGTTTATATTTGAAGACATTCCTTTTTCCACTATTACCCTCTTAGCGCTCCGAATCTCCACTTGCATTTTCTACAAAAAGAGTGTTTCATAACTGCTCAATCAAAAATATGTTTTATCTCTGTTAACTGAATTTACAGATCAGAAATAAGTTTCACAGAATGCATCTGTGTAGTTTTTATTTGAAGATATTCTTTTTCCCAATGTAGGCCTCTTAGCGCTTAGCATGTCCAATTGCAGTTTCTACAGAAAGAGTGTTTCAGAACGGCTCAATTAAAAGTAAGGATCAACTCTGTTAGTTGAATGCACAGAACAGAAAGAATTTTCACAGAATGCTACTGTGTAGTTTATATTTGAATATATTCCTTTTTCCACTATTACCCTCTTAGCGCTCCGAATGTACACTTGCATTTTCTACAGAAAGAGTGTTCAGAACTGCACAATCAAAAGTATGGTTTAACTCTGTTAGCTTAATGAACATATCAGAAATAAGTTTCACACAATGCTTCTGTGTAGTTTTTATTTGAAGATATTATTTTTCCCAATAGAGGCCTCTTAGCGCTCAGAATGTCCAATTGCAGTTTCTACAGAAAGAGTGTTTCAGAAAGACTCAATCAAAAGTAAGGTTCAACTCTGTTAGTTGAATGCACAGAACAGAAAGAATTTTCACAGAATGCTACTGTGTAGTTTATATTTGAATATATTCCTTTTTCCACTATTACCCTCTTAGCGCTCCGAATGTCCACTTGCATTTTCTACAGAAAGAGTGTTCAGAACTGCGCAATCAAAAGTATGGTTTAACTCTGTTAGCTGAATGCACAGATCAGAAAGAAGTTTCACAGAGTGATTCTGTGTAGTTTATATTTGGAGACATTCCTTTTTCCACTATTACCCTCTTAGCGCTCCGAATCTCCACTTGCATTTTCTACAGAAAGAGTGTTTCAGAACGGCTCAATCAAAACTAAGGTTCAACTCTTTTAGTTGAACAAACAGAACAGAAAGAAGTTTCACACAATTCTTCTGTGTAGTTTTTATTTGTAGACATTCTTTTTCCCAATATAGGCCTCTTAGCGCTCAGAATGTCCAATTGCAGTTTCTACAGAAAGAGTGTTTCAGAACGGCTCAATCAAAAGTAAGGTTCAACTCTGTTAGTTGAATGCACAGAACAGAAAGAAGTTTCATAAAATGCTTCTGTGTAGTTTATATTTGAACATATTCTTTTTTCCACTATTACCCACTTAGCGCTACGAATGTCCAGTTGCATTTTCTACAGACAGAGTGTTTCAAAACTGCTCAATCAAAAGTATGGTTTAACTCTGTTAGCTGAATGCTCAGATCAGAAAGAAGTTTCACAGAATGCTTCTGTGTAGTTTATATTTGAATATATTCCTTTTTCCACTACTACGCTCTTAGCGCTCCAAATGTCCAGTTGCATTTTCTACACAAAGAGTGTTCAGATCTGCTCAATCAAAGTATGGTTTAACTCTGTTAGCTGAATGCACAGATCAGAAAGAAGTTTCACCGAATGATTCTGTGTAGTTTATATTTGAAGACATTCCTTTTTCCACTATTACCCTCTTAGCGCTCCGAATCTCCACTTGCATTTTCTACAAAAAGAGTGTTTCATAACTGCTCAATCAAAAATATGTTTTATCTCTGTTAACTGAATTTACAGATCAGAAATAAGTTTCACAGAATGCATCTGTGTAATTTTTATTTGAAGATATTCTTTTTCCCAATGTAGGCCTCTTAGCGCTTAGCATGTCCAATTGCAGTTTCTACAGAAAGAGTGTTTCAGAACGGCTCAATCAAAAGTAAGGTTCAACCCTGTTAGTTGAATGCACAGAACAGAAAGAATTTTCACAGAATGCTACTGTGTAGTTTATATTTGAATATATTCCTTTTTCCACTATTACCCTCTTAGCGCTCCGAATGTCCACTTGCATTATCTACAGAAAGAGTGTTCAGAACTGCGCAATCAAAAGTATGGTTTAACTCTGTTAGCTTAATGAACATATCAGAAATAAGTTTCACACAATGCTTCTGTGTAGTTTTTATTTGAAGATATTATTTTTCCCAATATAGGCCTCTTAGCGCTCAGAATGTCCAATTGCAGTTTCTACAGAAAGAGTGTTTCAGAAAGGCTCAATCAAAACTAAGGTTCAACTCTGTTAGTTGAATGCACAGAACAGAATGAAATTTCATACAATGCTTCTGTGTAGTTTATATTTGAACATATTCTTTTTTCCACTATTACCCACTTGGCGCTACGAATGTCCAGTTGCATTTTCTACAGACAGAGTGTTTCTAAACTGCTCAATCAAAAGTATGGTTTAACTCTGTTAGCTGAATGCTCAAATCAGAAAGAAGTTTCACCGAATGCTTCTGTGTAGTTTATATTTGAATATATTCCTTTTTCCACTACTACTCTCTTAGCGCTCCAAATGTCCAGTTGCATTTTCTACAGAAAGAGTGTTCAGATCTGCTCAATCAAAAGTATGGTTTAACTCTGTTAGCTGAATGCACAGATCAGAAAGAAGTTTCACAGAGTGATTCTGTGTAGTTTATATTTGGAGACATTCCTTTTTCCACTATTACCCTCTTAGCGCTCCGAATCTCCACTTGCATTTTCTACAGAAAGAGTGTTTCAGAACGGCTCAATCAAAACTAAGGTTCAACTCTTTTAGTTGAACAAACAGAACAGAAAGTTGTTTCACACAATTCTTCTGTGTAGTTTTTATTTGTAGACATTCTTTTTCCCAATATAGGCCTCTTAGCGCTCAGAATGTCCAATTGCAATTTCTACAGAAAGAGTGTTTCAGAACGGCTCAATCAAAAGTAAGGTTCAACTCTGTTAGTTGAATGCACAGAACAGAAAGAAGTTTCATACAATGCTTCTGTGTAGTTTATATTTGAACATATTCTTTTTTCCACTATTACCCACTTAGCGCTACGAATGTCCAGTTGCATTTTCTACAGACAGAGTGTTTCAAAACTGCTCAATCAAAAGTATGGTTTAACTCTGTTAGCTGAATGCTCAGATCAGAAAGAAGTTTCACAGAATGCTTCTGTGTAGTTTATATTTGAATATATTCCTTTTTCCACTACTACGCTCTTAGCGCTCCAAATGTCCAGTTGCATTTTATACACAAAGAGTGTTCAGATCTGCTCAATCAAAAGTATGGTTTAACTCTGTTAGCTGAATGCACAGATCAGAAAGAAGTTTCACCGAATGATTCTGTGTAGTTTATATTTGAAGACATTCCTTTTTCCACTATTACCCTCTTAGCGCTCCGAATCTCCACTTGCATTTTCTACAAAAAGAGTGTTTCATAACTGCTCAATCAAAAATATGTTTTATCTCTGTTAACTGAATTTACAGATCAGAAATAAGTTTCACAGAATGCATCTGTGTAATTTTTATTTGAAGATATTCTTTTTCCCAATGTAGGCCTCTTAGCGCTTAGCATGTCCAATTGCAGTTTCTACAGAAAGAGTGTTTCAGAACGGCTCAATCAAAAGTAAGGTTCAACCCTGTTAGTTGAATGCACAGAACAGAAAGAATTTTCACAGAATGCTACTGTGTAGTTTATATTTGAATATATTCCTTTTTCCACTATTACCCTCTTAGCGCTCCAAATGTCCACTTGCATTTTCTACAGAAAGAGTGTTCAGAACTGCGCAATCAAAAGTATGGTTTAACTCTGTTAGCTTAATGAACATATCAGAAATAAGTTTCACACAATGCTTCTGTGTAGTTTTTATTTGAAGATATTATTTTTCCCAATATAGGCCTCTTAGCGCTCAGAATGTCCAATTGCAGTTTCTACAGAAAGAGTGTTTCAGAAAGGCTCAATCAAAACTAAGGTTCAACTCTGTTAGTTGAATGCACAGAACAGAATGAAATTTCATACAATGCTTCTGTGTAGTTTATATTTGAACATATTCTTTTTTCCACTATTACCCACTTGGCGCTACGAATGTCCAGTTGCATTTTCTACAGACAGAGTGTTTCTAAACTGCTCAATCAAAAGTATGGTTTAACTCTGTTAGCTGAATGCTCAAATCAGAAAGAAGTTTCACCGAATGCTTCTGTGTAGTTTATATTTGAATATATTCCTTTTTCCACTACTACTCTCTTAGCGCTCCAAATGTCCAGTTGCATTTTCTACAGAAAGAGGGTTCAGATCTGCTCAATCAAAAGTATGGTTTAACTCTGTTAGCTGAATGCACAGATCAGAAAGAAGTTTCACAGAATGATTCTGTGTACTTTATATTTGGAGACATTCCTTTTTCCACTATTACCCTCTTAGCGCTCCGAATCTCCACTTGCATTTTCTACAGAAACAGTGTTTCAGAACGGCTCAATCAAAACTAAGGTTCAACTCTTTTAGTTGAACAAACAGAACAGAAAGTTGTTTCACACAATTCTTCTGTGTAGTTTTTATTTGTAGACATTCTTTTTCCCAATATAGGCCTCTTAGCGCTCAGAATGTCCAATTGCAATTTCTACAGAAAGAGTGTTTCAGAACGGCTCAATCAAAAGTAAGGTTCAACTCTGTTAGTTGAATGCACAGAACAGAAAGAAGTTTCATACAATGCTTCTGTGTAGTTTATATTTGAACATATTCTTTTTTCCACTATTACCCACTTAGCGCTACGAATGTCCAGTTGCATTTTCTACAGACAGAGTGTTTCAAAACTGCTCAATCAAAAGTATGGTTTAACTCTGTTAGCTGAATGCTCTGATCAGAAAGAAGTTTCACAGAATGCTTCTGTTTAGTTTATATTTGAATATATTCCTTTTTCCACTACTACGCTCTTAGCGCTCCAAATGTCCAGTTGCCTTTTCTACACAAAGAGTGTTCAGATCTGCTCAATCAAAAGTATGGTTTAACTCTGTTAGCTGAATGCACAGATCAGAAAGAAGTTTCACCGAATGATTCTGTGTAGTTTATATTTGAAGACATTCCTTTTTCCACTATTAACCTCTTAGCGCTCCGAATCTCCACTTGCATTTTCTACAAAAAGAGTGTTTCATAACTGCTCAATTAAAAAATATGTTTTATCTCTGTTAACTGAATTTACAGATCAGAAATAAGTTTCACAGAATGCATCTGTGTAGTTTTTATTTGAAGATATTCTTTTTCCCAATGTAGGCCTCTTAGCGCTTAGCATGTCCAATTGCAGTTTCTACAGAAAGAGTGTTTCAGAACGGCTCAATCAAAAGTAAGGTTCAACTCTGTTAGTTGAATGCAGAGAACAGAAAAATTTTCACAGAATGCTACTGTGTAGTTTATATTTGAATATATTCCTTTTTCCACTATTACCCTCTTAGCGCTCCGAATGTCCACTTGCATTTTCTACAGAAAGAGTGTTCAGAACTGCGCAATCAAAAGTATGGTTTAACTCTGTTAGCTTAATGAACATATCAGAAATAAGTTTCACACAATGCTTCTGTGTAGTTTATATTTGAATATATTCTTTTTTCCACTATTACCCACTTAGCGCTACGAATGTCCAGTTGCATTTTCTTCAGACAGAGTGTTTCAAAACTGCTCAATCAAAAGTATGGTTTAACTCTGTTAGCTGAATGCTCAGATCAGAAAGAAGTTTCACAGAATGCTTCTGTGTAGTTTATATTTGAATATATTCCTTTTTCCACTACTACTCTCTTAGCGCTCCAAATGTCCAGTTGCATTTTCTACAGAAAGAGTGTTCAGATCTGCTCATTGAAAAGAATGGTTAACTCTGTTAGCTGAATGCACAGATCAGAAAGAAGTTTCACAGAATGATTCTGTGTAGTTTATATTTGGAGACATTCCTTTTTCCACTATTACCCTCTTAGCGCTCCGAATCTCCACTTGCATTTTCTACAGAAAGAGTGTTTCAGAACGGCTCAATCAAAACTAAGGTTCAACTCTTTTAGTTGAACAAACAGAACAGAAAGAAGTTTCACACAATTCTTCTGTGTAGTTTTTATTTGTAGACATTGTTTTTCCCAATATAGGCCTCTTAGCGCTCAGAATGTCCAATTGCAGTTTCTACAGAAAGAGTGTTTCAGAACGGCTCATTCAAAAGTAAGGTTCAACTCTGTTAGTTGAATGCACGGAACAGAAAGAAGTTTCATACAATGCTTCTGTGTAGTTTATATTTGAACGTATTCTTTTTTCCGCTATTACCCACTTAGCACTACGAATGTCCAGTTGCATTTTCTACAGACAGAGTGTTTCAAAACTGCTCAATCAAAAGTATGGTTTAACTCTGTTAGCTGAATGCTCAGATCAGAAAGAAGTTTCACAGAATGCTTCTGTGTAGTTTATATTTGAATATATTCCTTTTTCCACTAATACGCTCTTAGCGCTCCAAATGTCCAGTTGCATTTTCAACAGAAAGAGTGTTCAGATCTGCTCAATCAAAAGTATGGTTTAACTCTGTTAGCTGAATGCACAGATCAGAAAGAAGTTTCACCGAATGATTCTGTGTAGTTTATATTTGAAGATATTCCTTTTTCCACTATTACCCTCTTAGCGCTCCGAATCTCCACTTGCATTTTCTACAAAAACAGTGTTTCATAACTGCTCAATCAAAAATATGTTTTATCTCTCTTAACTGAATTTACAGATCAGAAATAAGTTTCACAGTATGCATCTGTGTAGTTTTTATTTGAAGATATTTTTTTCCCAATGTAGGCCTCTTAGCTCTTAGCATGTCCAATTGCAGTTTCTACAGAAAGAGTGTTTCAGAACGGCTCAATCAAAAGTAAGGTTCAACTCTGTTAGTTAAATGCACAGAACAGAAAGAATTTTCACAGAATGCTACTGTGTAGTTTATATTTGAATATATTCCTTTTTCCACTATTACCCTCTTAGCGCTCCGAATGTCCACTTGCAGTTTCTACAGAAAGAGTGTTCAGAACTGCGCGATCAAAAGTATGGTTTAACTCTGTTAGCTTAATGAACATATCAGAAATATGTTTCACACAATGCTTCTGTGTAGTTTTTATTTGAAGATATTATTTTTCCCAATAGAGGCCTCTTAGCGCTCAGAATGTCCAATTGCAGTTTCTACAGAAAGAGTGTTTCAGAAAGGCTCAATCAAAAGTAAGGTTCAACTCTGTTAGTTGAATGCACAGAACAGAAAGAAGTTTCATACAATGCTTCTGTGTAGTTTATATTTGAACATATTCTTTTTTCCACTATTACCCACTTAGCGCTACGAATGTCCAGTTGCATTTTCTACAGACAGAGTGTTTCAAAACTGCTCAATCAAAAGTATGGTTTAACTCTGTTAGCTGAATGCTCAGATCAGAAAGAAGTTTCACAGAATGCTTCTGTGTAGTTTATATTTGAATATATTCCTTTTTCCACTACTATTCTCTTAGCGCTCCAAATGTCCAGTTGCATTTTCTACAGAAAGAGTGTTCAGATCTGCTCAATCAAAAGTATGGTTTAACTCTGTTAGCTGAATGCACAGATCAGAAAGAAGTTTCACAGAATGATTCTGTGTAGTTTATATTTGGAGACATTCCTTTTTCCACTATTACCCTCTTAGCGCTCCGAATCTCCACTTGCATTTTCTACAGAAAGAGTGTTTCAGAACGGCTCAATCAAAACTAAGGTTCAACTCTTTTAGTTGAACAAACAGAACAGAAAGAAGTTTCACACAATTCTTCTGTGTAGTTTTTATTTGTAGACATTCTTTTTCCCAATATAGGCCTCTTAGCACTCAGAATGTCCAATTGCAGTTTCTACAGAAAGAGTGTTTCAGAACGGCTCAATCAAAAGTAAGGTTCAACTCTGTTAGTTGAATGCACAGAACAGAAAGAAGTTTCATACAATGCTTCTGTGTAGTTTATATTTGAACATATTCTTTTTTCCACTATTACCCACTTAGCGCTACGAATGTCCAGTTGCATTTTCTACAGACAGAGTGTTTCAAAACTGCTCAATCAAACGTATGGTTTAACTCTGTTAGCTGTATGCTCAGATCAGAAAGAAGTTTCACAGAATGCTTCTGTGTAGTTTATATTTGAATATATTCCTTTTTCCACTACTACGCTCTTAGCGCTCCAAATGTCCAGTTGCATTTTCAACAGAAAGAGTGTTCAGATCTGCTCAATCAAAAGTATGGTTTAACTCTGTTAGCTGAATGCACAGATCAGAAAGAAGTTTCACCGAATCATTCTGTGTAGTTTATATTTGAAGACATTCCTTTTTCCACTATTACCCTCTTAGCGCTCCGAATCTCCACTTGCATTTTCTACAAAAAGAGTGTTTCATAACTGCTCAATTAAAAATACGTTTTATCTCTGTTAACTGAATTTACAGATCAGAAATATGTTTCACAGAATGCATCTGTGTAGTTTTTATTTGAAGATATTCTTTTTCCCAATGTAGGCCTCTGAGCGCTTAGCATGTCCAATTGCAGTTTCTACAGAAAGAGTGTTTCAGAACGGCTCAATCAAAAGTAAGGTTCAAATCTGTTAGTTGAATGCACAGAACAGAAAGAATTTTCACAGAATGCTACTGTGTAGTTTATATTTGAATATATTCCTTTTTCCACTATTACCCTCTTAGCGCTCCGAATGTCCACTTGCATTTTCTACAGAAAGAGTGTTCAGAACTGCGCAATCAAAAGTATGGTTTAACTCTGTTAGCTTAATGAACATATCAGAAATAAGTTTCACACAATGCTTCTGTGTAGTTTTTATTTGAAGATATTATTTTTCCCAATAGAGGCCTCTTAGCGCTCAGAATGTCCAATTGCAGTTTCTACAGAAAGAGTGTTTCAGAAAGGCTCAATCAAAAGTAAGGTTCAACTCTGTTAGTTGAATGCACAGAACAGAAAGAAGTTTCAAACAATGCTTCTGTGTAGTTTATATTTGAACATATTCTTTATTCCACTATTACCCATTTAGCCCTACGAATGTCCAGTTGCATTTTCTACAGACAGTGTGTTTCAAAACTGCTCAATCAAAAGTATGGTTTAACTCTGTTAGCTGAATGCTCAGATCAGAAAGAAGTTTCACAGAATGCTTCTGTGTAGTTTATATTTGAATATATTCCTTTTTCCACTACTACTCTCTTAGCGCTCCAAATGTCCAGTTGCATTTTCTACAGAAAGAGTGTTCAGATCTGCTCAATCAAAAGTATGGTTTAACTCTGTTAGCTGAATGCACAGATCAGAAAGAAGTTTCACAGAATGATTCTGTGTAGTTTATATTTGGAGACATTCCTTTTTCCACTATTACCCTCTTAGCGCTCCGAATCTCCACTTGCATTTTCTACAGAAAGAGTGTTTCAGAACGGCTCAATCAAAACTAAGGTTCAATTCTTTTAGTTGAACAAACAGAACAGAAAGAAGTTTCACACAATTCTTCTGTGTAGTTTTTATTTGTAGACATTCTTTTTCCCAATATAGGCTTCTTAGCGCTCAGAATGTCCAATTGCAGTTTCTACAGAAAGAGTGTTTCAGAACGGCTCAATCAAAAGTAAGGTTCAACTCTGTTAGTTGAATGCACAGAACAGAAAGAAGTTTCATACAATGCTTCTGTGTAGTTTATATTTGAACATATTCTTTTTTCCACTATTACCCACTTAGCGCTACGAATGTCCAGTTGCATTTTCTACAGACAGAGTGTTTCAAAACTGCTCAATCAAACGTATGGTTTAACTCTGTTAGCTGTATGCTCAGATCAGAAAAAAGTTTCACAGAATGCTTCTGTGTAGTTTATATTTGAATATATTCCTTTTTCCACTACTACGCTCTTAGCGCTCCAAATGTCCAGTTGCATTTTCAACAGAAAGAGTGTTCAGATCTGCTCAATCAAAGGTATGGTTTAACTCTGTTAGCTGAATGCACAGATCAGAAAGAAGTTTCACCGAATGATTCTGTGTAGTTTATATTTGAAGACATTCCTTTTTCCGCTATTACCCTCTTAGCGCTCCGAATCTCCACTTGCATTTTCTACAAAAAGAGTGTTTCATAACTGCTCAATTAAAAAATATGTTTTATCTCTGTTAACTGAATTTACAGATCAGAAATAAGTTTCACAGAATGCATCTGTGTAGTTTTTATTTGAAGATATTCTTTTTCCCAATGTAGGCCTCTTAGCGCTTAGCATGTCCAATTGCAGTTTCTACAGAAAGAGTGTTTCAGAACGGCTCAATCAAAAGTAAGGTTCAACTCTTTTAGTTGAATGCAGAGAACAGAAAGAATTTTCACAGAATGCTACTGTGTAGTTTATATTTGAATATATTCCTTTTTGCACTATTACCCTCTTAGCGCTCCGAATGTCCACTTGCATTTTCTACAGAAAGAGTGTTCAGAACTGCGCAATCAAAGGTATGGTTTAACTCTGTTAGCTTAATGAACATATCAGAAATAAGTTTCACACAATGCTTCTGTGTAGTTTTTATTTGAAGATATTATATTTCCCAATAGAGGCCTCTTAGCGCTCAGAATGTCCAATTGCAGTTTCTACAGAAAGAGTGTTTCAGAAAGGCTCAATCAAAAGTAAGGTTCAACTCTGTTAGTTGAATGCACAGAACAGAAAGAAGTTTCATACAAAGCTTCTGTGTAGTTTATATTTGAACATATTCTTTTTTCCACTATTACCCACTTAGCGCTACGAATGTCCAGTTGCATTTTCTACAGACAGAGTGTTTCAAAACTGCTCAATCAAAAGTATGGTTTAACTCTGTTAGCTGAATGCTCAGATCAGAAAGAAGTTTCACAGAATGCTTCTGTGTAGTTTATATTTGAATATATTCCTTTTTCCACTACTAATCTCTTAGCGCTCCAAATGTCCAGTTGCATTTTCTACAGAAAGAGTGTTCAGATCTGCTCAATCAAAAGTATGGTTAACTCTGTTAGCTGAATGCACAGATCAGAAAGAAGTTTCACAGAATGATTCTGTGTAGTTTATATTTGGAGACATTCCTTTTTCCACTATTACCCTCTTAGCGCTCCGAATTTCCACTTGCATTTTCTACCGAAAGAGTGTTTCAGAACGGCTCAATCAAAACTAAGGTTCAACACTTTTAGTTGAACAAACAGAACAGAAAGAAGTTTCACACAATTCTTCTGTGTAGTTTTTATTTGTAGACATTCTTTTTCCCAATATAGGCCTCTTAGCGCTCAGAATGTCCAATTGCAGTTTCTACAGAAAGAGTGTTTCAGAACGGCTCAATCAAAAGTAAGGTTCAACTCTGTTAGTTGAATGCACCGAACAGAAAGAAGTTTCATACAATGCTTCTGTGTAGTTTATATTTGAACGTATTCTTTTTTCCACTATTACCCACTTAGCACTACGAATGTCCAGTTGCATTTTCTACAGACAGAGTGTTTCAAAACTGCTCAATCAAAACTATGGTTTAACTCTGTTAGCTGAATGCTCAGATCAGAAAGAAGTTTCACAGAATGCTTCTGTGTAGTTTATATTTGAATATATTCCTTTTTCCACTACTACGCTCTTAGCGCTCCAAATGTCCAGTTGCATTTTCAACAGAAAGAGTGTTCAGATCTGCTCAATCAAAAGTATGGTTTAACACTGTTAGCTGAATGCACAGATCAGAAAGAAGTTTCACCGAATGATTCTGTGTAGTTTATATTTGAAGATATTCCTTTTTCCACTATTACCCTCTTAGCGCTCCGAATCTCCACTTGCATTTTCTACAAAAACAGTGTTTCATAACTGCTCAATCAAAAATATGTTTTATCTCTCTTAACTGAATTTACAGATCAGAAATAATTTTCACAGTATGCATCTGTGTAGTTTTTATTTGAAGATATTTTTTTCCATTGTAGGCCTCTTAGCGCTTAGCATGTCCAATTGCAGTTTCTACAGAAAGAGTGTTTCAGAACGGCTCAATAAAAAGTTAGGTTCAACTCTGTTAGTTGAATGCACAGAACAGAAAGAATTTTCACAGAATGCTACTGTGTAGTTTATATTTGAATATATTCCTTTTTCCACTATTACCCTCTTAGCGCTCCGAATGTCCACTTGCATTTTCTACAGAAAGAGTGTTCAGAACTGCGCAATCAAAAGTATGGTTTAACTCTGTTAGCTTAATGAACATATCAGAAATAAGTTTCACACAATGCTTCTGTGTAGTTTTTATTTGAAGATATTATTTTTCCCAATAGAGGCCTCTTAGCGCTCAGAATGTCCAATTGCAGTTTCTACAGAAAGAGTGTTTCAGAAAGGCTCAATCAAAAGTAAGGTTCAACACTGTTAGTTGAATGCACAGAACAGAAAGAAGTTTCATACAATGCTTCTGTGTAGTTTATATTTGAACATATTCTTTTTTCCACTATTACCCACTTAGCGCTACGAATGTCCAGTTGCATTTTCTACAGACAGAGTGTTTCAAAACTGCTCAATCAAAAGTATGGTTTAACTCTGTTAGCTGAATGCTCAGATCAGAAAGAAGTTTCACAGAATGCTTCTGTGTAGTTTATATTTGAATATATTCCTTTTTCCACTACTACTCTCTTAGCGCTCCAAATGTCCAGTTGCATTTTCTACAGAAAGAGTGTTCAGATCTGCTCAATCAAAAGTATGGTTAACTCTGTTAGCTGAATGCACAGATCAGAAAGAAGTTTCACAGAATGATTCTGTGTAGTTTATATTTGGAGACATTCCTTTTTCCACTATTACCCTCTTAGCGCTCCGAATCTCCACTTGCATTTTCTACAGAAAGAGTGTTTCAGAACGGCTCAATCAAAACTAAGGTTCAACTCTTTTAGTTGAACAAACAGAACAGAAAGAAGTTTCACACAATTCTTCTGTGTAGTTTTTATTTGTAGACATTCTTTTTCCCAATATAGGCCTCTTAGCGCTCAGAATGTCCAATTGCATTTTCTACAGAAAGAGTGTTTCAGAACGGCTCAATCAAAAGTAAGGTTCAACTCTGTTAGTTGAATGCACAGAACAGAAAGAAGTTTCATACAATGCTTCTGTGTAGTTTATATTTGAACGTATTCTTTTTTCCACTATTACCCACTTAGCACTACGAATGTCCAGTTGCATTTTCTACAGACAGAGTGTTTCAAAACTGCTCAATCAAAAGTATGGTTTAACTCTGTTAGCTGAATGCTCAGATCAGAAAGAAGTTTCACAGAATGCTTCTGTGCAGTTTATATTTGAATATATTCCTTTTTCCACTAATACGCTCTTAGCGCTCCAAATGTCCAGTTGCATTTTCAACAAAAAGAGTGTTCAGATCTGCTCAATCAAAAGTATGGTTTAACTCTGTTAGCTGAATGCACAGATCAGAAAGAAGTTTCACCGAATGATTCTGTGTAGTTTATATTTGAAGATATTCCTTTTTCCAATATTACCCTCTTAGCGCTCCGAATCTCCACTTGCATTTTCTACAAAAACAGTGTTTCATAACTGCTCAATCAAAAATATGTTTTATCTCTCTTAACTGAATTTACAGATCAGAAATAAGTTTCACAGTATGCATCTGTGTAGTTTTTATTTGAAGATATTTTTTTCCCAATGTAGGCCTCTTAGCGCTTAGCATGTCCAATTGCAGTTTCTACAGAAAGAGTGTTTCAGAACGGCTCAATCAAAAGTAAGGTTCAACTCTGTTAGTTGAATGCACAGAACAGAAAGAATTTTCACAGAATGCTACTGTGTAGTTTATATTTGAATATATTCCTTTTTCCACTATTACCCTCTTAGCGCTCCGAATGTCCACTTGCAGTTTCTACAGAAAGAGTGTTCAGAACTGCGCGATCAAAAGTATGGTTTAACTCTGTTAGCTTAATGAACATATCAGAAATAAGTTTCACACAATGCTTCTGTGTAGTTTTTATTTGAAGATATTATTTTTCCCAATAGAGGCCTCTTAGCGCTCAGAATGTCCAATTGCAGTTTCTACAGAAAGAGTGTTTCAGAAAGGCTCAATCAAAAGTAAGGTTCAACTCTGTTAGTTGAATGCACAGAACAGAAAGAAGTTTCATACAATGCTTCTGTGTAGTTTATATTTGAACATATTCTTTTTTCCACTATTACCCACTTAGCGCTACGAATGTCCAGTTGCATTTTCTACAGACAGAGTGTTTCAAAACTGCTCAATCAAAAGTATGGTTTAACTCTGTTAGCTGAATGCTCAGATCAGAAAGAAGTAACACAGAATGCTTCTGTGTAGTTTATATTTGAATATATTCCTTTTTCCACTACTACTCTCTTAGCGCTCCAAATGTCCAGTTGCATTTTCCACAGAAAGAGTGTTCAGATCTGCTCAATCAAAAGCATGGTTTAACTCTCTTAGCTGAATGCACAGATCAGAAAGAAGTTTCACAGAATGATTCTGTGTAGTTTATATTTGGAGACATTCCTTTTTCCACTATTACCCTCTTAGCGCTCCGAATCTCCACTTGCATTTTCTACAGAAAGAGTGTTTCAGAACGGCTCAATCAAAACTAAGGTTCAACTCTTTTAGTTGAACAAACAGAACAGAAAGAAGTTTCACACAATTCTTCTGTGTAGTTTTTAATTGTAGGCATTCTTTTTCCCAATATAGGCCTCTTAGCGCTCAGAATGTCCAATTGCAGTTTCTACAGAAAGAGTGTTTCAGAATGGCTCAATCAAAAGTAAGGTTCAACTCTGTTAGTTGAATGCACAGAACAGAAAGAAGTTTCATACAATGCTTCTGTGTAGTTTATATTTGAATATATTCTTTTTTCCACTATTACCCACTTAGCGCTACGAACGTCCAGTTGCATTTTCTACAGACAGAGTGTTTCAAAACTGCTCAATCAAACGTATGGTTTAACTCTGTTAGCTGTATGCTCAGATCAGAAAGAAGTTTCACAGAATGCTTCTGTGTAGTTTATATTTGAATATATTCCTTTTTCCACTACTACGCTCTTAGCGCTCCAAATGTCCAGTTGCATTTTCAACAGAAAGAGTGTTCAGATCTGCTCAATCAAAAGTATGGTTTAACTCTGTTAGCTGAATGCACAGATCAGAAAGAAGTTTCACCGAATGATTCTGTGTAGTTTATATTTGAAGACATTCCTTTTTCCACTATTACCCTCTTAGCGCTCCGAATCTCCACTTGCATTTTCTACAAAAAGAGTGTTTCATAACTGCTCAATTAAAAATATGTTTTACCTCTGTTAACTGAATTTACAGATCAGAAATAAGTTTCACAGAATGCATCTGTATAGTTTTTATTTGAAGATATTCTTTTTCCCAATGTAGGCCTCTTAGCGCTTAGCATGTCCAATTGCAGTTTCTACAGAAAGAGTGTTCAGATCTGCTCAATCAAAAGTATGGTTAACTCTGTTAGCTGAATGCACAGATCAGAAAGAAGTTTCACAGAATGATTCTGTGTAGTTTATATTTGGAGACATTCCTTTTTCCACTATTACCCTCTTAGCGCTCCGAATTTCCACTTGCATTTTCTACCGAAAGAGTGTTTCAGAACGGCTCAATCAAAACTTAGGTTCAACTCTTTTATTTGAACAAACAGAACAGAAAGAAGTTTCACACAATTCTTCTGTGTAGTTTTTATTTGTAGACATTCTTTTTCCCAATATAGGCCTCTTAGCGCTCAGAATGTCCAATTGCAGTTTCTACAGAAAGAGTGTTTCAGAACGGCTCAATCAAAAGTAAGGTTCAACTCTGTTAGTTGAATGCACCGAACAGAAAGAAGTTTCATACAATGCTTCTGTGTAGTTTATATTTGAACGTATTCTTTTTTCCACTATTACCCACTTAGCACTACGAATGTCCAGTTGCATTTTCTACAGACAGAGTGTTTCAAAACTGCTCAATCAAAACTATGGTTTAACTCTGTTAGCTGAATGCTCAGATCAGAAAGAAGTTTCACAGAATGCTTCTGTGTAGTTTATATTTGAATATATTCCTTTTTCCACTACTACGCTCTTAGCGCTCCAAATGTCCAGTTGCATTTTCAACAGAAAGAGTGTTCAGATCTGCTCAATCAAAAGTATGGTTTAACACTGTTAGCTGAATGCACAGATCAGAAAGAAGTTTCACCGAATGATTCTGTGTAGTTTATATTTGAAGATATTCCTTTTTCCACTATTACCCTCTTAGCGCTCCGAATCTCCACTTGCATTTTCTACAAAAACAGTGTTTCATAACTGCTCAATCAAAAATATGTTTTATCTCTCTTAACTGAATTTACAGATCAGAAATAATTTTCACAGTATGCATCTGTGTAGTTTTTATTTGAAGATATTTTTTTCCATTGTAGGCCTCTTAGCGCTTAGCATGTCCAATTGCAGTTTCTACAGAAAGAGTGTTTCAGAACGGCTCAATAAAAAGTTAGGTTCAACTCTGTTAGTTGAATGCACAGAACAGAAAGAATTTTCACAGAATGCTACTGTGTAGTTTATATTTGAATATATTCCTTTTTCCACTATTACCCTCTTAGCGCTCCGAATGTCCACTTGCATTTTCTACAGAAAGAGTGTTCAGAACTGCGCAATCAAAAGTATGGTTTAACTCTGTTAGCTTAATGAACATATCAGAAATAAGTTTCACACAATGCTTCTGTGTAGTTTTTATTTGAAGATATTATTTTTCCCAATAGAGGCCTCTTAGCGCTCAGAATGTCCAATTGCAGTTTCTACAGAAAGAGTGTTTCAGAAAGGCTCAATCAAAAGTAAGGTTCAACACTGTTAGTTGAATGCACAGAACAGAAAGAAGTTTCATACAATGCTTCTGTGTAGTTTATATTTGAACATATTCTTTTTTCCACTATTACCCACTTAGCGCTACGAATGTCCAGTTGCATTTTCTACAGACAGAGTGTTTCAAAACTGCTCAATCAAAAGTATGGTTTAACTCTGTTAGCTGAATGCTCAGATCAGAAAGAAGTTTCACAGAATGCTTCTGTGTAGTTTATATTTGAATATATTCCTTTTTCCACTACTACTCTCTTAGCGCTCCAAATGTCCAGTTGCATTTTCTACAGAAAGAGTGTTCAGATCTGCTCAATCAAAAGTATGGTTAACTCTGTTAGCTGAATGCACAGATCAGAAAGAAGTTTCACAGAATGATTCTGTGTAGTTTATATTTGGAGACATTCCTTTTTCCACTATTACCCTCTTAGCGCTCCGAATCTCCACTTGCATTTTCTACAGAAAGAGTGTTTCAGAACGGCTCAATCAAAACTAAGGTTCAACTCTTTTAGTTGAACAAACAGAACAGAAAGAAGTTTCACACAATTCTTCTGTGTAGTTTTTATTTGTAGACATTCTTTTTCCCAATATAGGCCTCTTAGCGCTCAGAATGTCCAATTGCAGTTTCTACAGAAAGAGTGTTTCAGAACGGCTCAATCAAAAGTAAGGTTCAACTCTGTTAGTTGAATGCACAGAACAGAAAGAAGTTTCATACAATGCTTCTGTGTAGTTTATATTTGAACGTATTCTTTTTTCCACTATTACCCACTTAGCACTACGAATGTCCAGTTGCATTTTCTACAGACAGAGTGTTTCAAAACTGCTCAATCAAAAGTATGGTTTAACTCTGTTAGCTGAATGCTCAGATCAGAAAGAAGTTTCACAGAATGCTTCTGTGCAGTTTATATTTGAATATATTCCTTTTTCCACTAATACGCTCTTAGCGCTCCAAATGTCCAGTTGCATTTTCAACAAAAAGAGTGTTCAGATCTGCTCAATCAAAAGTATGGTTTAACTCTGTTAGCTGAATGCACAGATCAGAAAGAAGTTTCACCGAATGATTCTGTGTAGTTTATATTTGAAGATATTCCTTTTTCCACTATTACCCTCTTAGCGCTCCGAATCTCCACTTGCATTTTCTACAAAAACAGTGTTTCATAACTGCTCAATCAAAAATATGTTTTATCTCTCTTAACTGAATTTACAGATCAGAAATAAGTTTCACAGTATGCATCTGTGTAGTTTTTATTTGAAGATATTTTTTTCCCAATGTAGGCCTCTTAGCGCTTAGCATGTCCAATTGCAGTTTCTACAGAAAGAGTGTTTCAGAACGGCTCAATCAAAAGTAAGGTTCAACTCTGTTAGTTGAATGCACAGAACAGAAAGAATTTTCACAGAATGCTACTGTGTAGTTTATATTTGAATATATTCCTTTTTCCACTATTACCCTCTTAGCGCTCCGAATGTCCACTTGCAGTTTCTACAGAAAGAGTGTTCAGAACTGCGCGATCAAAAGTATGGTTTAACTCTGTTAGCTTAATGAACATATCAGAAATAAGTTTCACACAATGCTTCTGTGTAGTTTTTATTTGAAGATATTATTTTTCCCAATAGAGGCCTCTTAGCGCTCAGAATGTCCAATTGCAGTTTCTACAGAAAGAGTGTTTCAGAAAGGCTCAATCAAAAGTAAGGTTCAACTCTGTTAGTTGAATGCACAGAACAGAAAGAAGTTTCATACAATGCTTCTGTGTAGTTTATATTTGAACATATTCTTTTTTCCACTATTACCCACTTAGCGCTACGAATGTCCAGTTGCATTTTCTACAGACAGAGTGTTTCAAAACTGCTCAATCAAAAGTATGGTTTAACTCTGTTAGCTGAATGCTCAGATCAGAAAGAAGTTTCACAGAATGCTTCTGTGTAGTTTATATTTGAATATATTCCTTTTTCCACTACTACTCTCTTAGCGCTCCAAATGTCCAGTTGCATTTTCCACAGAAAGAGTGTTCAGATCTGCTCAATCAAAAGCATGGTTTAACTCTCTTAGCTGAATGCACAGATCAGAAAGAAGTTTCACAGAATGATTCTGTGTAGTTTATATTTGGAGACATTCCTTTTTCCACTATTACCCTCTTAGCGCTCCGAATCTCCACTTGCATTTTCTACAGAAAGAGTGTTTCAGAACGGCTCAATCAAAACTAAGGTTCAACTCTTTTAGTTGAACAAACAGAACAGAAAGAAGTTTCACACAATTCTTCTGTGTAGTTTTTATTTGTAGGCATTCTTTTTCCCAATATAGGCCTCTTAGCGCTCAGAATGTCCAATTGCAGTTTCTACAGAAAGAGTGTTTCAGAATGGCTCAATCAAAAGTAAGGTTCAACTCTGTTAGTTGAATGCACAGAACAGAAAGAAGTTTCATACAATGCTTCTGTGTAGTTTATATTTGAATATATTCTTTTTTCCACTATTACCCACTTAGCGCTACGAACGTCCAGTTGCATTTTCTACAGACAGAGTGTTTCAAAACTGCTCAATCAAACGTATGGTTTAACTCTGTTAGCTGTATGCTCAGATCAGAAAGAAGTTTCACAGAATGCTTCTGTGTAGTTTATATTTGAATATATTCCTTTTTCCACTACTACGCTCTTAGCGCTCCAAATGTCCAGTTGCATTTTCAACAGAAAGAGTGTTCAGATCTGCTCAATCAAAAGTATGGTTTAACTCTGTTAGCTGAATGCACAGATCAGAAAGAAGTTTCACCGAATGATTCTGTGTAGTTTATATTTGAAGACATTCCTTTTTCCACTATTACCCTCTTAGCGCTCCGAATCTCCACTTGCATTTTCTACAAAAAGAGTGTTTCATAACTGCTCAATTAAAAATATGTTTTACCTCTGTTAACTGAATTTACAGATCAGAAATAAGTTTCACAGAATGCATCTGTATAGTTTTTATTTGAAGATATTCTTTTTCCCAATGTAGGCCTCTTAGCGCTTAGCATGTCCAATTGCAGTTTCTACAGAAAGAGTGTTTCAGAACGGCTCAATCAAAAGTAAGGTTCAACTCTGTTAGTTGAATGCACAGAACAGAAAGAATTTTCACAGAATGCTACTGTGTAGTTTATATTTGAATATATTCCTTTTTCCACTATTACCCTCTTAGCGCTCCGAATGTCCCCTTGCATTTTCTACAGAAAGAGTGTTCAGAACTGCGCAATCAAAAGTATGGTTTAACTCTGTTAGCTTAATGAACATATCAGAAATAAGTTTCACACAATGCTTCTGTGTAGTTTTTATTTGAAGATATTATTTTTCCCAATAGAGGCCTCTTAGCGCTCAGAATGTCCAATTGCAGTTTCTACAGAAAGAGTGTTTCAGAAAGGCTCAATCAAAAGTAAGGTTCAACTCTGTTAGTTGAATGCACAGAACAGAAAGAAGTTTCATACAATGCTTCTGTGTAGTTTATATTTGAACATATTCTTTTTTCCACTATTACCCACTTAGCGCTACGAATGTCCAGTTGCATTTTCTACAGACAGAGTGTTTCAAAACTGCTCAATCAAAAGTATGGTTTAACTCTGTTAGCTGAATGCTCAGATCAGAAAGAAGTTTCACAGAATGCTTCTGTGTAGTTTATATTTGAATATATTCCTTTTTCCACTACTACTCTCTTAGCGCTCCAAATGTCCAGTTGCATTTTCTACAGAAAGAGTGTTCAGATCTGCTCAATCAAAAGTATGGTTAACTCTGTTAGCTGAATGCACAGATCAGAAAGAAGTTTCACAGAATGATTCTGTGTAGTTTATATTTGGAGACATTCCTTTTTCCACTATTACCCTCTTAGCGCTCTGAATCTCCACTTGCATTTTCTACAGAAAGAGTGTTTCAGAACGGCTCAATCAAAACTAAGGTTCAACTCTTTTAGTTGAACAAACAGAACAGAAAGAAGTTTCACAAAATTCTTCTGTGTAGTTTTTATTTGTAGACATTCTTTTTCGCAATATAGGCCTCTTAGCGCTCAGAATGTCCAATTGCAGTTTCTACAGAAAGAGTGTTTCAGAACGGCTCAATCAAAAGTAAGGTTCAACTCTGTTAGTTGAATGCACAGAACAGAAAGAAGTTTCATACAATGCTTCTGTGTAGTTTATATTTGAACATATTCTTTTTTCCACTATTACCCACTTAGCGCTACGAATGTCCAGTTGCATTTTCCACAGACAGAGTGTTTCAAAACTGCTCAATCAAATGTATGGTTTAACTCTGTTAGCTGTATGCTCAGATCAGAAAGAAGTTTCACAGAATGCTTCTGTGTAGTTTATATTTTAATATATTCCTTTTTCCACTACTACGCTCTTAGCGCTCCAAATGTCCAGTTGCATTTTCAACAGAAAGAGTGTTCAGATCTGCTCAATCAAAAGTATGGTTTAACTCTGTTAGCTGAATGCACAGATCAGAAAGAAGTTTCACCGAATGATTCTGTGTAGTTTATATTTGAAGACATTCCTTTTTCCACTATTACCCTCTTAGCGCTCCGAATCTCCACTTGCATTTTCTACAAAAAGAGTGTTTCATAACTGCTCAATCAAAAATATGTTTTATCTCTGTTAACTGAATTTACAGATCAGAAATAAGTTTCACAGAATGCATCTGTGTAATTTTTATTTGAAGATATTCTTTTTCCCAATGTAGGCCTCTTAGCGCTTAGCATGTCCAATTGCAGTTTCTACAGAAAGAGTGTTTCAGAACGGCTCAATCAAAAGTAAGGTTCAACTCTGTTAGTTGAATGCACAGAACAGAAAGAATTTTCACAGAATGCTACTGTGTAGTTTATATTTGAATATATTCATTTTTCCACTATTACCCTCTTAGAGCTCCAAATGTCCACTTGCATTTTCTACAGAAAGAGTGTTCAGAACTGCGCAATCAAAAGTATGGTTTAACTCTGTTAGCTTAATGAACATATCAGAAATAAGTTTCACACAATGCTTCTGTGTAGTTTTTATTTGAAGATATTATTTTTCCCAATAGAGTCCTCTTAGCGCTCAGAATGTCCAATTGCAGTTTCTACAGAAAGAGTGTTTCAGAAAGGCTCAATCAAAAGTAAGGTTCAACTCTGTTAGTTGAATGCACAGAACAGAAAGTAGTTTCATACAATGCTTCTGTGTAGTTTATATTTGAACATATTCTTTTTTCCACTATTACCCACTTAGCGCTACGAATGTCCAGTTGCATTTCCTACAGACAGAGTGTTTCAAAACTGCTCAATCAAAAGTATGGTTTAACTCTGTTAGCTGAATGCTCAGATCAGAAAGAAGTTTCACAGAATGCTTCTGTGTAGTTTATATTTGAATATATTCCTTTTTCCACTACTACTCTCTTAGCGCTCCAAATGTCCAGTTGCATTTTCTACAGAAAGAGTGTTCAGATCTGCTCAATCAAAAGTATGGTTTAACTCTGTTAGCTGAATGCACAGATCAGAAAGAAGTTTCACAGAATGATTCTGTGTAGTTTATATTTGGAGACATTCCTTTTTCCACTATTACCCTCTTAGCGCTCCGAATCTCCACTTGCATTTTCTACAGAAAGAGTGTTTCAGAACGGCTCAATCAAAACTAAGGTTCAACTCTTTTAGTTGAACAAACAGAACAGAAAGAAGTTTCACACAATTCTTCTGTGTAGTTTTTATTTGTAGACATTCTTTTTCCCAATATAGGCCTCTTAGTGCTCAGAATGTCCAATTGCAGTTTCTACAGAAAGAGTGTTTCAGAACGGCTCAATCAAAAGTAAGGTTCAACTCTGTTAGTTGAATGCACAGAACAGAAAGAAGTTTCATACAATGCTTCTGTGTAGTTTATATTTGAACGTATTCTTTTTTCCACTATTACCCACTTAGCACTACGAATGTCCAGTTGCATTTTCTACAGACAGAGTGTTTCAAAACTGCTCAATCAAAAGTATGGTTTAACTCTGTTAGCTGAATGCTCAGATCAGAAAGAAGTTTCACAGAATGCTTCTGTGTAGTTTATATTTGAATATATTCCTTTCTCCAGTACTACGCTCTTAGCGCTCGAATTGTCCAGTTGCATTTTCAACAGAAGGAGTGTTCAGATCTGCTCAATCAAAAGTATGTTTTAACTCTGTTAGCTGAATGCACAGTTCAGAAAAAAGTTTCACCGAATGATTCTGTGTAGTTTATATTTGAAGACGTTCCTTTCTCCACTATTACCCTCTTAGCGCTCCGAATCTCCACTTGCATTTTCTACAAAAACAGTGTTTCATAACTGCTCAATCAAAAATATGTTTTATCTCTGTTAACTGAATTTACAGATCAGAAATAAGTTTCACAGAATGCATCTGTGTAGTTTTTATTTGAAGATATTTTTTCCCAATGTAGGCCTCTTAGCGCTTAGCATGTCCAATTGCAGTTTCTACAGAAAGAGTGTTTCAGAACGGCTCAATCAAAAGTAAGGTTCAACTCTGTTAGTTGAATGCACAGAACAGAAAGAATTTTCACAGAATGCTACTGTGTAGTTTATATTTGAATATATTCCTTTTTCCACTATTACCCTCTTAGCGCTCCGAATGTCCACTTGCATTTTCTACAGAAAGAGTGTTCAGAACTGCGCAATCAAAAGTATGGTTTAACTCTGTTAGCTTAATGAACATATCAGAAATAAGTTTCACACAATGCTTCTGTGTAGTTTTTATTTGAAGATATTATTTTTCCCAATAGAGGCCTCTTAGCGCTCAGAATGTCCAATTGCAGTTTCTACAGAAAGAGTGTTTAAGAAAGGCTCAATCAAAAGTAAGGTTCAACTCTGTTAGTTGAATGCACAGAACAGAAAGAAGTTTCATACAATGCTTCTGTGTAGTTTATATTTGAACATATTTTTTTTCCACTATTACCCAATTAGCGCTACGAATGTCCAGTTGCATTTTCTACAGACAGAGTGTTTCAAAACTGCTCAATCAAAAGTATGGTTTAACTCTGTTAGCTGAATGCTCAGATCAGAAAGAAGTTTCACAGAATGCTTCTGTGTAGTTTATATTTGAATATATTCCTTTTTCCACTACTACTCTCTTAGCGCTCCAAATGTCCAGTTGCATTTTCTACAGAAAGAGTGTTCAGATCTGCTCAATCAAAAGTATGGTTTAACTCTGTTAGCTGAATGCACAGATCAGAAAGAAGTTTCACCGAATGATTCTGTGTAGTTTATATTTGAAGACATTCCTTTTTCCACTATTACCCACTTAGCGCTCCGAAACTCCACTTGCATTTTCTACAAAAAGAGTGTTTCATAACTGCTCAATCAAAAATATGTTTTACCTCTGTTAACTGAATTTACAGATCAGAAATAAGTTTCACAGAATGCATCTGTGTAGTTTTTATTTGAAGATATTCTTTTTCCCAATGTAGGCCTCTTAGCGCTTAGCATGTCCAATTGCAGTTTCTACAGAAAGAGTGTTTCAGAACGGCTCAATCAAAAGTAAGGTTCAACTCTGTTAGTTGAATGCACAGAACAGAAAGAATTTTCACAGAATGCTACTGTGTAGTTTATATTTGAATATATTCCTTTTTCCACTATTACCCTCTTAGCGCTCCGAATGTCCACTTGCATTTTCTACAGAAAGAGTGTTCAGAACTGCGCAATCAAAAGTATGGTTTAACTCTGTTAGCTTAATGAACATATCAGAAATAAGTTTCACACAATGCTTCTGCGTAGTTTTTATTTGAAGTTATTATTTTTCCCAATATAGGCCTCTTAGCGCTCAGAATGTCCAATTGCAGTTTCTACAGAAAGAGTGTTTCAGAAAGGCTCAATCAAATGTAAGGTTCAACTCTGTTAGTTGAATGCACAGAACAGAAAGAAGTTTCATACAATGCTTCTGTGTAGTTTATATTTGAACATATTCTTTTTTCCACTATTACCCACTTAGCGCTACGAATGTCCAGTTGCATTTTCTACAGACAGAGTGTTTCAAAACTGCTCAATCAAAAGTATGGTTTAACTCTGTTAGCTGAATGCTCAGATCAGAAAGAAGTTTCACAGAATGCATCTGTGTAGTTTTTATTTGAAGATATTCTTTTTCCCAATGTAGGCCTCTTAGCGCTTAGCATGTCCAATTGCAGTTTCTACAGAAAGAGTGTTTCAGAACGGCTCAATCAAAAGTAAGGTTCAACTCTGTTAGTTGAATGCACAGAACAGAAGGAATTTTCACAGAATGTTACTGTGTAGTTTATATTTGAATATATTCCTTTTTCCACTATTACCCTCTTAGCGCTCCGAATGTCCACTTGCATTTTCTACAGAAAGAGTGTTCAGAACTGCGCAATCAAAAGTATGGTTTAACTCTGTTAGCTTAATGAACATATCAGAAATAAGTTTCACACAATGCTTCTGTGTAGTTTTTATTTGAAGATATTATTTTTCCCAATAGAGGCCTCTTAGCGCTCAGAATGTCCAATTGCAGTTTCTACAGAAAGAGTGTTTAAGAAAGGCTCAATCAAAAGTAAGGTTCAACTCTGTTAGTTGAATGCACAGAACAGAAAGAAGTTTCATACAATGCTTCTGTGTAGTTTATATTTGAACATATTTTTTTTCCACTATTACCCACTTAGCGCTACGAATGTCCAGTTGCATTTTCTTCAGACAGAGTGTTTCAAAACTGCTCAATCAAAAGTATGGTTTAACTCTGTTAGCTGAATGCTCAGATCAGAAAGAAGTTTCACAGAATGCTTCTGTGTAGTTTATATTTGAATATATTCCTTTTTCCACTACTACTCTCTTAGCGCTCCAAATGTCCAGTTGCATTTTCTACAGAAAGAGTGTTCAGATCTGCTCAATCAAAAGTATGGTTTAACTCTATTAGCTGAATGCACAGATCAGAAAGAAGTTTTACCGAATGATTCTGTGTAGTTTATATTTGAAGACATTCCTTTTTCCACTATTACCCACTTAGCGCTCCGAATCTCCACTTGCATTTTCTACAAAAAGAGTGTTTCATAACTGCTCAATCAAAAATATGTTTTACCTCTGTTAACTGAATTTACAGATCAGAAATAAGCTTCACAGAATGCATCTGTGTAGTTTTTATTTGAAGATATTCTTTTTCCCAATGTAGGCCTCTTAGCGCTTAGCATGTCCAATTGCAGTTTCTACAGAAAGAGTGTTTCAGAACAGCTCAATCAAAAGTAAGGTTCAACCCTGTTAGTTGAAGGCACAGAACAGAAAGAATTTTCACAGAATGCTACTGTGTAGTTTATATTTGAATATATTCCTTTTTCCACTATTACCCTCTTAGCGCTCCGAATGTCCACTTGCATTTTCTACAGAAAGAGTGTTCAGAACTGCGCAATCAAAAGTATGGTTTAACTCTGTTAGCTTAATGAACATATCAGAAATAAGTTTCACACAATGCTTCTGTGTAGTTTTTATTTGAAGATATTATTTTTCCCAATATAGGCCTCTTAGCGCTCAGAATGTCCAATTGCAGTTTCTACAGAAAGAGTGTTTCAGAAAGGCTCAATCAAAACTAAGGTTCAACTCTGTTAGTTGAATGCACAGAACAGAAAGAAATTTCATACAATGCTTCTGTGTAGTTTATATTTGAACATATTCTTTTTTCCACTATTACCCACTTGGCGCAACGAATGTCCAGTTGCATTTTCTACAGACAGAGTGTTTCAAAACTGCTCAATCAAAAGTATGGTTTAACTCTGTTAGCTGAATGCTCAGATCAGAAAGAAGTTTCACAGAATGCTTCTGTGTAGTTTATATTTGAATATATTCCTTTTTCCACTACTACGCTCTTAGCGCTCCAAATGTCCAGTTGCATTTTCTACAGAAAGAGTGTTCAGATCTGCTCAATCAAAAGTATGGTTTAACTCTGTTAGCTGAATGCACAGATCAGAAAGAAGTTTCACCGAATGATTCTGTGTAGTTTATATTTGAAGACATTCCTTTTTCCACTATTACCCTCTTAGCGCTCCGAATCTCCACTTGCATTTTCTACAAAAAGTGTGTTTCATAACTGCTCAATCAAAAATATGTTTTATCTCTGTTAACTGAATTTACAGATCAGAAATAAGTTTCACAGAATGCATCTGTGTAGTTTTTATTTGAAGATATTCTTTTTCCCAATGTAGGCCTCTTAGCGCTTAGCATGTCCAATTGCAGTTTCTACAGAAAGAGTGTTTCAGAACGGCTCAATCAAAAGTAAGGTTCAACCCTGTTAGTTGAATGCACAGAACAGAAAGAATTTTCACAGAATGCTACTGTGTAGTTTATATTTGAATATATTCCTTTTTCCACTATTACCCTCTTAGCGCTCCGAATGTCCACTTGCATTTTCTACAGAAAGAGTGTTCAGAACTGCGCAATCAAAAGTATGGTTTAACTCTGTTAGCTTAATGAACATATCAGAAATAAGTTTCACACAATGCTTCTGTGTAGTTTTTATTTGAAGATATTATTTTTCCCAATATAGGCCTCTTAGCGCTCAGAATGTCCAATTGCAGTTTCTACAGAAAGAGTGTTTCAGAAAGGCTCAATCAAAACTAAGGTTCAAATCTGTTAGTTGAATGCACAGAACAGAAAGAAATTTCATACAATGCTTCTGTGTAGTTTATATTTGAACATATTATTTTCCACTATTACCCACTTGGCGCTACGAATGTCCAGTTGCATTTTCTACAGACAGAGTGTTTCAAAACTGCTCAATCAAAAGTATGGTTTAACTCTGTTAGCTGAATGCTCAGATCAGAAAGAAGTTTCACAGAATGCTTCTGTGTAGTTTATATTTGAATATATTCCTTTTTCCACTACTACGCTCTTAGCGCTCCAAATGTCCAGTTGCATTTTCTACAGAAAGAGTGTTCAGATCTGCTCAATCAAAAGTATGGTTTAACTCTGTTAGCTGAATGCACAGATCAGAAAGAAGTTTCACCGAATGATTCTGTGTAGTTTATATTTGAAGACATTCCTTTTTCCACTATTACCCTCTTAGCGCTCCGAATCTCCACTTGCATTTTCTACAAAAAGTGTGTTTCATAACTGCTCAATCAAAAATATGTTTTATCTCTGTTAACTGAATTTACAGATCAGAAATAAGTTTCACAGAATGCATCTGTGTAGTTTTTATTTGAAGATATTCTTTTTCCCAATGTAGGCCTCTTAGCGCTGAGCATGTCCAATTGAAGTTTCTACAGAAAGAGTGTTTCAGAACGGCTCAATCAAAAGTAAGGTTCAAATCTGTTAGTTGAATGCACAGAACAGAAAGAATATTCACAGAATGCTACTGTGTAGTTTATATTTGAATATATTCCTTTTTCCACTATTACCCTCTTAGCGCTCCGAATGTCCACTTGCATTTTCTACAGAAAGAGTGTTCAGAACTGCGCAATCAAAAGTATGGTTTAACTCTGTTAGCTTAATGAACATATCAGAAATAAGTTTCACACAATGCTTCTGTGTAGTTTTTATTTGAAGATATTATTTTTCCCAATATAGGCCTCTCAGCGCTCAGAATGTCCAATTGCAGTTTCTACAGAAAGAGTGTTTCAGAAAGGCTCAATCAAAAGTAAGGTTCAACTCTGTTAGTTGAATGCACAGAACAGAAAGAAGTTTCATACAATGCTTCTGTGTAGTTTATATTTGAACATATTCTTTTTTCCACTATTACCCACTTAGCGCTACGAATGTCCAGTTGCATTTTCTACAGACAGAGTGTTTCAAAACTGCTCAATCAAAAGTATGGTTTAACTCTGTTAGCTGAATGCTCAGATCAGAAAGAAGTTTCACAGAATGCTTCTGTGTAGTTTATATTTGAATATATTCCTTTTTCCACTACTACTCTCTTAGCGCTCCAAATGTCCAGTTGCATTTTCTACAGAAAGTGTGTTCAGATCTGCTGAATCAAAAGTATGTTTTAAGTCTGTTAGCTGAATGCACAGATCAGAAAGAAGTTTCACAGAATGATTCTGTGTAGTTTATATTTGGAGAAATTCCTTTTTCCACTATTACCCTCTTAGCGCTCCGAATCTCCACTTGCATTTTCTACAGAAACAGTGTTTCAGAACGGCTCAATCAAAACTAAGGTTCAACTCTTTTAGTTGAACAAACAGAACAGAAAGAAGTTTCACACAATTCTTCTGTGTAGTTTTTATTTGTAGACATTCTTTTTCCCAATATAGGCCTCTTAGCGCTCAGAATGTCCAATTGCAGTTTCTACAGAAAGAGTGTTTCAGAACGGCTCAATCAAAAGTAAGGTTCAACTCTGTTAGTTGAATGCACAGAACAGAAAGAAGTTTCATACAATGCTTCTGTGTAGTTTATATTTGAACGTATTCTTTTTTCCACTATTACCCACTTAGCGCTACGAATGTCCAGTTGCATTTTCTACAGACAGAGTGTTTCAAAACTGCTCAATCAAAAGTATGGTTTAACTCTGTTAGCTGAATGCTCAGATCAGAAAGAAGTTGCACAGAATGCTTCTGTGTAGTTTATATTTGAATATATTCCTTTTTCCAGTACTACGCTCTTAGCGCTCGAAATGTCCAGTTGCATTATCAACAGAAGGAGTGTTCAGATCTGCTCAATCAAAAGTATGGTTTAACTCTGTTAGCTGAATGCACAGTTCAGAAAGAAGTTTCACCGAATGATTCTGTGTAGTTTATATTTGAAGACATTCCTTTCTCCACTATTACCCTCTTAGCGCTCCGAATCTCCACTTGCATTTTCTACAAAAACAGTGTTTCATAACTGCTCAATCAAAAATATGTTTTATCTCTGTTAACTGAATTTACAGATCAGAAATAAGTTTCACAGAATGCATCTGTGTAGTTTTTATTTGAAGATATTTTTTCCCAATGTAGGCCTCTTAGCGCTTAGCATGTCCAATTGCAGTTTCTACAGAAAGAGTGTTTCAGAACGGCTCAATCAAAAGTAAGGTTCAACTCTGTTAGTTGAATGCACAGAACAGAAAGAATTTTCACAGAATGCTACTGTGTAGTTTATATTTGAATATATTCCTTTTTCCACTATTACCCTCTTAGCGCTCCGAATGTCCACTTGCATTTTCTACAGAAAGAGTGTTCAGAACTGCGCAATCAAAAGTATGGTTTAACTCTGTTAGCTTAATGAACATATCAGAAATAAGTTTCACACAATGCTTCTGTGTAGTTTTTATTTGAAGATATTATTTTTCCCAATAGAGGCCTCTTAGCGCTCAGAATGTCCAATTGAAGTTTCTACAGAAAGAGTGTTTAAGAAAGGCTCAATCAAAAGTAAGGTTCAACTCTGTTAGTTGAATGCACAGAACAGAAAGAAGTTTCATACAATGCTTCTGTGTAGTTTATATTTGAACATATTTTTTTTCCACTATTACCCACTTAGGGCTACGAATGTCCAGTTGCATTTTCTACAGACAGAGTGTTTCAAAACTGCTCAATCAAAAGTATGATTTAACTCTGTTAGCTGAATGCTCAGATCAGAAAGAAGTTTCACAGAATGCTTCTGTGTAGTTTATATTTGAATATATTCCTTTTTCCACTACTACTCTCTTAGCGCTCCAAATGTCCAGTTGCATTTTCTACAGAAAGAGTGTTCAGATCTGCTCAATCAAAAGTATGGTTTAACTCTGTTAGCTGAATGCACAGATCAGAAAGAAGTTTCACCGAATGATTCTGTGTAGTTTATATTTGAAGACATTCCTTTTTCCACTATTACCCACTTAGCGCTCCGAATCTCCACTTGCATTTTCTACAAAAAGAGTGTTTCATAACTGCTCAATCAAAAATATGTTTTACCTCTGTTAACTGAATTTACAGATCAGAAATAAGTTTCACAGAATGCATCTGTGTAGTTTTTATTTGAAGATATTCTTTTTCCCAATGTAGGCCTCTTAGCGCTTAGCATGTCCAATTGCAGTTTCTACAGAAAGAGTGTTTCAGAACGGCTCAATCAAAAGTAAGGTTCAACCCTGTTAGTTGAATGCACAGAACAGAAAGAATTTTCACAGAATGCTACTGTGTAGTTTATATTTGAATATATTCCTTTTTCCACTATTACCCTCTTAGCGCTCCGAATGTCCACTTGCATTTTCTACAGAAAGAGTGTTCAGAACTGTGCAATCAAAAGTATGGTTTAACTCTGTTAGCTTAATGAACATATCAGAAATAAGTTTCACACAATGCTTCTGTGTAGTTTTTATTTGAAGATATTATTTTTCCCAATATAGGCCTCTTAGCGCTCAGAATGTCCAATTGCAGTTTCTACAGAAAGAGTGTTTCAGAAAGGCTCAATCAAAACTAAGGTTCAACTCTGTTAGTTGAATGCACAGAACAGAAAGGAATTTCATACAATGCTTCTGTGTAGTTTATATTTGAACATATTCTTTTTTCCACTATTACCCACTTGGCGCTACGAATGTCCAGTTGCATTTTCTACAGACAGAGTGTTTCAAAACTGCTCAATCAAAAGTATGGTTTAACTCTGTTAGCTGAATGCTCAGATCAGAAAGAAGTTTCACAGAATGCTTCTGTGTAGTTTATATTTGAATATATTCCTTTTTCCACTACTACGCTCTTAGCGCTCAAATTGTCCAGTTGCATTTTCTACAGAAAGAGTGTTCAGATCTGCTCAATCAAAAGTATGGTTTAACTCTGTTAGCTGAATGCACAGATCAGAAAGAAGTTTCTCCGAATGATTCTGTGTAGTTTATATTTGAAGACATTCCTTTTTCCACTATTACCCTCTTAGCGCTCCGAATCTCCACTTGCATTTTCTACAAAAAGTGTGTTTCATAACTGCTCAATCAAAAATATGTTTTATCTCTGTTAACTGAATTTACAGATCAGAAATAAGTTTCACAGAATGCATCTGTGTAGTTTTTATTTGAAGATATTCTTTTTCCCAATGTAGGCCTCTTAGCGCTTAGCATGTCCAATTGCAGTTTCTACAGAAAGAGTGTTTCAGAACGGCTCAATCAAAAGTAAGGTTCAACTCTGTTAGCTGAATGCACAGAACAGAAAGAATTTTCACAGAATGCTACTGTGTAGTTTATATTTGAATATATTCCTTTTTCCACTATTACCCTCTTAGCGCTCCGAATGTCCACTTGCATTTTCTACAGAAAGAGTGTTCAGAACTGCGCAATCAAAAGTATGGTTTAACTCTGTTAGCTTAATGAACATATCAGAAATAAGTTTCACACAATGCTTCTGTGTAGTTTTTATTTGAAGTTATTATTTTTCCCAATATAGGCCTCTTAGCGCTCAGAATGTCCAATTGCAGTTTCTACAGAAAGAGTGTTTCAGAAAGGCTCAATCAAAAGTAAGGTTCAACTCTGTTAGTTGAATGCACAGAACAGAAAGAAGTTTCATACAATGCTTCTGTGTAGTTTATATTTGAACATATTCTTTTTTCCACTATTACCCACTTAGCGCTACGAATGTCCAGTTGCATTTTCTACAGACAGAGTGTTTCAAAACTGCTCAATCAAAAGTATGGTTTAACTCTGTTAGCTGAATGCTCAGATCAGAAAGAAGTTTCACAGAATGCATCTGTGTAGTTTTTATTTGAAGATATTCTTTTTCCCAATGTAGGCCTCTTAGCGCTTAGCATGTCCAATTGCAGTTTCTACAGAAAGAGTGTTTCAGAACGGCTCAATCAAAAGTAAGGTTCAACTCTGTTAGTTGAATGCACAGAACAGAAGGAATTTTCACAGAATGCTACTGTGTAGTTTATATTTGAATATATTCCTTTTTCCACTATTACCCTCTTAGCGCTCCAAATGTCCACTTGCATTTTCTACAGAAAGAGTGTTCAGAACTGCGCAATCAAAAGTATGGTTTAACTCTGTTAGCTTAATGAACATATCAGAAATAAGTTTCACACAATGCTTCTGTGTAGTTTTTATTTGAAGATATTATTTTTCCCAATAGAGGCCTCTTAGCGCTCAGAATGTCCAATTGCAGTTTCTACAGAAAGAGTGTTTAAGAAAGGCTCAATCAAAAGTAAGGTTCAACTCTGTTAGTTGAATGCACAGAACAGAAAGAAGTTTCATACAATGCTTCTGTGTAGTTTATATTTGAACATATTTTTTTTCCACTATTACCCACTTAGCGCTACGAATGTCCAGTTGCATTTTCTACAGACAGAGTGTTTCAAAACTGCTCAATCAAAAGTATGGTTTAACTCTGTTAGCTGAATGCTCAGATCAGAAAGAAGTTTCACAGAATGCTTCTGTGTAGTTTATATTTGAATATATTCCTTTTTCCACTACTACTCTCTTAGCGCTCCAAATGTCCAGTTGCATTTTCTACAGAAAGAGTGTTCAGATCTGCTCAATCAAAAGTATGGTTTAACTCTGTTAGCTGAATGCACAGATCAGAAAGAAGTTTCACCGAATGATTCTGTGTAGTTTATATTTGAAGACATTCCTTTTTCCACTATTACCCACTTAGCGCTCCGAATCTCCACTTGCATTTTCTACAAAAAGAGTGTTTCATAACTGCTCAATCAAAAATATGTTTTATCTCTGTTAACTGAATTTACAGATCAGAAATAAGTTTCACAGAATGCATCTGTGTAGTTTTTATTTGAAGATATTCTTTTTCCCAATGTAGGCCTCTTAGCGCTTAGCATGTCCAATTGCAGTTTCTACAGAAAGAGTGTTTCAGAACGGCTCAATCAAAAGTAAGGTTCAACCCTGTTAGTTGAATGCACAGAACAGAAAGAATTTTCACAGAATGCTACTGTGTAGTTTATATTTGAATATATTCCTTTTTCCACTATTACCCTCTTAGCGCTCCGAATGTCCACTTGCATTTTCTACAGAAAGAGTGTTCAGAACTGTGCAATCAAAAGTATGGTTTAACTCTGTTAGCTTAATGAACATATCAGAAATAAGTTTCACACAATGCTTCTGTGTAGTTTTTATTTGAAGATATTATTTTTCCCAATATAGGCCTCTTAGCGCTCAGAATGTCCAATTGCAGTTTCTACAGAAAGAGTGTTTCAGAAAGGCTCAATCAAAACTAAGGTTCAACTCTGTTAGTTGAATGCACAGAACAGAAAGAAATTTCATACAATGCTTCTGTGTAGTTTATATTTGAACATATTCTTTTTTCCACTATTACCCACTTGGCGCTACGAATGTCCAGTTGCATTTTCTACAGACAGAGTGTTTCAAAACTGCTCAATCAAAAGTATGGTTTAACTCTGTTAGCTGAATGCTCAGATCAGAAAGAAGTTTCACAGAATGCTTCTGTGTAGTTTATATTTGAATATATTCCTTTTTCCACTACTACGCTCTTAGCGCTCCAAATGTCCAGTTGCATTTTCTACAGAAAGAGTGTTCAGATCTGCTCAATCAAAAGTATGGTTTAACTCTGTTAGCTGAATGCACAGATCAGAAAGAAGTTTCACCGAATGATTCTGTGTAGTTTATATTTGAAGACATTCCTTTTTCCACTATTACCCTCTTAGCGCTCCGAATCTCCACTTGCATTTTCTACAAAAAGTGTGTTTCATAACTGCTCAATCAAAAATATGTTTTATCTCTGTTAACTGAATTTACAGATCAGAAATAAGTTTCACAGAATGCATCTGTGTAGTTTTTATTTGAAGATATTCTTTTTCCCAATGTAGGCCTCTTAGCGCTTAGCATGTCCAATTGCAGTTTCTACAGAAAGAGTGTTTCAGAACGGCTCAATCAAAAGTAAGGTTCAACTCTGTTAGTTGAATGCACAGAACAGAAAGAAGTTTCATACAATGCTTCTGTGTAGTTTATATTTGAACATATTCTTTTTTCCACTATTACCCACTTAGCGCTACGAATGTCCAGTTGCATTTTCTACAGACAGAGTGTTTCAAAACTGCTCAATCAAAAGTATGGTTTAACTCTGTTAGCTGAATGCTCAGATCAGAAAGAAGTTTCACAGAATGCTTCTGTGTAGTTTATATTTGAATATATTCCTTTTTCCACTACTACTCTCTTAGCGCTCCAAATGTCCAGTTGCATTTTCTACAGAAAGAGTGTTCAGATCTGCTGAATCAAAAGTATGGTTTAAGTCTGTTAGCTGAATGCACAGATCAGAAAGAAGTTTCACAGAATGATTCTGTGTAGTTTATATTTGGAGAAATTCCTTTTTCCACTATTACCCTCTTAGCGCTCCGAATCTCCACTTGCATTTTCTACAGAAAGAGTGTTACAGAACGGCTCAATCAAAACTAAGGTTCAACTCTTTTAGTTGAACAAACAGAAAAGAAAGAAGTTTCACACAATTCTTCTGTGTAGTTTTTATTTGTAGACATTCTTTTTCCCAATATAGGCCTCTTAGCGCTCAGAATGTCCAATTGCAGTTTCTACAGAAAGAGTGTTTCAGAACGGCTCAATCAAAAGTAAGGTTCAACTCTGTTAGTTGAATGCACAGAACAGAAAGAAGTTTCATACAATGCTTCTGTGTAGTTTATATTTGAACGTATTTTTTTTCCACTATTACCCAATTAGCGCTACGAATGTCCAGTTGCATTTTCTACAGACAGAGTGTTTCAAAACTGCTCAATCAAAAGTATGGTTTAACTCTGTTAGCTGAATGCTCAGATCAGAAAAAAGTTTCACAGAATGCTTCTGTGTAGTTTATATTTGAATATATTCCTTTTTCCACTACTACGCTCTTAGCGCTCCAAATGTCCAGTTGCATTTTCAACAGAAGGAGTGTTCAGATCTGCTCAATCAAAAGTATGGTTTAACTCTGTTAGCTGAATGCACAGTTCAGAAAGAAGTTTCACTGAATGATTCTGTGTAGTTTATATTTGAAGACATTCCTTTCTCCACTACTACCCTCTTAGCGCTCCGAATCTCCTCTTGCATTTTCTACAAAAAGAGTGTTTCATAACTGCTCAATCAAAAATATGTTTTATCTCTGTTAACTGAATTTACAGATCAGAAATAAGTTTCACAGAATGCATCTGTGTAGTTTTTATTTGAAGATATTTTTTCCCAATGTAGGCCTCTTAGCGCTTAGCATGTCCAATTGCAGTTTCTACAGAAAGAGTGTTTCAGAACGGCTCAATCAAAAGTAAGGTTCAACTCTGTTAGTTGAATGCACAGAACAGAAAGAATTTTCACAGAATGCTACTGTGTAGTTTATATTTGAATATATTCCTTTTTCCACTATTACCCTCTTAGCGCTCCGAATGTCCACTTGCATTTTCTACAGAAAGAGTGTTCAGAACTGCGCAATCAAAAGTATGGTTTAACTCTGTTAGCTTAATGAACATATCAGAAATAAGTTTCACACAATGCTTCTGTGTAGTTTTTATTTGAAGATATTATTTTTCCCAATAGAGGCCTCTTAGCGCTCAGAATGTCCAATTGCAGTTTCTACAGAAAGAGTGTTTAAGAAAGGCTCAATCAAAAGTAAGGTTCAACTCTGTTAGTTGAATGCACAGAACAGAAAGAAGTTTCATACAATGCTTCTGTGTAGATTATATTTGAACATATTTTTTTTCCACTATTACCCACTTAGCGCTACGAATGTCCAGTTGCATTTTCTACAGACAGAGTGTTTCAAAACTGCTCAATCAAAAGTATGGTTTAACTCTGTTAGCTGAATGCTCAGATCAGAAAGAAGTTTCACAGAATGCTTCTGTGTAGTTTATATTTGAATATATTCCTTTTTCCACTACTACTCTCTTAGCGCTCCAAATGTCCAGTTGCATTTTCTACAGAAAGAGTGTTCAGATCTGCTCAATCAAAAGTATGGTTTAACTCTGTTAGCTGAATGCACAGATCAGAAAGAAGTTTCACCGAATGATTCTGTGTAGTTTATATTTGAAGACATTCCTTTTTCCACTATTACCCACTTAGCGCTCCGAATCTCCACTTGCATTTTCTACAAAAAGAGTGTTTCATAACTGCTCAATCAAAAATATGTTTTACCTCTGTTAACTGAATTTACAGATCAGAAATAAGTTTCACAGAATGCATCTGTGTAGTTTTTATTTGAAGATATTCTTTTTCCCAATGTAGGCCTCTTAGCGCTTAGCATGTCCAATTGCAGTTTCTACAGAAAGAGTGTTTCAGAACGGCTCAATCAAAAGTAAGGTTCAACCCTGTTAGTTGAATGCACTGAACAGAAAGAATTTTCACAGAATGCTACTGTGTAGTTTATATTTGAATATATTCCTTTTTCCACTATTACCCTCTTAGCGCTCCGAATGTCCACTTGCATTTTCTACAGAAAGAGTGTTCAGAACTGCGCAATCAAAAGTATGGTTTAACTCTGTTAGCTTAATGAACATATCAGAAATAAGTTTCACACAATGCTTCTGTGTAGTTTTTATTTGAAGATATTATTTTTCCCAATATAGGCCTCTTAGCGCTCAGAATGTCCAATTGCAGTTTCTACAGAAAGAGTGTTTCAGAAAGGCTCAATCAAAACTAAGGTTCAACTCTGTTAGTTGAATGCACAGAACAGAAAGAAATTTCATACAATGCTTCTGTGTAGTTTATATTTGAACATATTCTTTTTTCCACTATTACCCACTTGGCGCTACGAATGTCCAGTTGCATTTTCTACAGACAGAGTGTTTCAAAACTGCTCAATCAAAAGTATGGTTTAACTCTGTTAGCTGAATGCTCAGATCAGAAAGAAGTTTCACAGAATGCTTCTGTGTAGTTTATATTTGAATATATTCCTTTTTCCACTACTACGCTCTTAGCGCTCCAAATGTCCAGTTGCATTTTCTACAGAAAGAGTGTTCAGATCTGCTCAATCAAAAGTATGGTTTAACTCTGTTAGCTGAATGCACAGATCAGAAAGAAGTTTCACCGAATGATTCTGTGTAGTTTATATTTGAAGACATTCCTTTTTCCACTATTACCCTCTTAGCGCTCCGAATCTCCACTTGCATTTTCTACAAAAAGTGTGTTTCATAACTGCTCAATCAAAAATATGTTTTATCTCTGTTAACTGAATTTACAGATCAGAAATAAGTTTCACAGAATGCATCTGTGTAGTTTTTATTTGAAGATATTCTTTTTCCCAATGTAGGCCTCTTAGCGCTTAGCATGTCCAATTGCAGTTTCTACAGAAAGAGTGTTTCAGAACGGCTCAATCAAAAGTAAGGTTCAACTCTGTTAGTTGAATGCACAGAACAGAAAGAATTTTCACAGAATGCTACTGTGTAGTTTATATTTGAATATATTCCTTTTTCCACTATTACCCTCTTAGCGCTCCGAATGTCCACTTGCATTTTCTACAGAAAGAGTGTTCAGAACTGCGCAATCAAAAGTATGGTTTAACTCTGTTAGCTTAATGAACATATCAGAAAAAAGTTTCACACAATGCTTCTGTGTAGTTTTTATTTGAAGATATTATTTTTCCCAATATAGGCCTCTTAGCGCTCAGAATGTCCAATTTCAGTTTCTACAGAAAGAGTGTTTCAGAAAGGCTCAATCAAAAGTAAGGTTCAACTCTGTTAGTTGAATGCACAGAACAGAAAGAAGTTTCATACAATGCTTCTGTGTAGTTTATATTTGAACATATTCTTTTTTCCACTATTACCCACTTAGCGCTACGAATGTCCAGTTGCATTTTCTACAGACAGAGTGTTTCAAAACTGCTCAATCAAAAGTATGGTTTAACTCTGTTAGCTGAATGCTCAGATCAGAAAGAAGTTTCACAGAATGCTTCTGTGTAGTTTATATTTGAATATATTCCTTTTTCCACTACTACTCTCTTAGCGCTCCAAATGTCCAGTTGCATTTTCTACAGAAAGAGTGTTCAGATCTGCTGAATCAAAAGTATGGTTTAACTCTGTTAGCTGAATGCACAGATCAGAAAGAAGTTTCACAGAATGATTCTGTGTAGTTTATATTTGGAGAAATTCCTTTTTCCACTATTACCCTCTTAGCGCTCCGAATCTCCACTTGCATTTTCTACAGAAAGAGTGTTTCAGAACGGCTCAATCAAAACTACGGTTCAACTCTTTTAGTTGAACAAACAGAACAGAAAGAAGTTTCACACAATTCTTCTGTGTAGTTTTTATTTGTAGACATTCTATTTCCCAATATAGGCCTCTTAGCGCTCAGAATGTCCAATTGCAGTTTCTACAGAAAGAGAGTTTCAGAACGGCTCAATCAAAAGTAAGGTTCAACTCTGTTAGTTGAATGCACAGAACAGAAAGAAGTTTCATACAATGCTTCTGTGTAGTTTATATTTGAACGTATTTTTTTCCACTATTACCCACTTAGCGCTACGAATGTCCAGTTGCATTTTCTACAGACAGAGTGTTTCAAAACTGCTCAATCAAAAGTATGGTTTAACTCTGTTAGCTGAATGCTCAGATCAGAAAGAAGTTTCACAGAATGCTTCTGTGTAGTTTATATTTGAATATATTCCTTTTTCCACTACTACGCTCTTAGCGCTCCAAATGTCCAGTTGCATTTTCAACAGAAGGAGTGTTCAGTTCTGCTCAATCAAAAGTATGGTTTAACTCTGTTAGCTGAATGCACAGTTCAGAAAGAAGTTTCACCGAATGATTCTGTGTAGTTTATATTTGAAGACATTCCTTTCTCCACAATTACCCTCTTAGCGCTCCGAATCTCCACTTGCATTTTCTACAAAAAGAGTGTTTCATAACTGCTCAATCAAAAATATGTTTTATCTCTGTTAACTGAATTTACAGATCAGAAATAATTTTCACAGAATGCATCTGTGTAGTTTTTATTTGAAGATATTTTTTCCCAATGTAGGCCTCTTAGCGCTTAGCATGTCCAATTGCAGTTTCTACAGAAAGAGTGTTTCAGAACGGCACAATCAAAAGTAAGGTTCAACTCTGTTAGTTGAATGCACAGAACAGAAAGAATTTTCACAGAATGCTACTGTGTAGTTTATATTTGAATATATTCCTTTTTCCACTATTACCCTCTTAGCGCTCCGAATGTCCACTTGCATTTTCTACAGAAAGAGTGTTCAGAACTGCGCAATCAAAAGTATGGTTTAACTCTGTTAGCTTAATGAACATATCAGAAAAAAGTTTCACACAATGCTTCTGTGTAGTTTTTATTTGAAGATATTATTTATCCCAATATAGGCCTCTTAGCGCTCAGAATGTCCAATTGCAGTTTCTACAGAAAGAGTGTTTCAGAAAGGCTCAATCAAAAGTAAGGTTCAACTCTGTTAGTTGAATGCACAGAACAGAAAGAAGTTTCATACAATGCTTCTGTGTAGTTTATATTTGAACATATTCTTTTTTCCACTATTACCCACTTAGCGCTACGAATGTCCAGTTGCATTTTCTACAGACAGAGTGTTTCAAAACTGCTCAATCAAAAGTATGGTTTAACTCTGTTAGCTGAATGCTCAGATCAGAAAGAAGTTTCACAGAATGCTTCTGTGTAGTTTATATTTGAATATATTCCTTTTTCCACTACTACTCTCTTAGCGCTCCAAATGTCCAGTTGCATTTTCTACAGAAAGAGTGTTCAGATCTGCTGAATCAAAAGTATGGTTTAAGTCTGTTAGCTGAATGCACAGATCAGAAAGAAGTTTCACAGAATGATTCTGTGTAGTTTATATTTGGAGAAATTCCTTTTTCCACTATTACCCTCTTAGCGCTCCGAATCTCCACTTGCATTTTCTACAGAAAGAGTGTTTCAGAACGGCTCAATCAAAACTACGGTTCAACTCTTTTAGTTGAACAAACAGAACAGAAAGAAGTTTCACACAATTCTTCTGTGTAGTTTTTATTTGTAGACATTCTATTTCCCAATATAGGCCTCTTAGCGCTCAGAATGTCCAATTGCAGTTTCTACAGAAAGAGTGTTTCAGAACGGCTCAATCAAAAGTAAGGTTCAACTCTGTTAGTTGAATGCACAGAACAGAAAGAAGTTTCATACAATGCTTCTGTGTAGTTTATATTTGAACGTATTTTTTTTCCACTATTACCCACTTAGCGCTACGAATGTCCAGTTGCATTTTCTACAGACAGAGTGTTTCAAAACTGCTCAATCAAAAGTATGGTTTAACTCTGTTAGCTGAATGCTCAGATCAGAAAGAAGTTTCACAGAATGCTTCTGTGTAGTTTATATTTGAATATATTCCTTTTTCCACTACTACGCTCTTAGCGCTCCAAATGTCCAGTTGCATTTTCAACAGAAGGAGTGTTCAGTTCTGCTCAATCAAAAGTATGGTTTAACTCTGTTAGCTGAATGCACAGTTCAGAAAGAAGTTTCACCGAATGATTCTGTGTAGTTTATATTTGAAGACATTCCTTTCTCCACAATTACCCTCTTAGCGCTCCGAATCTCCACTTGCATTTTCTACAAAAAGAGTGTTTCATAACTGCTCAATCAAAAATATGTTTTATCTCTGTTAACTGAATTTACAGATCAGAAATAATTTTCACAGAATGCATCTGTGTAGTTTTTATTTGAAGATATTTTTTCCCAATGTAGGCCTCTTAGCGCTTAGCATGTCCAATTGCAGTTTCTACAGAAAGAGTGTTTCAGAACGGCACAATCAAAAGTAAGGTTCAACTCTGTTAGTTGAATGCACAGAACAGAAAGAATTTTCACAGAATGCTACTGTGTAGTTTATATTTGAATATATTCCTTTTTCCACTATTACCCTCTTAGCGCTCAGAATGTCCACTTGCATTTTCTACAGAAAGAGTGTTCAGAACTGCGCAATCAAAAGTATGGTTTAACTCTGTTAGCTTAATGAACATATCAGAAATAAGTTTCACACAATGCTTCTGTGTAGTTTTTATTTGAAGATATTATTTTTCCCAATAGAGGCCTCTTAGCGCTCAGAATGTCCAATTGCAGTTTCTACAGAAAGAGTGTTTAAGAAAGGCTCAATCAAAAGTAAGGTTCAACTCTGTTAGTTGAATGCACAGAACAGAAAGAAGTTTCATACAATGCTTCTGTGTAGATTATATTTGAACATATTTTTTTTCCACTATTACCCACTTAGCGCTACGAATGTCCAGTTGCATTTTCTACAGACAGAGTGTTTCAAAACTGCTCAATCAAAAGTATGGTTTAACTCTGTTAGCTGAATGCTCAGATAAGAAAGAAGTTTCACAGAATGCTTCTGTGTAGTTTATATTTGAATATATTCCTTTTTCCACTACTACTCTCTTAGCGCTCCAAATGTCCAGTTGCATTTTCTACAGAAAGAGTGTTCAGATCTGCTCAATCAAAAGTATGGTTTAACTCTGTTAGCTGAATGCACAGATCAGAAAGAAGTTTCACCGAATGATTCTGTGTAGTTTATATTTGAAGACATTCCTTTTTCCACTATTACCCACTTAGCGCTCCGAATCTCCACTTGCATTTTCTACAAAAAGAGTGTTTCATAACTGCTCAATCAAAAATATGTTTTACCTCTGTTAACTGAATTTACAGATCAGAAATAAGTTTCACAGAATGCATCTGTGTAGTTTTTATTTGAAGATATTCTTTTTCCCAATGTAGGCCTCTTAGCGCTTAGCATGTCCAATTGCAGTTTCTACAGAAAGAGTGTTTCAGAACGGCTCAATCAAAAGTAAGGTTCAACCCTGTTAGTTGAATGCACTGAACAGAAAGAATTTTCACAGAATGCTACTGTGTAGTTTATATTTGAATATATTCCTTTTTCCACTATTACCCTCTTAGCGCTCCGAATGTCCACTTGCATTTTCTACAGAAAGAGTGTTCAGAACTGCGCAATCAAAAGTATGGTTTAACTCTGTTAGCTTAATGAACATATCAGAAATAAGTTTCACACAATGCTTCTGTGTAGTTTTTATTTGAAGATATTATTTTTCCCAATATAGGCCTCTTAGCGCTCAGAATGTCCAATTGCAGTTTCTACAGAAAGAGTGTTTCAGAAAGGCTCAATCAAAACTAAGGTTCAACTCTGTTAGTTGAATGCACAGAACAGAAAGAAATTTCATACAATGCTTCTGTGTAGTTTATATTTGAACATATTCTTTTTTCCACTATTACCCACTTGGCGCTACGAATGTCCAGTTGCATTTTCTACAGACAGAGTGTTTCAAAACTGCTCAATCAAAAGTATGGTTTAACTCTGTTAGCTGAATGCTCAGATCAGAAAGAAGTTTCACAGAATGCTTCTGTGTAGTTTATATTTGAATATATTCCTTTTTCCACTACTACGCTCTTAGCGCTCAAAATGTCCAGTTGCATTTTCTACAGAAAGAGTGTTCAGATCTGCTCAATCAAAAGTATGGTTTAACTCTGTTAGCTGAATGCACAGATCAGAAAGAAGTTTCACCGAATGATTCTGTGTAGTTTATATTTGAAGACATTCCTTTTTCCACTATTACCCTCTTAGCGCTCCGAATCTCCACTTGCATTTTCTACAAAAAGTGTGTTTCATAACTGCTCAATCAAAAATATGTTTTATCTCTGTTAACTGAATTTACAGATCAGAAATAAGTTTCACAGAATGCATCTGTGTAGTTTTTATTTGAAGATATTCTTTTTCCCAATGTAGGCCTCTTAGCGCTTAGCATGTCCAATTGCAGTTTCTACAGAAAGAGTGTTTCAGAACGGCTCAATCAATAGTAAGGTTCAACTCTGTTAGTTGAATGCACAGAACAGAAAGAATTTTCACAGAATGCTACTGTGTAGTTTATATTTGAATATATTCCTTTTTCCACTATTACCCTCTTAGCGCTCCGAATGTCCACTTGCATTTTCTACAGAAAGAGTGTTCAGAACTGCGCAATCAAAAGTATGGTTTAACTCTGTTAGCTTAATGAACATATCAGAAATAAGTTTCACACAATGCTTCTGTGTAGTTTTTATTTGAAGATATTATTTTTCCCAATATAGGCCTCTTAGCGCTCAGAATGTCCAATTGCAGTTTCTACAGAAAGAGTGTTTCAGAAAGGCTCAATCAAAAGTAAGGTTCAACTCTGTTAGTTGAATGCACAGAACAGAAAGAAGTTTCATACAATGCTTCTGTGTAGTTTATATTTGAACATATTCTTTTTTCCACTATTACCCACTTAGCGCTACGAATGTCCAGTTGCATTTTCTACAGACAGAGTGTTTCAAAACTGCTCAATCAAAAGTATGGTTTAACTCTGTTAGCTGAATGCTCAGATCAGAAAGAAGTTTCACAGAATGCTTCTGTGTAGTTTATATTTGAATATATTCCTTTTTCCACTACTACTCTCTTAGCGCTCCAAATGTCCAGTTGCATTTTCTACAGAAAGAGTGTTCAGATCTGCTGAATCAAAAGTATGGTTTAAGTCTGTTAGCTGAATGCACAGATCAGAAAGAAGTTTCACAGAATGATTCTGTGTAGTTTATATTTGGAGAAATTCCTTTTTCCACTATTACCCTCTTAGCGCTCCGAATCTCCACTTGCATTTTCTACAGAAAGAGTGTTTCAGAACGGCTCAATCAAAACTACGGTTCAACTCTTTTAGTTGAACAAACAGAACAGAAAGAAGTTTCACACAATTCTTCTGTGTAGTTTTTATTTGTAGACATTCTTTTTCCCAATATAGGCCTCTTAGCGCTCAGAATGTCCAATTGCAGTTTCTACAGAAAGAGTGTTTCAGAACGGCTCAATCAAAAGTAAGGTTCAACTCTGTTAGTTGAATGCACAGAACAGAAAGAAGTTTCATACAATGCTTCTGTGTAGTTTATATTTGAACGTATTTTTTTTCCACTATTACCCACTTAGCGCTACGAATGTCCAGTTGCATTTTCTACAGACAGAGTGTTTCAAAACTGCTCAATCAAAAGTATGGTTTAACTCTGTTAGCTGAATGCTCAGATCAGAAAGAAGTTTCACAGAATGCTTCTGTGTAGTTTATATTTGAATATATTCCTTTTTCCACTACTACGCTCTTAGCGCTCCAAATGTCCAGTTGCATTTTCAACAGAAGGAGTGTTCAGTTCTGCTCAATCAAAAGTATGGTTTAACTATGTTAGCTGAATGCACAGTTCAGAAAGAAGTTTCACCGAATGATTCTGTGTAGTTTATATTTGAAGACATTCCTTTCTCCACTATTACCCTCTTAGCGCTCCGAATCTCCACTTGCATTTTCTACAAAAAGAGTGTTTCATAACTGCTCAATCAAAAATATGTTTTATCTCTGTTAACTGAATTTACAGATCAGAAATAAGTTTCACAGAATGCATCTGTGTAGTTTTTATTTGAAGATATTTTTTCCCAATGTAGGCCTCTTAGCGCTTAGCATGTCCAATTGCAGTTTCTACAGAAAGAGTGTTTCAGAACGGCTCAATCAAAAGTAAGGTTCAACTCTGTTAGTTGAATGCACAGAACAGAAAGAATTTTCACAGAATGCTACTGTGTAGTTTATATTTGAATATATTCCTTTTTCCACTATTACCCTCTTAGCGCTCCGAATGTCCACTTGCATTTTCTACAGAAAGAGTGTTCAGAACTGCGCAATCAAAAGTATGGTTTAACTCTGTTAGCTTAATGAACATATCAGAAATAAGTTTCACACAATGCTTCTGTGTAGTTTTTATTTGAAGATATTATTTTTCCCAATAGAGGCCTCTTAGCGCTCAGAATGTCCAATTGCAGTTTCTACAGAAAGAGTGTTTAAGAAAGGCTCAATCAAAAGTAAGGTTCAACTCTGTTAGTTGAATGCACAGAAAAGAAAGGAGTTTCATACAATGCTCCTGTGTAGTTTATATTTGAACATATTCTTTTTTCCACTATTACCCACTTAGCGCTACGAATGTCCAGTTGCATTTTCTACAGACAGAGTGTTTCAAAACTGCTCAATCAAAAGTATGGTTTAACTCTGTTAGCTGAATGCTCAGATCAGAAAGAAGTTTCACAGAATGCTTCTGTGTAGTTTATATTTGAATATATTCCTTTTTCCACTACTACTCTCTTAGCGCTCCAAATGTCCAGTTGCATTTTCTACAGAAAGAGTGTTCAGATCTGCTCAATCAAAAGTATGGTTTAACTCTGTTAGCTGAATGCACAGATCAGAAAGAAGTTTCACAGAATGATTCTGTGTAGTTTATATTTGGAGACATTCCTTTTTCCACTATTACCCTCTTAGCGCTCCGAATCTCCACTTGCATTTTCAACAGAAAGAGTGATTCAGAACGGCTCAATCAAAACTAAGGTTCAACTCTTTTAGTTGAACAAACAGAACAGAAAGAAGTTTCACACAATTCTTCTGTGTAGTTTTTATTTGTAGACATTCTTTTTCCCAATATAGGCCTCTTAGCGCTCAGAATGTCCAATTGCAGTTTCTACAGAAAGAGTGTTTCAGAACGGCTCAATCAAAAGTAAGGTTCAACTCTGTTAGTTGAATGCACAGAACAGAAAGAAGTTTCATACAATGCTTCTGTGTAGTTTATATTTGAACGTATTCTTTTTTCCACTATTACCCACTTAGCGCTACGAATGTCCAGTTGCATTTTCTACAGACAGAGTGTTTCAAAACTGCTCAATCAAAAGTATGGTTTAACTCTGTTAGCTGAATGCTCAGATCAGAAAGAAGTTTCACAGAATGCTTCTGTGTAGTTTATATTTGAATATATTCCTTTTTCCACTACTACGCTCTTAGCGCTCCAAATGTCCAGTTGCATTTTCAACAGAAGGAGTGTTCAGATCTGCTCAATCAAAAGTATGGTTTAACTCTGTTAGCTGAATGCACAGTTCAGAAAGAAGTTTCACCGAATGATTCTGTGTAGTTTATATTTGAAGACATTACTTTCTCCACTATTACCCTCTTAGCGCTCCGAATCTCCACTTGCATTTTCTACAAAAAGAGTGTTTCATAACTGCTCAATCAAAAATATGTTTTATCTCTGTTAACTGAATTTACAAATCAGAAATAAGTTTCACAGAATGCATCTGTGTAGTTTTTATTTGAAGATATTCTTTTTCCCAATGTAGGCCTCTTAGCGCTTAGCATGTCCAATTGCAGTTTCTACAGAAAGAGTGTTTCAGAACGGATCAATCAAAAATAAGGTTCAACTCTGTTAGTTGAATGCACAGAACAGAAAGAATTTTCACAGAATGCTACTGTGTAGTTCATATTTGAATATATTCCTTTTTCCACTATTTCCCTCTTAGCGCTCAGAATGTCCACTTGCATTTTCTACAGAAAGAGTGTTCAGAACTGCGCAATCAAAAGTATGGTTTAACTCTGTTAGCTTAATGAACATATCAGAAATAAGTTTCACACAATGCTTCTGTGTAGTTTTTATTTGAAGATTTTATTTTTCCCCATAGAGGCCTCTTAGCGCTCAGAATGTCCAATTGCAGTTTCTACAGAAAGAGTGTTTCAGAAAGGCTCAATCAAAAGTAAGGTTCAACTCTGTTAGTTGAATGCACAGAACAGAAAGAAGTTTCATACAATGCTTCTGTGTAGTTTATATTTGAACATATTCTTTTTTCCACTATTACCCACTTAGCGCTACGAATGTCCAGTTGCATTTTCTACAGACAGAGTGTTTCAAAACTGCTCAATCAAAAGTATGGTTTAACTCTGTTAGCTGAATGCTCAGATCAGAAAGAAGTTTCACAGAATGCTTCTGTGTAGTTTATATTTGGATATATTCCTTTTTCCACTACTACTCTCTTAGCGCTCCAAATGTCCAGTTGCATTTTCTACAGAAAGAGTGTTCAGATCTACTCAATCAAAAGTATGGTTTAACTCTGTTAGCTGAATGCACAGATCAGAAAGAAGTTTCACAGAATGATTCTGTGTAGTTTATATTTGGAGACATTCCTTTTTCCACTATTACCCTCTTAGCGCTCCGAATCTCCACTTGCATTTTCTACAGAAAGAGTGTTTCAGAACGGCTCAATCAAAACTAAGGTTCAACTCTTTTAGTTGAACAAACAGAACAGAAAGAAGTTTCACACAATTCTTCTGTGTAGTTTTTATTTGTAGACATTCTTTTTCCCAATATAGGCCTCTTAGCGCTCAGAATGTCCAATTGCAGTTTCTACAGAAAGAGTGTTTCAGAACGGCTCAATCAAAAGTAAGGTTCAACTCTGTTAGTTTAATGCACAGAACAGAAAGAAGTTTCATACAATGCTTCTGTGTAGTTTATATTTGAACATATTCTTTTTTCCACTATTACCCACTTAGCGCTACGAATGTCCAGTTGCATTTTCTACAGACAGAGTGTTTCAAAACTGCTCAATCAAAAGTATGGTTTAACTCTGTTAGCTGAATGCTCAGATCAGAAAGAAGTTTCACAGAATGCTTCTGTGTAGTTTTATTTGAATATATTCCTTTTTCCACTACTAACCTCTTAGCACTCCAAATGTCCAGTTGCATTTTCTACAGAAAGAGTGTTCAGATCTGCTCAATCAAAAGTATGGTTTAACACTGTTAGCTGAATGCACAGATCAGAAAGAAGTTTCACCGAATGATTCCGTGTAGTTTATATTTGAAGACATTCCTTTTTCCACTATTACCCTCTTAGCGCTCCGAATCTCCACTTGCATTTTCTACAAAAAGAGTGTTTCATAACTGCTCAATCAAAAATATGTTTTATCTCTGTTAACTGAATTTACAGATCAGAAATATGTTTCACAGAATGCATCTGTGTAGTTTTTATTTGAAGATATTCTTTTTCCCAATGTAGGCCTCTTAGCGCTTAGCATGTCCAATTGCAGTTTCTACAGAAAGAGTGTTTCAGAACGGCTCAATCAAAAGTAAGGTTCAAGTGTGTTAGTTGAATGCACAGAACAGAAAGTATTTTCACAGAATGCTACTGTGTAGTTTATATTTGAATATATTCCTTTTTCCACTATTACCCTCTTAGCGCTCCGAATGTCCACTTGCATTTTCTACAGAAAGAGTGTTCAGAACTGCGCAATCAAAAATATGGTTTAACTCTGTTAGCTTAATGAACATATCAGAAATAAGTTTCACACAATGCTTCTGTGTAGTTTTTATTTGAAGATATTATTTTTCCCAATAGAGGCCCCTTAGCGCTCAGAATGTCCAATTGCAGTTTCTACAGAAAGAGTGTTTCAGAAAGGCTCAATCAAAAGTAAGGTTCAACTCTGTTAGTTGAATGCACAGAACAGAAAGAAGTTTCATACAATGCTTCTGTGTAGTTTATATTTGAACATATTCTTTTTTCCACTATTACCCACTTAGCGCTAGTAATGTCCAGTTGCATTTTCTACAGACAGAGTGTTTCAAAACTGCTCAATCAAAAGTATGGTTTAACTCTGTTAGTGAATGCTCAGATCAGAAAGAAGTTTCACAGAATGCTTCTGTGTATTTATATTTGAATATATTCCTTTTTCCACTACTACTCTCTTAGCGCTCCAAATGTCCAGTTGCATTTTCTACAGAAAGAGTGTTCAGATCTGCTCAATCAAAAGTATGGTTTAACTCTGTTAGCTGAATGCACAGATCAGAAAGAAGTTTCACAGAATGATTCTGTGTAGTTTATATTTGGAGACATTCCTTTTTCCACTATTACCCTCTTAGCGCTCCGAATCTCCACTTGCATTTTCTACAGAAAGAGTGTTTCAGAACGGCTCAATCAAAAGTATGGTTTATCTCTGTTAGCTTAATGAACATATCAGAAATAAGTTTCACTCAATGCTTCTGTGTAGTTTTTATTTGAAGATATTATTTTTCCCAATAGAGGCCTCTTAGCGCTCAGAATGTCCAATAGCAGTTTCTACAGAAAGAGTGTTTCAGAAAGGCTCAATCAAAAGTAAGGTTCAACTCTGTTAGTTGAATGCACAGAACAGAAAGTAGTTTCATACAATGCTTCTGTGTAGTTTATATTTGAACATATTCTTTTTTCCACTATTACACACTTAGCGCTACGAATGTCCAGTTGCATTTTCTACAGACAGAGTGTTTCAAAACTGCTCAATCAAAAGTATGGTTTAACTCTGTTAGCTGAATGCTCAGATCAGAAATAAGTTTCACAGAATGCTTCTGTGTAGTTTATATTTGAATATATTCCTTTTTCCACTACTACTCTCTTAGCGCTCCAAATGTCCAGTTGCATTTTCTAGAGAAAGAGTGTTCAGATCTGCTCAATCAAAATATGGTTTAACTCTGTTAGCTGAATGCACAGATCAGAAAGAAGTTTCACAGAATGATTCTGTGTAGTTTATATTTTGAGACATTCCTTTTTCCACTATTACCCTCTTAGCGCTCCGAATCTCCACTTGCATTTTCTACAGAAAGCGTGTTTCAGAACGGGTCAATCAAAAGTAAGGTTCAACTCTTTTAGTTGAACAAACAGAACAGAAAGAAGTTTCACACAATTCTTCTGTGTAGTTTTTATTTGTAGACATTCTTTTTCCCAATATAGGCCTCTTAGCGCTCAGAATGTCCAATTGCAGTTTCTACAGAAAGAGTGTTTCAGAACGGCTCAATCAAATGTAAGGTTCAATGCTGTTAGTTGAATGCACAGAACAGAAAGAAGTTTCATACAATGCTTCTGTGCAGTTCATATTTGAACATATTCTTTTTTCCACTATTACCCACTTAGCGCTACGAATGTCCAGTTGCATTTTCTACAGACAGAGTGTTTCAAAACTGCTCAATCAAAAGTATGGTTTAACTCTGTTAGCTGAATGCTCAGATCAGAAAGAAATTTCACATAATGCTTCTGTGTAGTTTATATTTGAATATATTCCTTTTTCCACTACTACGCTCTTAGCGCTCCAAATGTCCAGTTGCATTTTCTACAGAAAGAGTGTTCAGATCTGCTCAATCAAAAGTATGGTTTAACTCTGTTAGCTCAATGCACAGATCAGAAAGAAGTTTCACCGAATTATTCCGTGTAGTTTATATTTGAAGACATTCCTTTTTCCACTATTACCCTCTTAGCACTCCGAATCTCCACTTGCATTTTCTACAAAAAGAGTGTTTCATAACTGCTCAATCAAAAATATGTTTTATCTCTGTTAACTGAATTTACAGATCAGAAATAAGTTTCACAGAATGCATCTGTGTAGTTTTAATTTGAAGATATTCTTTTTCCCAATGTAGGCCTCTTAGCGCTTAGCATGTCCAATTGCAGTTCCTAGAGAAAGAGTGTTTCAGAACAACTCAATCAAAAGTAAGGTTCAACTCTGTTAGTTGAATGCACAGAACAGAAAGAATTTTCACAGAATGCAACTGTGTAGTTTATATTTGAATATATTCCTTTTTCCACTATTACCCTCTTAGCGCTCCGAATGTCCACTTGCATTTTCTACAGAAAGAGTGTTCAGAACTGTGCAATCAAAAGTATGGTTTAACTCTGTTAGCTTAATGAACATATCAGAAATAAGTTTCACACAATGCTTCTGTGTAGTTTTTATTTGAAGATATTATTTTTCCCAACAGAGGCCTCTTAGCGCTCAGAATGTCCAATTGCAGTTTCTACAGAAAGAGTGTTTCAGAAAGGCTCAATCAAAAGTAAGGTTCAACTCTGTTAGTTGAATGCACAGAACAGAAAGAAGTTTCATACAATGCTTCTGTGTAGTTTATATTTGAACATACTCTTTTTTCCACTATTACCCACTTAGCGCTACGAGTGTCCAGTTGCATTTTCTACAGACAGAGTGTTTCAAAACTGCTCAATCAAAAGTATGGTTTAACTCTGTTGGCTGAATGCTCAGATCAGAAAGAAGTTTCACAGAATGCTTCTGTGTAGTTTATATTTGAATATGTTCCTTTTTCCACTACTACTCTCTTAGCGCTCCAAATGTCCAGTTGCATTTTCTACAGAAAGATTGTTCTGATCTGCTCAATCAAAAGTATGGTTTAACTCTGTTAGCTGAATGCACAGATCAGAAAGAAGTTTCACAGAATGATTCTGTGTAGTTTATATTTGGAGACATTACTTTTCCACTATTACCCTCTTAGCGCTCCGAATCTCCACTTGCATTTTCTACAGAAAGTGTGTTTAAGAACGGCTCAATCAAAACTAAGTTTCAAATCTTTTAGTTGAACAAACAGAACAGAAAGAAGTTTCACACAATTCTTCTGTGTAGTTTTTATTTGTAGACATTCTTTTTCCCAATATAGGCCTCTTAGCGCTCAGAATGTCCAATTGCAGTTTCTACAGAAAGAGTGTTTCAGAACGGCTCAATCAAAAGTAAGGTTCAACTCTGTTAGTTGAATGCACAGAACAGAAAGAATTTTCACAGAATGCTACTGTGTAGTTTATATTTGAATATATTCCTTTTTCCACTATTAGCCTCTTAGCGCTCCGAATGTCCACTTGCATTTTCTACAGAAAGAGTGTTCAGAACTGCGCAATCAAAAGTATGGTTTAACTCTGTTAGCTTAATGAACATATCAGAAATAAGTTTCACACAATGCTTCTGTGTAGTTTTTATTTGTAGACATTCTTTTTCCCAATAGAGGCCTCTTCGCGCTCAGAATGTCCAATTGCTGTTTCTACAGAAAGAGTGTTTCAGAACGGCTCAATCAAAAGTAAGGTTCAACTCTGTTAGTTGAATGCACAGAACAGAAAGATGTTTCATACAATGATTCTGTGTAGTTTATATTTGAACATATTCTTTTTTCCACTATTACCCACTTAGCGCTACGAATGTCCAGTTGCATTTTCTACAGACAGAGTGTTTCAAAACTGCTCAATCAAAAGTATGGTTTAACTCTGTTAGCTGAATGCTCAGATCAGAAAGAAGTTTCACAGAATGCTTCTGTGTAGTTTATAGTTGAATATATTACTTTTTCCACTACTACGCTCTTAGCGCTCCAAATGTCCAGTTGCATTTTCTACAGAAAGAGTGTTCAGATCTGCTCAATCAAAAGTATGGTTTAACTCTGTTAGCTGAATGCACAGATCAGAAAGAAGTTTCACCGAATGATTCTGTGTAGTTTATATTTGAAGACATTTCTTTTTCCACTATTACCCACTTAGCGCTCCGAATCTCCACTTGCATTTTCTACAAAAAGAGTGTTTCATAACTGCTCAATCAAAAATATGTTTTATCTCTGTTAACTGAATTTACAGATCAGAAATAAGTTTCACAGAATGCATCTGTGTAGTTTTTATTTGAAGATATTCTTTTTCCCAATGTAGGCCTCTTAGCGCTTAGCATGTCCAATTGCAGTTTCTACAGAAAGAGTGTTTCAGAACGGCTCAATCAAAAGTAAGGTTCAACTCTGTTAGTTGAATGCACAGAACAGAAACAATTTTCACAGAATGCTACTGTGTAGTTTATATTTGAATATATTCCTTTTTCCACTATTAGCCTCTTAGCGCTCCGAATGTCCACTTGCATTTTCTACAGAAAGAGTGTTCAGAACTGCGCAATCAAAAGTATGGTTTAACTCTGTTAGCTTAATGAACATATCAGAAATAAGTTTCACACAATGCTTCTGTGTAGTTTTTATTTGAAGATATTATTTTTCCCAATAGAGGGCTCTTAGCGCTCAGAATGTCCAATTGCAGTTTCTAAAGAAAGAGTGTTTCAGAAAGGCTCAATCAAAAGTAAGGTTCAACTCTGTTAGTTGAATGCACAGAACAGAAAGAAGTTTCATACGATGCTTCTGTGTAGTTTATATTTGAACATACTCTTTTTTCCACTATTACCCACTTAGCGATACGAATGTCCAGTTGTATTTTCTACAGACAGAGTGTTTCAAAACTGCTCAATCCAAAGTATGGTTTAACTCTGTTAGCTGAATGCTCAGATCAGAAAGAAGTTTCACAGAATGCTTCTGTGTAGTTTATATTTGAATATATTCCTTTTTCCACTACTACGCTCTTAGCGCTCCAAATGTCCAGTTGCATTTTCAACAGAAAGAATGTTCAGATCTGCTCAATCAAAAGTATGGTTTAACTCTGTTAGCTGAATGCACAGATCAGAAAGAAGTTTCACCGAATGATTCTGTGTAGTTTATATTTGAAGACATTCCTTTTTCCACTATTACCCTCTTAGCGCTCCGAATCTCCACTTGCATTTTCTACAAAAAGAGTGTTTCATAACTGCTCAATCAAAAATATGTTTTATCTCTGTTAACTGAATTTACAGATCAGAAATAAGTTTCACAGAATGCATCTGTGTAGTTTTTATTTGAAGATATTCTTTTTCCCAATGTAGGCCTCTTAGCGCTTAGCATGTCCAATTGCAGTTTCTACAGAAAGAGTGTTTCAGAACGGCTCAATCAAAAGTAAGGTTCAACTCTGTTAGTTGAATGCACAGAACAGAAAGAATTTTCACAGAATGCTACTGTGTAGTTTATATTTGAATATATTCCTTTTTCCACTATTAGCCTCTTAGCGCTCCGAATGTCCACTTGCATTTTCTACAGAAAGAGTGTTCAGAACTGTGCAATCAAAAGTATGGTTTAACTCTGTTAGCTTAATGAACATATCAGAAATAAGTTTCACACAATGCTTCTGTGTAGTTTTTATTTGAAGATATTATTTTTCCCAACAGAGGCCTCTTAGCGCTCAGAATGTCCAATTGCAGTTTCTACAGAAAGAGTGTTTCAGAAAGGCTCAATCAAAAGTAAGGTTCAACTCTGTTAGTTGAATGCACAGAACAGAAAGAAGTTTCATACAATGCTTCTGTGTAGTTTATATTTGAACATACTCTTTTTTCCACTATTACCCACTTAGCGCTACGAGTGTCCAGTTGCATTTTCTACAGACAGAGTGTTTCAAAACTGCTCAATCAAAAGTATGGTTTAACTCTGTTGGCTGAATGCTCAGATCAGAAAGAAGTTTCACAGAATGCTTCTGTGTAGTTTATATTTGAATATGTTCCTTTTTCCACTACTACTCTCTTAGCGCTCCAAATGTCCAGTTGCATTTTCTACAGAAAGATTGTTCTGATCTGCTCAATCAAAAGTATGGTTTAACTCTGTTAGCTGAATGCACAGATCAGAAAGAAGTTTCACAGAATGATTCTGTGTAGTTTATATTTGGAGACATTACTTTTCCACTATTACCCTCTTAGCGCTCCGAATCTCCACTTGCATTTTCTACAGAAAGTGTGTTTAAGAACGGCTCAATCAAAACTAAGTTTCAAATCTTTTAGTTGAACAAACAGAACAGAAAGAAGTTTCACACAATTCTTCTGTGTAGTTTTTATTTGTAGACATTCTTTTTCCCAATATAGGCCTCTTAGCGCTCAGAATGTCCAATTGCAGTTTCTACAGAAAGAGTGTTTCAGAACGGCTCAATCAAAAGTAAGGTTCAACTCTGTTAGTTGAATGCACAGAACAGAAAGAATTTTCACAGAATGCTACTGTGTAGTTTATATTTGAATATATTCCTTTTTCCACTATTAGCCTCTTAGCGCTCCGAATGTCCACTTGCATTTTCTACAGAAAGAGTGTTCAGAACTGCGCAATCAAAAGTATGGTTTAACTCTGTTAGCTTAATGAACATATCAGAAATAAGTTTCACACAATGCTTCTGTGTAGTTTTTATTTGTAGACATTCTTTTTCCCAATAGAGGCCTCTTCGCGCTCAGAATGTCCAATTGCTGTTTCTACAGAAAGAGTGTTTCAGAACGGCTCAATCAAAAGTAAGGTTCAACTCTGTTAGTTGAATGCACAGAACAGAAAGATGTTTCATACAATGATTCTGTGTAGTTTATATTTGAACATATTCTTTTTTCCACTATTACCCACTTAGCGCTACGAATGTCCAGTTGCATTTTCTACAGACAGAGTGTTTCAAAACTGCTCAATCAAAAGTATGGTTTAACTCTGTTAGCTGAATGCTCAGATCAGAAAGAAGTTTCACAGAATGCTTCTGTGTAGTTTATAGTTGAATATATTACTTTTTCCACTACTACGCTCTTAGCGCTCCAAATGTCCAGTTGCATTTTCTACAGAAAGAGTGTTCAGATCTGCTCAATCAAAAGTATGGTTTAACTCTGTTAGCTGAATGCACAGATCAGAAAGAAGTTTCACCGAATGATTCTGTGTAGTTTATATTTGAAGACATTTCTTTTTCCACTATTACCCACTTAGCGCTCCGAATCTCCACTTGCATTTTCTACAAAAAGAGTGTTTCATAACTGCTCAATCAAAAATATGTTTTATCTCTGTTAACTGAATTTACAGATCAGAAATAAGTTTCACAGAATGCATCTGTGTAGTTTTTATTTGAAGATATTCTTTTTCCCAATGTAGGCCTCTTAGCGCTTAGCATGTCCAATTGCAGTTTCTACAGAAAGAGTGTTTCAGAACGGCTCAATCAAAAGTAAGGTTCAACTCTGTTAGTTGAATGCACAGAACAGAAACAATTTTCACAGAATGCTACTGTGTAGTTTATATTTGAATATATTCCTTTTTCCACTATTAGCCTCTTAGCGCTCCGAATGTCCACTTGCATTTTCTACAGAAAGAGTGTTCAGAACTGCGCAATCAAAAGTATGGTTTAACTCTGTTAGCTTAATGAACATATCAGAAATAAGTTTCACACAATGCTTCTGTGTAGTTTTTATTTGAAGATATTATTTTTCCCAATAGAGGGCTCTTAGCGCTCAGAATGTCCAATTGCAGTTTCTAAAGAAAGAGTGTTTCAGAAAGGCTCAATCAAAAGTAAGGTTCAACTCTGTTAGTTGAATGCACAGAACAGAAAGAAGTTTCATACGATGCTTCTGTGTAGTTTATGTTTGAACATACTCTTTTTTCCACTATTACCCACTTAGCGCTACGAATGTCCAGTTGTATTTTCTACAGACAGAGGGTTTCAAAACTGCTCAATCCAAAGTATGGTTTAACTCTGTTAGCTGAATGCTCAGATCAGAAAGAAGTTTCACAGAATGCTTCTGTGTAGTTTATATTTGAATATAATCCTTTTTCCACTACTACTCTCTTAGCGCTCCAAATGTCCAGTTGCATTTTCTACAGAAAGAGTGTTCAGATCTGCTCAATCAAAAGTATGGTTTAAATCTGTTAGCTGAATGCACAGATCAGAAAGAAGTTTCACAGAATATTCTGTGTAGTTCATATTTGGAGACATTCCTTTTTCCAATATTACCCCCTTAGCGCTCCGAATCTCCACTTGCATTTTCTACAGAAAGAGTGTTTCAGAACGGCTCAATCAAAACTAAGGTTCAACTCTTTTAGTTGAACAAACAGAACAGAAAGAAGTTTCACACAATTCTTCTGTGTAGTTTTTATTTGTAGACATTCTTTTTCCCAATATAGGCCTCTTAGCTCTCAGAATGTCCAATTGCAGTTTTTACAGAAAGAGTGTTTCAGAACGGCTCAATCAAAAGTAAGGTTCAACTCTGTTAGTTGAATGCACAGAACAGAAAGAAGTTTCATACAATGCTTCTGTGTAGTTTATATTTGAACATATTCTTTTTTCCACTATTACCAACTTAGCGCTACGAATGTCCAGTTGCATTTTCTACAGACAGAGTGTTTCAAAACTGCTCAATCAAAAGTATGGTTTAACTCTGTTAGCTGAATGCTCAGATCAGAAAGAAGTTTCACAGAATGCTTCTGTGTAGTTTATATTTGAATATATTCCTTTTTCCACTACTACGCTCTTAGCGCTCCAAATGTCCAGTTGCATTTTCAACAGAAAGAATGTTCAGATCTGCTCAATCAAAAGTATGGTTTAACTCTGTTAGCTGAATGCACAGATCAGAAAGAAGTTTCACCGAATGATTCTGTGTAGTTTATATTTGAAGACATTCCTTTTTCCACTATTAACCTCTTAGCGCTCCGAATCTCCACTTGCATTTTCTACAAAAAGAGTGTTTCATAACTGCTCAATCAAAAATATGTTTTATCTCTGTTAACTGAATTTACAGATCAGAAATAAGTTTCACAGAATGCATCTGTGTAGTTTTTATTTGAAGATATTCTTTTTCCCAATGTAGGCCTCTTAGCGCTTAGCATGTCCAATTGCAGTTTCTACAGAAAGAGTGTTTCAGAACGGCTCAATCAAAAGTAAGGTTCAACTCTGTTAGTTGAATGCACAGAACAGAAAGAATTTTCACAGAATGCTACTGTGTAGTTTATATTTGAATATATTCCTTTTTCCACTATTACCCTCTTAGCGCTCCGAATGTCCACTTGCATTTTCTACAGAAAGAGTGTTCAGAACTGCGCAATCAAAAGTATGGTTTAACTCTGTTAGCTTAATGAACATATCAGAAATAAGTTTCACACAATGCTTCTGTGTAGTTTTTATTTGAAGATATTATTTTTCCCAATAGAGGCCTCTTAGCGCTCAGAATGTCCAATTGCAGTTTCTACAGAAAGAGTGTTTCAGAAAGGCTCAATCAAAAGTAAGGTTCAACTCTGTTAGTTGAATGCACAGAACAGAAAGTAGTTTCATACAATGCTTCTGTGTAGTTTATATTTGAACATATTCTATTTTCGACTATTACCCACTTAGCGCTACGAATGTCCAGTGGCATTTTCTACAGACAGAGTGTTTCAAAACTGCTCAATCAAAAGTATGTTTTAACTCTGTTAGCTGAATGCTCAGATCAGAAAGAAGTTTCACAGAATGCTTCTGTGTAGTTTATATTTGAATATATTCCTTTTTCCACTACTACTCTCTTAGCGCTCCAAATGTCCAGTTGCATTTTCTACAGAAAGAGTGTTCAGATCTGCTCAATCAAAAGTATGGTTTAACTCTGTTAGCTGAATGCACAGATCAGAAAGAAGTTTCACAGAATGATTCTGTGTAGTTTATATTTGCAGACATTCCTTTTTCCACTATTACCCTCTTAGCGCTCCGAATCTCCACTTGCATTTTCTACAGAAAGACTGTTACAGAACGGCTCAATCAAAACTAAGGTTCAACTCTTTTAGTTGAACAAACAGAACAGAAAGAAGTTTCACACAATTCTTCTGTGTAGATTTTATTTGTAGACATTCTTTTTCCCAATATAGGCCTCTTAGCGCTCAGAATGTCCAATTGCAGTTTCTACAGTAAGTGTGTTTCAGAACGGCTCAATCAAAAGTAAGGTTCAACTCTGTTAGTTGAATGCACAGAACAGAAAGAAGTTTCATACAATGCTTCTGTGTAGTTTATATTTGAACATATTCTTTTTTCCACTATTACCCACTTAGCGCTACGAATGTCCAGTTGCATTTTCTACAGACAGAGTGTTTCCAAACTGCTCAATCAAAAGTATGGTTTAACTCTGTTAGCTGAATGCTCAGATCAGAAAGAAGTTTCACAGAATGCTTCTGTGTAGTTTATATTTGAATATATTCCTTTTTCCACTACTACGCTCTTAGCGCTCCAAATGTCCAGTTGCATTTTCAACAGAAAGAGTGTTCAGATCTGCTCAATCAAAAGTATGGTTTAACTCTGTTAGCTGAATGCACAGATCAGAAAGAAGTTTCACCGAATGATTCTGTGTAGTTTATATTTGAAGACATTCCTTTTTCCACTATTATCCTCTTAGCGCTCAGAATCTCCACTTGCATTTTCTACAAAAAGAGTGTTTCATAACTGCTCAATCAAAAATATATTTTATCTCTGTTAACTGAATTTACAGATCAGAAATAAGTTTCACAGAATGCATCTGTGTAGTTTTTATTTGAAGATATTCTTTTTCCCTATGTAGGCCTCTTAGCGCTTAGCATGTCCAATTGCAGTTTCTACAGAAAGAGTGTTTCAGAACGGCTCAATTAAAAGTAAGGTTCAACTCTGTTAGTTGAATGCACAGAACAGAAAGAATTTTCACAGAATGCTACTGTGTAGTTTATATTTGAATATATTCCTTTTTCCACTATTACACTCTTAGCGCTCCGAATGTCCACTTGCATTTTCTACAGAAAGAGTGTTCAGAACTGCGCCATCAAAAGTATGGTTTAACTCTGTTAGCTTAATTAACATATCAGAAATAAGTTTCACACAATGCTTCTGTGTAGTTTTTATTTGAAGATATAATTTTTCCCAATATAGGCCTCTTCGCGCTCAGAATGTCCAATTGCAGTTTCTACAGAAAGAGTGTTTCAGAAAGGCTCAATCAAAAGTAAGGTTCAACTCTGTTAGTTGAATGCACAGAACAGAAAGAAGTTTCATACAATGCTTCTGTGTAGTTTATATTTGAACATATTCTTTTTTCCACTATTACCCACTTAGCGCTACGAATGTCCAGTTGCATTTTCTACAGACAGAGTGTTTCAAAACTGCTCAATCGAAGTATGGTTTAACTCTGTTAGCTGAATGCTCAGATCAGAAAGAAGTTTCACAGAATGCTTCTGTGTAGTTTATATTTGAATATATTCCTTTTTCCACTACTACGCTCTTAGCGCTCCAAATGTCCAGTTGCATTTTCAACAGAAAGAGTGTTCAGATCTGCTCAATCAAAAGTATGGTTTAACTCTGTTAGCTGAATGCACAGATCAGAAAGAAGTTTCACCGAATGATTCTGTGTAGTTTATATTTGAAGACATTCCTTTTTCCACTATTACCCTCTTAGCGCTCTGAATCTCCACTTGCATTTTCTACAAAAAGAGTGTTTCATAACTGCTCAATCAAAAATATGTTTTATCTCTGTTAACTGAATTTACAGATCAGAAATAAGTTTCACAGAATGCATCTGTGTAGTTTTTATTTGAAGATATTCTTTTTCCCAATGTAGGCCTCTTAGCGCTTAGCATGTCCAATTGCAGTTTCTACAGAAAGAGTGTTTCAGAACGGCTCAATCAAAAGTAAGGTTCAAATCTGTTAGTTGAATGCACAGAACAGAAAGAATTTTTACAGAATGCTACTGTGTAGTTTATATTTGAATATATTCCTTTTTCCACTATTACCCTCTTAGCGCTCCGAATGTCCACTTGCATTTTCTACAGAAAGAGTGTTCAGAACTGCGCAATCAAAAGTATGGTTTAACTCTGTTAGCTTAATGAACATATCAGAAATAAGTTTCACACAATGCTTCTGTGTAGTTTTTATTTGAAGATATTATTTTTCCCAATAGAGGCCTCTTAGCGCTCAGAATGTCCAATTGCAGTTTCTACAGAAAGAGTGTTTCAGAAAGGCTCAATCAAAAGAAAGGTTCAACTCTGTTAGTTGAATGCACAGAACAGAAAGAAGTTTCATACAATGCTTCTGTGTAGTTTATATTTGAACATATTCTTTTTTCCACTATTACCCACTTAGCGCTATGAATGTCCAGTGGCATTTTCTACAGACAGACTGTTTCAAAACTGCTCAATCAAAAGTATGCTTTAACTCTGTTAGCTGAATGCTCAGATCAGAAAGAAGTTTCACAGAATGCTTCTGTGTAGTTTATATTTGAATATATTCCTTTTTCCACTACTACTCTCTTAGCGCTCCAAATGTCCAGTTGCATTTTCTACAGAAAGAGTGTTCAGATCTGCTCAATCAAAAGTATGGTTTAACTCTGTTAGCTGAATGCACAGATCAGAAAGAAGTTTCACCGAATGATTCTGTGTAGTTTATATTTGAAGACATTCCTTTTTCCACTATTACCCTCTTAGCGCTCCGAATCTCCACTTGCATTTTCTACAAAAAGAGTGTTTCATAACTGCTCAATCAAAAATATATTTTATCTCTGTTAACTGAAATTACAGATCAGAAATAAGTTTCACAGAATGCATCTGTGTAGTTTTTATTTGAAGATATTCTTTTTCCCAATGTAGGCCTCTTAGCGCTTAGCATGTCCAATTGCAGTTTCTACAGAAAGAGTGTTTCAGAACGGCTCAATCAAAGGTAAGGTTCAACTCTGTTAGTTGAATGCACAGAACATAAAGAATTTTCACAGAATGCTACTGTGTAGTTTATATTTGAATATATTCCTTTTTCCACTATTACCCTCTTAGCGCTCCGAATGTCCACTTGCATTTTCTACAGAAAGAGTGTTCAGAACTGCGCAATCAAAAGTATGGTTTAACTCTGTTAGCTTAATGAACATATCAGAAATAAGTTTCACACAATGCTTCTGTGTAGTTTTTATTTGAAGATATTATTTTTCCCAATATAGGCCTCTTCGCGCTCAGAATGTCCAATTGCAGTTTCTACAGAAAGAGTGTTTCAGAAAGGCTCAATCAAAAGTAAGGTTCAACTCTGTTAGTTGAATGCACAGAACAGAAAGAAGTTTCATACAATGCTTCTGTGTAGTTTATATTTGAACATATTCTTTTTTCCACTATTACCCACTTAGCGCTACGAATGTCCAGTTGCATTTTCTACAGACAGTGTGTTTCAAAACTGCTCAATCAAAAGTATGGTTTAACTCTGTTAGCTGAATGCTCAGATCAGAAAGAAGTTTCACAGAATGCTTCTGTGTAGTTTATATTTGAATATATTCCTTTTTCCACTACTACTCTCTTAGCGCTCCAAATGTCCAGTTGCATTTTCTACAGAAAGAGTGTTCAGATCTGCTCAATCAAAAGTATGGTTTAACTCTGTTAGCTGAATGCACAGATCAGAAAGAAGTTTCACAGAATGATTCTGTGTAGTTTAATTTGGAGACATTCCTTTTTTCCACTATTACCTTCTTAGCACTCCGAATCTCCACTTGCATTTTCTACAGAAAGAGTGTTTCAGAACGGCTCAATCAAAACTAAGGTTCAACTCTTTTAGTTGAACAAACAGAACAGAAAGAAGTTTCACACAATTCTTCTGTGTAGTTTTTATTTGTAGACATTCTTTTTCCCAATATAGGCCTCTTAGCGCTCAGAATGTCCAATTGCAGTTTCTACAGAAAGGGTGTTTCAGAACGGCTCAATCAAAAGTAAGGTTCAACTCGGTTAGTTGAATGCACAGAACAGAAAGAAATTTCATACAATGCTTCTGTGTAGTTTATATTTGAACATACTCTTTTTTCCACTATTACCCACTTAGCGCTACGAATGTCCAGTTGCATTTTCTACAGACAGAGTGTTTCAAAACTGCTCAATCAAAAGTATGGTTTAACTCTGTTAGCTGAATGCTCAGATCAGAAAGAAGTTTCACAGAATGCTTCTGTGTAGTTTATATTTGAATATATTCCTTTTTCCACTACTACGCTCTTAGCGCTCCAAATGTCCAGTTGCATTTTCTACAGAAAGAGTGTTCAGATCTGCTCAATCAAAAGTATGGTTTAAATCTGTTAGCTGAATGCACAGATCAGAAAGAAGTTTCACCGACTGATTCTGTGTAGTTTATATTTGAAGACATTCCTTTTTCCACTGTTACCCTCTTAGCGCTCCGAATCTCCACTTGCATTTTCTACAAAAAGAGTGTTTCATAACTGCTCAATCAAAAATATGTTTTATCTCCGTTAACTGAATTTACAGATCAGTAATAAGTTTCACAGAATGCATCTGTGTAGTTTTTATTTGAAGATATTCTTTTTCCCAATGTAGGCCTCTTAGCGCTTAGCATGTCCAATTGCAGTTTCTACAGAAAGAGTGTTTCAGAACGGCTCAATCAAAAGTAAGGTTCAACTCTGTTAGTTGAATGCACAGAACAGAAAGAATTTTCACAGAATGCTACTGTGTAGTTTATATTTGAATATATTCCTTTTTCCACTATTACCCTCTTAGCGCTCCGAATGTCCACTTGCATTTTCTACAGAAAGAGTGTTCAGAACTGCGCAATCAAAAGTATGGTTTAACTCTGTTAGCTTAATGAACATATCAGAAATAAGTTTCACACAATGCTTCTGTGTAGTTTTTATTTGAAGATATTATTTTTCCCCATAGAGGCCTCTTAGCGCTCAGAATGTCCAATTGCAGTTTCTACAGAAAGAGTGTTTAAGAAAGGCTCAATCAAAAGTAAGGTTCAACTCTGTTAGTTGAATGCACAGAACAGAAAGAAGTTTCATACAATGCTTCTGTGTAGTTTATATATGAACATATTCTTTTTTCCACTATTACCCACTTAGCGCTACGAATGTCCAGTTGCATTTTCTACAGACAGAGTGTTTCAAAACTGCTCAATCAAAAGTATGGTTTAACTCTGTTAGCTGAATGCTCAGATCAGAAAAAAGTTTCACAGAATGCTTCTGTGTAGTTTATATTTGAATATATTCCTTTTTCCACTACTACTCTCTTAGCGCTCCAAATGTTCAGTTGCATTTTCTACAGAAAGAGTGTTCAGATCTGCACAATCAAAAGTATGTTTAAACTCTGTTAGCTGAATGCACAGATCAGAAAGAAGTTTCACAGAATGATTCTGTGTAGTTTATATTTGGAGACATTCCTTTTTCCACTATTACCCTATTAGCGCTCCGAATCTCCACTTGCATTTTCTACAGAAAGACTGTTACAGAACGGCTCAATCAAAACTAAGGTTCAACTCTTTTAGTTGAACAAACAGAACAGAAAGAAGTTTCACACAATTCTTCTTTGTAGTTTTTATTTGTAGACATTCTTTTTACCAATATAGGCCTCTTAGCGCTCAGAATGTCCAATTGCAGTTTCTACAGAAAGTGTGTTTCAGAACGGCTCAATCAAAAGTAAGGTTGAACTCTGTTAGTTGAATGCACAGAACAGAAAGAAGTTTCATACAATGCTTCTGTGTAGTTTATATTTGAACATATTCTTTTTTCCACTATTACCCACTTAGCGCTTCGAATGTCCAGTTGCATTTTCTACAGACAGAGTGTTTCAAAACTGCTCAATCAAAAGTATGGTTTAACTCTGTTAGCTGAATGCTCAGATCAGAAAGAAGTTTCACAGAATGCTTCTGTGTAGTTTATATTTGAATATATACCTTTTTCCACTACTACGCTCTTAGCGCTCCAAATGTCCAGTTGCATTTTCAACAGAAAGAGTGTTCAGATCTGCTCAATCAAAAGTATGGTTTAACTCTGTTAGCTGAATGCACAGATCAGAAAGAAGTTTCACCGAATGATTCTGTATAGTTTATATTTGAAGACATTCCTTTTTCCACTATTACCCTCTTAGCGCTCCGAATCTCCACTTGCATTTTCTACAAAAAGAGTGTTTCATAACTGCTCAATCAAAAATATGTTTTATCTCTGTTAACTGAATTTACAGATCAGAAATAAGTTTCACAGAATGCATCTGTGTAGTTTTTATTTGAAGATATTCTTTTTCCAAATGTAGGCCTCTTAGCGCTTAGCATGTCCAATTGCAGTTTCTACAGAAAGAGTGTTTCAGAACGGCTCAATCAAAAGTAAGGTTCAACTGTGTTAGTTGAATGCACAGAACAGAAAGAATTTTCACAGAATGCTACTGTGTAGTTTATATTTGAATATATTCCTTTTTCCACTATTACCCTCTTAGCGCTCCGAATGTCCACTTGCATTTTCTACAGAAAGAGTGTTCAGAACTGCGCAATCAAAAGTATGGTTTAACTCTGTTAGCTTAATGAACATGTCAGAAATAAGTTTCACACAATGCTTCTGTGTAGTTTTTATTTGAAGATATTATTTTTCCCAATATAGGCCTCTTCGCGCTCAGAATGTCCAATTGCAGTTTCTACAGAAAGAGTGTTTCAGAAAGGCTCAATCAAAAGTAAGGTTCAACTCTGTTAGTTGAATGCACAGAACAGAAAGAAGTTTCATACAATGCTTCTGTGTAGTTTATATTTGAACATATTCTTTTTTCCACTATTACCCACTTAGCGCTACGAATGTCCAGTTGCATTTTCTACAGACAGTGTGTTTCAAAACTGCTCAATCAAAAGTATGGTTTAACTCTGTTAGCTGAATGCTGAGATCAGAAAGAAGTTTCACAGAATGCTTCTGTGTAGTTTATATTTGAATATATTCCTTTTTCCACTACTACTCTCTTAGCGCTCCAAATGTCCAGTTGCATTTTCTACAGAAAGAGTGTTCAGATCTGCTCAATCAAAAGTATGGTTTAACTCTGTTAGCTGAATGCACAGATCAGAAAGAAGTTTCACAGAATGATTCTGTGTAGTTTAATTTGGAGACATTCCTTTTTTCCACTATTACCTTCTTAGCACTCCGAATCTCCACTTGCATTTTCTACAGAAAGAGTGTTTCAGAACGGCTCAATCAAAACTAAGGTTCAACTCTTTTAGTTGAACAAACAGAACAGAAAGAAGTTTCACACAATTCTTCTGTGTAGTTTTTATTTGTAGACATTCTTTTTCCCAATATAGGCCTCTTAGCGCTCAGAATGTCCAATTGCAGTTTCTACAGAAAGGGTGTTTCAGAACGGCTCAATCAAAAGTAAGGTTCAACTCGGTTAGTTGAATGCACAGAACAGAAAGAAATTTCATACAATGCTTCTGTGTAGTTTATATTTGAACATACTCTTTTTTCCACTATTACCCACTTAGCGCTACGAATGTCCAGTTGCATTTTCTACAGACAGAGTGTTTCAAAACTGCTCAATCAAAAGTATGGTTTAACTCTGTTAGCTGAATGCTCAGATCAGAAAGAAGTTTCACAGAATGCTTCTGTGTTGTTTATATTTGAATATATTCCTTTTTCCACTACTACGCTCTTAGCGCTCCAAATGTCCAGTTGCATTTTCTACAGAAAGAGTGTTCAGATCTGCTCAATCAAAAGTATGGTTTAAATCTGTTAGCTGAATGCACAGATCAGAAAGAAGTTTCACCGACTGATTCTGTGTAGTTTATATTTGAAGACATTCCTTTTTCCACTGTTACCCTCTTAGCGCTCCGAATCTCCACTTGCATTTTCTACAAAAAGAGTGTTTCATAACTGCTCAATCAAAAATATGTTTTATCTCCGTTAACTGAATTTACAGATCAGTAATAAGTTTCACAGAATGCATCTGTGTAGTTTTTATTTGAAGATATTCTTTTTCCCAATGTAGGCCTCTTAGCGCTTAGCATGTCCAATTGCAGTTTCTACAGAAAGAGTGTTTCAGAACGGCTCAATCAAAAGTAAGGTTCAACTCTGTTAGTTGAATGCACAGAACAGAAACAATTTTCACAGAATGCTACTGTGTAGTTTATATTTGAATATATTCCTTTTTCCACTATTACCCTCTTAGCGCTCCGAATGTCCACTTGCATTTTCTACAGAAAGAGTGTTCAGAACTGCGCAATCAAAAGTATGGTTTAACTCTGTTAGCTTAATGAACATATCAGAAATAAGTTTCACACAATGCTTCTGTGTAGTTTTTATTTGAAGATATTATTTTTCCCAATAGAGGCCTCTTAGCGCTCAGAATGTCCAATTGCAGTTTCTACAGAAAGAGTGTTTAAGAAAGGCTCAATCAAAAGTAAGGTTCAACTCTGTTAGTTGAATGCACAGAACAGAAAGAAGTTTCATACAATGCTTCTGTGTAGTTTATATATGAACATATTCTTTTTTCCACTATTACCCACTTAGCGCTACGAATGTCCAGTTGCATTTTCTACAGACAGAGTGTTTCAAAACTGCTCAATCAAAAGTATGGTTTAACTCTGTTAGCTGAATGCTCAGATCAGAAAAAAGTTTCACAGAATGCTTCTGTGTAGTTTATATTTGAATATATTCCTTTTTCCACTACTACTCTCTTAGCGCTCCAAATGTTCAGTTGCATTTTCTACAGAAAGAGTGTTCAGATCTGCTCAATCAAAAGTATGTTTAAACTCTGTTAGCTGAATGCACAGATCAGAAAGAAGTTTCACAGAATGATTCTGTGTAGTTTATATTTGGAGACATTCCTTTTTCCACTATTACCCTCTTAGCGCTCCGAATCTCCACTTGCATTTTCTACAGAAAGAGTGTTTCAGAACGGCTCAATCAAAACTAAGGTTCAACTCTTTTAGTTGAACAAACACAACAGAAAGAAGTTTCACACAATTCTTCTGTGTAGTTTTTATTTGTAGACATTCTTTTTCCCAATATAGGCCTCTTAGCGCTCAGAATGTCCAATTGCAGTTTCTACAGAAAGAGTGTTTCAGAACGGCTCAATCAAAAGTAAGGTTCAACTCTGTTAGTTGAATGCACAGAACAGAAAGAAGTTTCATACAATGCTTCTGTGTAGTTTATATTTGAACATATTCTTTTTTCCACTATTACCCACTTAGCGCTACGAATGTCCAGTTGCATTTTCTACAGACAGAGTGTTTCAAAACTGCTCAATCAAAAGTATGGTTTAACTCTGTTAGCTGAATGCTCAGATCAGAAAGTAGTTTCACAGAATGCTTCTGTGTAGGTTATATTTGAATATATTCCTTTTTCCACTACTACGCTCTTAGCGCTCCAAATGTCCAGTTGCATTTTCTACAGAAAGAGTGTTCAGATCTGCTCAATCAAAAGTATGGTTTAACTCTGTTAGCTGAATGCACAGATCAGAAAGAAATTTCACAGAATGATTCTGTGTAGTTTATATTTGGAGACATTCCTTTTTCCACTATTACCCTATTAGCGCTCCGAATCTCCACTTGCATTTTCTACAGAAAGAGTTTTTCAGAACGGCTCAATCAAAACTAAGGTTCAACTCTTTTAGTTGAACAAACAGAACAGAAAGAAGTTTCACCCAATTCTTCTGTGTAGTTTTTATTTGTAGACATTCTTTTTCCCAATATAGGCCTCTTAGCGCTCAGAATGTCCAATTGCAGTTTCTACAGAAAGAGTGTTTCAGAACGGCTCAATCAAAAGTAAGGTTCAACTCTGTTAGTTGAATGCACAGAACAGAAAGAAGTTTCATACAATGCTTCTGTGTAGTTTATATTTGAACATATTCTTTTTTCCACTATTACCCACTTAGCGCTACGAATGTCCAGTAGCATTTTCTACAGACAGAGTGTTTCAAAACTGCTCAATCAAAAGTATGGTTTAACTCTGTTAGCTGAATGCTCAGATCAGAAAGAAGTTTCACAGAATGCTTCTGTGTAGTTTATATTTGAATATATTCCTTTTTCCACTACTACGCTCTTAGCGCTCCAAATGTCCAGTTGCATTTTCAACAGAAAGAATGTTCAGATCTGCTCAATCAAAGGTATGGTTTAACTCTGTTAGCTGAATGCACAGATCAGAAAGAAGTTTCACAGAATGATTCTGTGTAGTTTATATTTGCAGACATTCCTTTTTCCATAATTACCCTCTTAGCGCTCCGAATCTCCACTTGCATTTTCTACAGAAAGACTGTTACAGAACGGCTCAATCAAAACTAAGGTTCAACTCTTTTAGTTGAACAAACAGAACAGAAAGAAGTTTCACACAATTCTTCTTTGTAGTTTTTATTTGTAGACATTCTTTTTACCAATATAGGCCTCTTAGCGCTCAGAATGTCCAATTGCAGTTTCTACAGAAAGTGTGTTTCAGAACGGCTCAATCAAAAGTAAGGTTGAACTCTGTTAGTTGAATGCACAGAACAGAAAGAAGTTTCATACAATGCTTCTGTGTAGTTTATATTTGAACATATTCTTTTTTCCACTATTACCCACTTAGCGCTTCGAATGTCCAGTTGCATTTTCTACAGACAGAGTGTTTCAAAACTGCTCAATCAAAAGTATGGTTTAACTCTGTTAGCTGAATGCTCAGATCAGAAAGAAGTTTCACAGAATGCTTCTGTGTAGTTTATATTTGAATATATACCTTTTTCCACTACTACGCTCTTAGCGCTCCAAATGTCCAGTTGCATTTTCAACAGAAAGTGTGTTCAGATCTGCTCAATCAAAAGTATGGTTTAACTCTGTTAGCTGAATGCACAGATCAGAAAGAAGTTTCACCGAATGATTCTGTATAGTTTATATTTGAAGACATTCCTTTTTCCACTATTACCCTCTTAGCGCTCCGAATCTCCACTTGCATTTTCTACAAAAAGAGTGTTTCATAACTGCTCAATCAAAAATATGTTTTATCTCTGTTAACTGAATTTACAGATCAGAAATAAGTTTCACAGAATGCATCTGTGTAGTTTTTATTTGAAGATATTCTTTTTCCAAATGTAGGCCTCTTAGCGCTTAGCATGTCCAATTGCAGTTTCTACAGAAAGAGTGTTTCAGAACGGCTCAATCAAAAGTAAGGTTCAACTGTGTTAGTTGAATGCACAGAACAGAAAGAATTTTCACAGAATGCTACTGTGTAGTTTATATTTGAATATATTCCTTTTTCCACTATTACCCTCTTAGCGCTCCGAATGTCCACTTGCATTTTCTACAGAAAGAGTGTTCAGAACTGCGCAATCAAAAGTATGGTTTAACTCTGTTAGCTTAATGAACATGTCAGAAATAAGTTTCACACAATGCTTCTGTGTAGTTTTTATTTGAAGATATTATTTTTCCCAATATAGGCCTCTTAGCGCTCAGAATGTACAATTGCAGTTTCTACAGAAAGAGTGTTTCAGAAAGGCTCAATCAAAAGTAAGGTTCAACTCTGTTAGTTGAATGCACAGAACAGAAAGAAGTTTCATACAATGCTTCTGTGTAGTTTATATTTGAACATATTCTTTTTTCCACTATTACCCACTTAGCGCTACGAATGTCCAGTTGCATTTTCTACAGACAGTGTGTTTCAAAACTGCTCAATCAAAAGTATGGTTTAACTCTGTTAGCTGAATGCTGAGATCAGAAAGAAGTTTCACAGAATGCTTCTGTGTAGTTTATATTTGAATATATTCCTTTTTCCACTACTACTCTCTTAGCGCTCCAAATGTCCACTTGCATTTTCTACAGAAAGAGTGTTCAGATCTGCTCAATCAAAACTATGGTTTAACTCTGTTAGCTGAATGCACAGATCAGAAAGAAGTTTCACAGAATGATTCTGTGTAGTTTATATTTGGAGACATTCCTTTTTCCACTATTACCCTCTTAGCGCTCCGAATCTCCACTTGCATTTTCTACAGAAAGAGTGTTTCAGAACGGCTCAATCAAAACTAAGGTTCAAATCTTTTAGTTGAACAAACAGAACAGAAAGAAGTTTCACACAATTCTTCTGTGTAGTTTTTATTTGTAGACATTCTTTTTCCCAATATAGGCCTCTTAGCACTCAGAATGTCCAATTGCAGTTTCTACAGAAAGAGTTTTTCAGAACGGCTCAATCAAAAGTAAGGTTCAACTCTGTTAGTTGAATGCACAGAACAGAAAGAAGTTTCATACAATGCTTCTGTGTAGTTTATATTTGAACATAGTCTTTTTTCCACTATTACCCACTAAGCGCTACGAATGTCCAGTTGCATTTTCTACAGACAGAGTGTTTCAAAACTGCTCAATCAAAAGTATGGTTTAACTCTGTTAGCTGAATGCTCAGATCAGAAAGAAGTTTCACAGAATGCTTCTGTGTAGTTTATCTTTGAATATATTCCTTTTTCCACTACTACGCTCTTAGCGCTCCAAATGTCCAGTTGCATTTTCTACAGAAAGAGTGTTCAGATCTGCTCAATCAAAAGTATGGTTTAACTCTGTTAGCTGAATGCACAGATCAGAAAGAAGTTTCACCGAAAGATTCTGTGGAGTTTATATTTGAAGACATTCCTTTTTCCACTATTACCCTCTTAGCGCTCCGAATCTCAACTTGCATTTTCTACAAAAAGAGTGTTTCATAACTGCTCAATCAAAAATATGTTTTATCTCTGTTAACTGAATTTACAGATCAGAAATAAGTTTCACAGAATGCATCTGTGTAGTTTTTATTTGAAGATATTCTTTTTCCCAATGTAGGCCTCTTAGCGCTTATCATGTCCAATTGCAGTTTCTACAGAAAGAGTGTTTCAGAACGGCTCAATCAAAAGTAAGGTTCAACTCTGTTAGTTGAATGCACAGAACAGAAAGAATTTTCACAGAATGCTACTGTGTAGTTTATATTTGAATATATTCCTTTTTTCACTATTACCCTCTTAGCGCTCCAAATGTCCACTTGCATTTTCTACAGAAAGAGTGTTCAGAACTGCGCAATCAAAAGTATGGTTTAACTCTGTTAGCTTAATGAACATATCAGAAATAAGTTTCACACAATGCTTCTGTGTAGTTTTTATTTGAAGATATTATTTTTCCCAATAGAGGCCTCTTAGCGCTCAGAATGTCCAATTGCAGTTTCTACAGAAAGAGTGTTTCAGAAAGGCTCAATCAAAAGTAAGGTTCAACTCTGTTAGTTGAATGCACAGAACAGAAAGAAGTTTCATACAATGCTTCTGTGTAATTTATATTTGAACATATTCTTTTTTCCACTATTACCCACTTAGCGCTACGAATGTCCAGTTGCATTTTCTACAGACAGAGTGTTTCAAAACTGCTCAATCAAAAGTATGGTTTAACTCTGTTAGCTGAATGCTCAGATCAGAAAGAAGTTTCACAGAATGCTTCTGTGTAGTTTATATTTGAATATATTCCTTTTTCCACTACTACTCTCTTAGCGCTCCAAATGTCCAGTTGCATTTTCTACAGAAAGAGTGTTCAGATCTGCTCAATCAAAAGTATGGTTTAACTCTGTTAGCTGAATGCACAGATCAGAAAGAATTTTCACAGAATGATTCTGTGTAGTTTATATTTGGAGACATTCCTTTTTCCACTATTACCCTCTTAGCGCTCCGAATCTCCACTTGCATTTTCTACAGAAAGAGTGTTTCAGAACGGCTCAATCAAAACGAAGGTTCAACTCTTTTAGTTGAACAAACAGAACAGAAAGAAGTTTCACACAATTCTTCTGTGTAGTTTTTATTTGTAGACATTCTTTTTCCCAATATAGGCCTCTTAGCGCTCAGAATGTCCAATTTCAATTTCTACAGAAAGAGTGTTTCAGAATGGCTCAATCAAAAGTAAGGTTCAACTCTGTTAGTTGAATGCACAGAACAGAAAGAAGTTTCATACAATGCTTCTGTGTAGTTTATATTTGAACATATTCTTTTTTCCACTATTACCCACTTAGCGCTACGAATGTCCAGTTGCATTTTCTACAGACAGAGTGTTTCAAAACTGCTCAATCAAAAGTATGGTTTAACTCTGTTAGCTGAATGCTCAGATCAGAAAGAAGTTTCACAGAATGCTTCTGTGTAGTTTATATTTGAATATATTCCTTTTTCCACTACTACTCTCTTAGCGCTCCAAATGTCCAGTTGCATTTTCTACAGAAAGAGTGTTCAGATCTGCTCAATCAAAAGTATGGTTTAACTCTGTTAGCTGAATGCACAGATCAGAAAGAAGTTTCACAGAATGATTCTGTGTAGTTTATATTTGGAGACATTCCTTTTTCCACTATTACCCTCTTAGCGCTCCGAATCTCCACTTGCATTTTCTACAGAAAGAGTGTTTCAGAACGGCTCAATCAAAACTAAAGTTCAACTCTTTTAGTTGAACAAACAGAACAGAAAGAAGTTTCACACAATTCTTCTGTGTAGTTTTTATTTGTAGACATTCTTTTTCCCAATATAGGCCTCTTAGCGCTCAGAATGTCCAATTGCATTTTCTACAGAAAGAGTGTTTCAGAACGGCTCAATCAAAAGTAAGGTTCAACTCTGTTAGTTGAATGCACAGAACAGAAAGAAGTTTCATACAATGCTTCTGTGTAGTTTATATTTGAACGTATTCTTTTTTCCACTATTACCCACTTAGCGCTACGAATGTCCAGTTGCATTTTCTACAGACAGAGTGTTTCAAAACTGCTCAATCAAAAGTATGGTTTAACTCTGTTAGCTGAATGCTCAGATCAGAAAGAAGTTTCACAGAATGCTTCTGTGTAGTTTATATTTGAATATATTCCTTTTTCCACTACTACTCTCTTAGCGCTCCAAATGTCCAGTTGCATTTTCTACAGAAAGAGTGTTCAGATCTGCTCAATCAAAAGTATGGTTTAACTCTGTTAGCTGAATGCACAGATCAGAAAGAAGTTTCACAGAATGATTCTGTGTAGTTTATATTTGGAGACATTCCTTTTTCCACTATTACCCTCTTATCGCTCCGAATCTCCACTTGCATTTTCTACAGAAAGAGTGTATCAGAACGGCTCAATCAAAACTAAGGTTCAACCCTTTTAGTTGAACAAACAGAACAGAAATATGTTTCACAAAATTCTTCTGTGTAGTTTTTATTTGTAGACATTATTTTTCCCAATATAGGCCTCTTAGCGCTCAGAATGTCCAATTGCAGTTTCTACAGAAAGAGTGTTTCAGAACGGCTCAATCAAAAGTAAGGTTCAACTCTGTTAGTTGAATGCACAGAACAGAAAGAAGTTTCATACAATGCTTCTGTGTAGTTTATATTTGAACGTATTCTTTTTTCCACTATTACCCACTTAGCGCTACGAATGTCCAGTTGCATTTTCTACAGACAGAGTGTTTCAAAACTGCTCAATCAAAAGTATGGTTTAACTCTGTTAGCTGAATGCTCAGATCAGAAAGAAGTTTCACAGAATGCTTCTGTGTAGTTTATATTTGAATATATTCCTTTTTCCACTAATACGCTCTTAGCGCTCCAAATGTCCAGTTGCATTTTCAAAAGAAAGAGTGTTCAGATCTGCTCAATCAAAAGTATGGTTTAACTCTGTTAGCTGAATGCACAGATCAGAAAGAAGTTTCACCGAATGATTCTGTGTAGTTTATATTTGAAGACATTCCTTTTTCCACTATTACCCTCTTAGCGCTCCGAATCTCCACTTGCATTTTCTACAAAAAGAGTGTTTCATAACTGCTCAATCAAAAATATGTTTTATCTCTGTTAACTGAATTTACAGATCAGAAATAAGTTTCACAGCATGCAACTGTGTAGTTTTTATTTGAAGATATTCTTTTTCCCAATGTAGGCCTCTTAGCGCTTAGCATGTCCAATTGCAGTTTCTACAGAAAGAGTGTTTCAGAACGGCTCAATCAAAAGTAAGGTTCAACTCTGTTAGTTGAATGCACAGAACAGAAAGAATTTTCATAGAAAGCTACTGTGTAGTTTATATTTGAATATATTCCTTTTTCCACTATTACCCTCTTAGCGCTCCGAATGTCCACTTGCAGTTTCTACAGAAAGAGTGTTCAGAACTGCGTGATCAAAAGTATGGTTTAACTCTGTTAGCTTAATGAACATATCAGAAATAAGTTTCACACAATGCTTCTGTGTAGTTTTTATTTGAAGATATTATTTTTCCCAATAGAGGCCTCTTAGCGCTCAGAATGTCCAACTGCAGTTTCTACAGAAAGAGTGTTTCAGAAAGGCTCAATCAAAAGTAAGGTTCAACTCTGTTAGTTGAATGCACAGAACAGAAAGAAGTTTCATACAATGCTTCTGTGTAGTTTATATTTGAACATATTCTTTTTTCCACTATTACCCACTTAGCGCTACGAATGTCCAGTTGCATTTTCTACAGACAGAGTGTTTCAAAACTGCTCAATCAAAAGTATGGTTTAACTCTGTTAGCTGAATGCTCAGATCAGAAAGAAGTTTCACAGAATGCTTCTGTGTAGTTTATATTTGAATATATTCCTTTTTCCACTACTACTCTCTTAGCGCTCCAAATGTCCAGTTGCATTTTCTACAGAAAGAGTGTTCAGATCTGCTCAATCAAAAGTATGGTTTAACCCTGTTAGCTGAATGCACAGATCAGAAAGAAGTTTCACAGAATGATTCTGTGTAGTTTATATTTGGAGACATTCCTTTTTCCACTATTACCCTCTTAGCGCTCCGAATATCCACTTGCATTTTCTACAGAAAGAGTGCATCAGAACGGCTCAATCAAAACTAAGGTTCAACTCTTTTAGTTGAACAAACAGAACAGAAATAAGTTTCACACAATTCTTCTGTGTAGTTTTTATTTGTAGACATTCTTTTTCCCAATATAGTCCTCTTAGCGCTCAGAATGTCCAATTGCAGTTTCTACAGAAAGAGTGTTACAGAACGGCTCAATCAAAAGTAAGGTTCAACTCTGTTTGTTGAATGCACAGAACAGAAAGAAGTTTCATACAATGCTTCTGTGTAGTTTATATTTGAAAGTATTCTTTTTTCCACTATTACCCACTTAGCGCTACGAATGTCCAGTTGCATTTTCTACAGACAGAGTGTTTCAATACTGCTCAATCAAAAGTATGGTTTAACTCTGTTAGCTGAATGCTCAGATCAGAAAGAAGTTTCACAGAATGCTTCTGTGTAGTTTATATTTGAATATATTCTTTTTCCACTAATACGCTCTTAGCGCTCCAAATGTCCAGTTGCATTTTCAACAGAAAGAGTGTTCAGATCTGCTCAATCAAAAGTATGGTTTAACTCTGTTAGCTGAATGCACAGATCAGAAAGAAGTTTCACCGAATGATTCTGTGTAGCTTATATTTGAAGACATTCCTTTTTCCACTATTACCCTCTTAGCGCTCCGAATCTCCACTTGCATTTTCTACAAAAACAGTGTTTCATAACTGCTCAATCAAAAATATGTTTTATCTCTGTTAACTGAATTTACAGATCAGAAATAAGTTTCACAGTATGCATCTGTGTAGTTTTTATTTGAAGATATTTTTTTCCCAATGTAGGCCTCTTAGCGCTTAGCATGTCCAATTGCAGTTTCTACAGAAAGAGTGTTTCAGAACGGCTAAATCAAAAGTAAGGTTCAACTCTGTTAGTTGAATGCACAGAACAGAAAGAATTTTCACAGAATGCTACTGTGTAGTTTATATTTGAATATATTCCTTTTTCCACTATTACCCTCTTAGCGCTCCGAATGTCCACTTGCAGTTTCTACAGAAAGAGTGCTCAGAACTGCGCGATCAAAAGTATGGTTTAACTCTGTTAGCTTAATGAACATATCAGAAATAAGTTTCACACAACGCTTCTGTGTAGTTTTTATTTGAAGATATTATTTTTCCCAATAGAGGCCTCTTAGCGCTCAGAATGTCCAATTGCAGTTTCTACAGAAAGAGTGTTTAAGAAAGGCTCAATCAAAAGTAAGGTTCAACTCTGTTAGTTGAATGCACAGAATAGAAAGAAGTTTCATACAATGCTCCTGTGTAGTTTATATTTGAACATATTCTTTTTTCCACTATTACCCACTTAGCGCTACGAATGTCCAGTTGCATTTTCTACAGACAGAGTGTTTCAAAACTGCTCAATCAGAAGTATGGTTTAACTCTGTTAGCTGAATGCTCAGATCATAAAGAAGTTTCACAGAATGCTTCTGTGTAGTTTATATTTGAATATATTCCTTTTTCCACTACTACTCTCTTAGCGCTCCAAATGTCCAGTTGCATTTTCTACAGAAAGAGTGTTCAGATCTGCTCAATCAAAAGTATGGTTTAACTCTGTTAGCTGAATGCACAGATCAGAAAAAAGTTTCACAGAATGATTCTGTGTAGTTTATATTTGGAGACATTCCTTTTTCCACTATTACCCTCTTAGCGCTCCGAATCTCCACTTGCATTTTCTACAGAAAGAGTGTTTCAGAATGGCTCAATCAAAACTAAGGTTCAACTCTTTTAGTTGAACAAACAGAACAGAAAGAAGTTTCACACAATTCTTCTGTGTAGTTTTTATTTGTAGACATTCTTTTTCCCAATATAGGCCTCTTAGCGCTCAGAATGTCCAATTGCAGTTTCTACAGAAAGAGTGTTTCAGAACGGCTCAATCAAAAGTAAGGTTCAACTCTGTTAGTTGAATGCACAGAACAGAAAGAAGTTTCATACAATGCTTCTGTGTAGTTTATATTTGAACATATTCTTTTTTCCACTATTACCCACTTAGCGCTACGAATGTCCAGTTGCATTTTCTACAGACAGAGTGTTTCAAAACTGCTCAATCAAAAGTATGGTTTAACTCTGTTAGCTGAATGCTCAGATCAGAAAGAAGTTTCACAGAATGCTTCTGTGTAGTTTATATTTGAATATATTCCTTTTTCCACTACTACGCTCTTAGCGCTCCAAATGTCCAGTTGCATTTTCAACAGAAAGAGTGTTCAGATCTGCTCAATCAAAAGTATGGTATAACTCTGTTAGCTGAATGCACAGATCAGAAAGAAGTTTCACCGAATGATTCTGTGTAGTTTATATTTGAAGACATTCCTTTTTCCACTATTACCCTCTTAGCGCTCCGAATCTCCACTTGCATTTTCTACAAAAAGAGTGTTTCATAACTGCTCAATCAAAAATATGTTTTATCTCTGTTAACTGAATTTACAGATCAGAAATAAGTTTCACAGAATGCATCTGTGTAGTTTTTATTTGAAGATATTCTTTTTCCCAATGTAGGCCTCTTAGCGCTTAGCATGTCCAATTGCAGTTTCTACAGAAAGAGTGTTTCAGAACGGCTCAATCAAAAGTAAGGTTCAACTCTGTTAGTTGAATGCACAGAACAGAAAGAGTTTTCACAGAATGCTACTGTGTAGTTTATATTTGAATATATTCCTTTTTCCACTATTACCCTCTTAGCGCTCCAAATGTCCACTTGCATTTTCTACAGAAAGAGTGTTCAGAACTGCGCAATCAAAAATGTGGTTTAACTCTGTTAGCTTAATGAACATATCAGAAATAAGTTTCACACAATGCTTCTGTGTAGTTTTTATTTGAAGATATTATTTTTCCCAAAAGAGGCCTCTTAGCGCTCAGAATGTCCAATTGCAGTTTCTACAGAAAGAGTGTTTCAGAAAGGCTCAATCAAAAGTAAGGTTCAACTCTGTTAGTTGAATGCACAGAACAGAAAGAAGTTTCATACAATGCTTCTGTGTAGTTTATATTTGAACATATTCTTTTTTCCACTATTACCCACTTAGCGCTACGAATGTCCAGTTGCATTTTCTACAGACAGAGTGTTTCAAAACTGCTCAATCAAAAGTATGGTTTACCTCTGTAAGCTGAATGCTCAGATCAGAAAGAAGTTTCACAGAATGCTTCTGTGTAGTTTATATTTGAATATATTCCTTTTTCCACTACTACTCTCTTAGCGCTCCAAATGTCCAGTTGCATTTTCTACAGAAAGAGTGTTCAGATCTGCTCAATCAAAAGTATGGTTTAACTCTGTTAGCTGAATGCACAGATCAGAAAGAAGTTTCACAGAATGATTCTGTGTAGTTTATATTTGGAGACATTCCTTTTTCCACTATTACCCTCTTAGCGCTCCGAATCTCCACTTGCATTTTCTACAGAAAGAGTGTTTCAGAACGGCTCAATCAAAACTAAGGTTCAACTCTTTTAGTTGAACAAACAGAACAGAAAGAAGTTTCACACAATTCTTCTGTGTAGTTTTTATTTGTAGACATTCTTTTTCCCAATATAGGCCTCTTAGCGCTCAGAATGTCCAATTGCAGTTTCTACAGAAAGAGTGTTTCAGAACGGCTCAATCAAAAGTAAGGTTCAACTCTGTTAGTTGAATGCACAGAACAGAAAGAAGTTTCACAGAATGCTACTGTGTAGTTTATATTTGAATATATTCCTTTTTCCACTATTACCCTCTTAGCGCTCCGAATGTCCACTTGCATTTTCTACAGAAAGAGTGTTCAGAACTGCGCAATCAAAAGTATGGTTTAACTCTGTTAGCTTAATGAACATATCAGAAATAAGTTTCACACAATGCTTCTGTGTAGTTTTTATTTGAAGATATTATTTTTCCCAATAGAGGCCTCTTAGCGCTCAGAATGTCCAATTGCAGTTTCTACAGAAAGAGTGTTTCAGAAAGGCTCAATCAAAGTAAGGTTCAACTCTGTTAGTTGAATGCACAGAACAGAAAGAAGTTTCATACAATGCTTCTGTGTAGTTTATATTTGAACATATTCTTTTTTCCACTATTACCCACTTAGCGCTACGAATGTCCAGTTGCATTTTCTACAGACAGAGTGTTTCAAAACTGCTCAATCAAAAGTATGTTTTAACTCTGTTAGCTGAATGCTCAGATCAGAAAGAAGTTTCACAGAATGCTTCTGTGTAGTTTATATTTGAATATATTCCTTTTTCCACTACTACTCTTAGCGCTCCAAATGTCCAGTTGCATTTTCTACAGAAAGAGTGTTCAGATCTGCTCAATCAAAAGTATGGTTTAACTCTGTTAGCTGAATGCACAGATCAGAAAGAAGTTTCACAGAATGATTCTGTGTAGTTTATATTTGGAGACATTCCTTTTTCCACTATTACCCTCTTAGCGCTCCGAATCTCCACTTGCATTTTCTACAGAAAGAGTGTTTCAGAACGGCTCAATCAAAACTAAGGTTCAACTCTTTTAGTTGAACAAACAGAACAGAAAGAAGTTTCACACAATTCTTCTGTGTAGTTTTTATTTGTAGACATTCTTTTTCCCAATATAGGCCTCTTAGCGCTCAGAATGTCCAATTGCAGTTTCTACAGAAAGAGTGTTTCAGAACGGCTCAATCAAAAGTAAGGTTCAACTCTGTTAGTTGAATGCACAGAACAGAAAGAAGTTTCATACAATGCTTCTGTGTAGTTTATATTTGAAAATATTCTTTTTTCCACTATTACCCACTTAGCGCTACGAATGTCCAGTTGCATTTGCTACAGACAGAGTGTTTCAAAACTGCTCAATCAAAAGTATGGTTTAACTCTGTTAGCTGAATGCTCAGATCAGAAAGAAGTTTCACAGAATGCTTCTGTGTAGTTTATATTTGAATATATTTCTTTTTCCACTACTAAGCTCTTAGCGCTCCAAATGTCCAGTTGCATTTTCTACAGAAAGAGTGTTCAGATCTGCTCAATCAAAAGTATGGTTTAACTCTGTTAGCTGAATGCACAGATCAGAAAAAAGTTTCACCGAATGATTCTGTGTAGTTTATATTTGAAGACATTCCTTTTTCCACTATTACCCTCTTAGCGCTCCGAATCTCCACTTGCATTTTCTACAAAAAGAGTGTTTCATAACTGCTCAATCAAAAATATGTTTTATCTCTGTTAACTGAATTTACAGATCAGAAATAAGTTTCACAGAATGCATCTGTGTAGTTTTTATTTGAAGATATTCTTTTTCCCAATGTAGGCCTCTTAGCGCTTAGCATGTCCAATTGCAGTTTCTACAGAAAGAGTGTTTCAGAACGGCTCAATCAAAAGTAAGGTTCAACTCTGTTAGTTGAATGCACAGAACAGAAAGAATTTTCACAGAATGCTACTGTGTAGTTTATATTTGAATATATTCCTTTTTCCACTATTACCCTCTTAGCGCTCCGAATGTCCACTTGCATTTTCTACAGAAAGAGTGTTCAGAACTGCGCAATCAAAAGTATGGTTTAACTCTGTTAGCTTAATGAACATATCGGAAATAAGTTTCACACAATGCTTCTGTGTAGTTTTTATTTGAAGATATTATTTTTCCCAATAGAGGCCTCTTAGCGCTCAGAATGTCCAATTGCAGTTTCTACAGAAAGAGTGTTTCAGAAAGGCTCAATCAAAAGTAAGGTTCATCTCTGTTAGTTGAATGCACAGAACAGAAAGAAGTTTCATACAATGCTTCTGTGTAGTTTATATTTGAACATATTCTTTTTTCCACTATTACCCACTTAGCGCTACGAATGTCCAGTTGCATTTTCTACAGACAGAGTGTTTCAAAACTGCTCAATCAAATGTATGGTTTAACTCTGTTAGCTGAATGCTCAGATCAGAAAGAAGTTTCACAGAATGCTTCTGTGTAGTTTATATTTGAATATATTCCTTTTTCCACTACTACTCTCTTAGCGCTCCAAATGTCCAGTTGCATTTTCTACAGAAAGAGTGTTCAGATCTGCTGAATCAAAAGTATGGTTTAACTCTGTTAGCTGAATGCACAGATCAGAAAGAAGTTTCACAGAATGATTCTGTGTAGTTTATATTTGGAGACATTCCTTTTTCCACTATTACCCTCTTAGCGCTCCGAATCTCCACTTGCATTTTCTACAGAAAGAGTGTTTCAGAACGGCTCAATCAAAACTAAGGTTCAACTCTTTTAGTTGAACAAACAGAACAGAAAGAAGTTTCACACAATTCTTCTGTGTAGTTTTTATTTGTAGACATTCTTTTTCCCAATATAGGCCTCTTAGCGCTCAGAATGTCCAATTGCAGTTTCTACAGAAAGAGTGTTTCAGAAAGGCTCAATCAAAAGTAAGGTTCAACTCTGTTAGTTGAATGCTCAGAACAGGAAGAATTTTCACAGAATGCTACTGTGTAGTTTATATTTGAATATATTCCTTTTTCCACTATTACCCTCTTAGCGCTCCGAATGTCCACTTGCATTTTCTACAGAAAGAGTGTTCAGAACTGCGCAATCAAAACTAAGGTTCAACTCTTTTAGTTGAACAAACAGAACAGAAAGAAGTTTCACACAATGCTTCTGTGTAGTTATTATTTGTAGACATTCTTTTTCCCAATATAGGCCTCTTAGCGCTCAGAATGTCCAATTGCAGTTTCTACAAAAAGAGTGTTTCAGAACGGCTCAATCAAACGTAAGGTTCAACTCTGTTAGTTGAATGCACAGAACAGAAAGAAGTTTCATACAATGCTTCTGTGTAGTTTATATTTGAACATATTATTTTTTCCACTATTACCCACTTAGCGCTACGAATGTCCAGTTGCATTTTCTACAGACAGAGTGTTTCAAAACTGCTCAATCAAAAGTATGGTTTAACTCTGTTAGCTGAATGCTCAGATCAGAAAGAAGTTTCACAGAATGCTTCTGTGTAGTTTATATTTGAATATATTCCTTTTTCCACTACTACGCTCTTAGCGCTCCAAATGTCCAGTTGCATTTTCTACAGAAAGAGTGTTCAGATCTGCTCAATCAAAAGTATGGTTTAACTCTGTTAGCTGAATGCACAGATCAGAAAGAAGTTTCACCGAATGATTCTGTGTAGTTTATATTTGAAGACATTCCTTTTTCCACTATTAACCTCTTAGCGCTCCGAATCTCCACTTGCATTTTCTTCAAAAAAAGTGTTTCATAACTGCTCAATCAAAAATATGTTTTATCTCTGTTAACTGAATTTACAGATCAGAAATAAGTTTCACAGAAGGCATCTGTGTAGTTTTTATTTGAAGATATTCTTTTTCCCAATGTAGGCCTCTTAGCGCTTAGCATGTCAGATTGCAGTTTCTACAGAAAGAGTGTTTCAGAACGGCTCAATCAAAAGTAAGGTTCAACTCTGTTAGTTGAATGCACAGAACAGAAAGAATTTTCACAGAATGCTACTGTGTAGTTTATATTTGAATATATTCCTTTTTCCACTATTACCCTCTTAGCGCTCCGAATGTCCACTTGCATTTTCTACAGAAAGAGTGTTCAGAACTGCGCAATCAAAAGTATGGTTTAACTCTGTTAGCTTAATGAACATATCAGAAATAAGTTTCACACAATGCTTCTGTGTAGTTTTTATTTGAAGATATTATTTTTCCCAATAGAGGCCTCTTAGCGCTCAGAATGTCCAATTGCAGTTTCTACAGAAAGAGTGTTTCAGAAAGGCTCAATCAAAGTAAGGTTCAACTCTGTTAGTTGAATGCACAGAACAGAAAGAAGTTTCATACAATGCTTCTGTGTAGTTTATATTTGAACATATTCTTTTTTCCACTATTACCCACTTAGCGCTACGAATGTCCAGTTGCATTTTCTACAGACAGAGTGTTTCAAAACTGCTCAATCAAAAGTATGTTTTAACTCTGTTAGCTGAATGCTCAGATCAGAAAGAAGTTTCACAGAATGCTTCTGTGTAGTTTATATTTGAATATATTCCTTTTTCCACTACTACTCTCTTAGCGCTCCAAATGTCCAGTTGCATTTTCTACAGAAAGTGTGTTCAGATCTGCTCAATCAAAAGTATGGTTTAACTCTGTTAGCTGAATGCACAGATCAGAAAGAAGTTTCACAGAATGATTCTGTGTAGTTTATATTTGGAGACATTCCTTTTTCCACTATTACCCTCTTAGCGCTCCGAATCTCCACTTGAATTTTCTACAGAAAGAGTGTTTCAGAACGGCTCAATCAAAACTAAGGTTCAACTCTTTTAGTTGAACAAACAGAACAGAAAGAAGTTTCACACAATTCTTCTGTGTAGTTTTTATTTGTAGACATTCTTTTTCCCAATATAGGCCTCTTAGCGCTCAGAATGTCCAATTGCATTTTCTACAGAAAGAGTGTTTCAGAACGGCTCAATCAAAAGTAAGGTTCAACTCTGTTAGTTGAATGCACAGAACAGAAAGAAGTTTCATACAATGCTTCTGTGTAGTTTATATTTGAACGTATTCTTTTTTCCACTATTACCCACTTAGCGCTACGAATGTCCAGTTGCATTTTCTACAGACAGAGTGTTTCAAAACTGCTCAATCAAAAGTATGGTTTAACTCTGTTAGCTGAATGCTCAGATCAGAAAGAAGTTTCACAGAATGCTTCTGTGTAGTTTATATTTGAATATATTCCTTTTTCCACTACTACTCTCTTAGCGCTCCAAATGTCCAGTTGCATTTTCTACAGAAAGAGTGTTCAGATCTGCTCAATCAAAAGTATGGTTTAACTCTGTTAGCTGAATGCACAGATCAGAAAGAAGTTTCACAGAATGATTCTGTGTAGTTTATATTTGGAGACATTCCTTTTTCCACTATTACCCTCTTATCGCTCCGAATCTCCACTTGCATTTTCTACAGAAAGAGTGTATCAGAACGGCTCAATCAAAACTAAGGTTCAACCCTTTTAGTTGAACAAACAGAACAGAAATATGTTTCACAAAATTCTTCTGTGTAGTTTTTATTTGTAGACATTATTTTTCCCAATATAGGCCTCTTAGCGCTCAGAATGTCCAATTGCAGTTTCTACAGAAAGAGTGTTTCAGAACGGCTCAATCAAAAGTAAGGTTCAACTCTGTTAGTTGAATGCACAGAACAGAAAGAAGTTTCATACAATGCTTCTGTGTAGTTTATATTTGAACGTATTCTTTTTTCCACTATTACCCACTTAGCGCTACGAATGTCCAGTTGCATTTTCTACAGACAGAGTGTTTCAAAACTGCTCAATCAAAAGTATGGTTTAACTCTGTTAGCTGAATGCTCAGATCAGAAAGAAGTTTCACAGAATGCTTCTGTGTAGTTTATATTTGAATATATTCCTTTTTCCACTAATACGCTCTTAGCGCTCCAAATGTCCAGTTGCATTTTCAAAAGAAAGAGTGTTCAGATCTGCTCAATCAAAAGTATGGTTTAACTCTGTTAGCTGAATGCACAGATCAGAAAGAAGTTTCACCGAATGATTCTGTGTAGTTTATATTTGAAGACATTCCTTTTTCCACTATTACCCTCTTAGCGCTCCGAATCTCCACTTGCATTTTCTACAAAAAGAGTGTTTCATAACTGCTCAATCAAAAATATGTTTTATCTCTGTTAACTGAATTTACAGATCAGAAATAAGTTTCACAGCATGCAACTGTGTAGTTTTTATTTGAAGATATTCTTTTTCCCAATGTAGGCCTCTTAGCGCTTAGCATGTCCAATTGCAGTTTCTACAGAAAGAGTGTTTCAGAACGGCTCAATCAAAAGTAAGGTTCAACTCTGTTAGTTGAATGCACAGAACAGAAAGAATTTTCATAGAAAGCTACTGTGTAGTTTATATTTGAATATATTCCTTTTTCCACTATTACCCTCTTAGCGCTCCGAATGTCCACTTGCAGTTTCTACAGAAAGAGTGTTCAGAACTGCGTGATCAAAAGTATGGTTTAACTCTGTTAGCTTAATGAACATATCAGAAATAAGTTTCACACAATGCTTCTGTGTAGTTTTTATTTGAAGATATTATTTTTCCCAATAGAGGCCTCTTAGCGCTCAGAATGTCCAATTGCAGTTTCTACAGAAAGAGTGTTTCAGAAAGGCTCAATCAAAAGTAAGGTTCAACTCTGTTAGTTGAATGCACAGAACAGAAAGAAGTTTCATACAATGCTTCTGTGTAGTTTATATTTGAACATATTCTTTTTTCCACTATTACCCACTTAGCGCTACGAATGTCCAGTTGCATTTTCTACAGACAGAGTGTTTCAAAACTGCTCAATCAAAAGTATGGTTTAACTCTGTTAGCTGAATGCTCAGATCAGAGAGAAGTTTCACAGAATGCTTCTGTGTAGTTTATATTTGAATATATTCCTTTTTCCACTACTACTCTCTTAGCGCTCCAAATGTCCAGTTGCATTTTCTACAGAAAGAGTGTTCAGATCTGCTCAATCAAAAGTATGGTTTAACCCTGTTAGCTGAATGCACAGATCAGAAAGAAGTTTCACAGAATGATTCTGTGTAGTTTATATTTGGAGACATTCCTTTTTCCACTATTACCCTCTTAGCGCTCCGAATATCCACTTGCATTTTATACAGAAAGAGTGCATCAGAACGGCTCAATCAAAACTAAGGTTCAACTCTTTTAGTTGAACAAACAGAACAGAAATAAGTTTCACACAATTCTTCTGTGTAGTTTTTATTTGTAGACATTCTTTTTCCCAATATAGTCCTCTTAGCGCTCAGAATGTCCAATTGCAGTTTCTACAGAAAGAGTGTTACAGAACGGCTCAATCAAAAGTAAGGTTCAACTCTGTTAGTTGAATGCACAGAACAGAAAGAAGTTTCATACAATGCTTCTGTGTAGTTTATATTTGAAAGTATTCTTTTTTCCACTATTACCCACTTAGCGCTACGAATGTCCAGTTGCATTTTCTACAGACAGAGTGTTTCAATACTGCTCAATCAAAAGTATGGTTTAACTCTGTTAGCTGAATGCTCAGATCAGAAAGAAGTTTCACAGAATGCTTCTGTGTAGTTTATATTTGAATATATTCTTTTTCCACTAATACGCTCTTAGCGCTCCAAATGTCCAGTTGCATTTTCAACAGAAAGAGTGTTCAGATCTGCTCAATCAAAAGTATGGTTTAACTCTGTTAGCTGAATGCACAGATCAGAAAGAAGTTTCACCGAATGATTCTGTGTAGCTTATATTTGAAGACATTCCTTTTTCCACTATTACCCTCTTAGCGCTCCGAATCTCCACTTGCATTTTCTACAAAAACAGTGTTTCATAACTGCTCAATCAAAAATATGTTTTATCTCTGTTAACTGAATTTACAGATCAGAAATAAGTTTCACAGTATGCATCTGTGTAGTTTTTATTTGAAGATATTTTTTTCCCAATGTAGGCCTCTTAGCGCTTAGCATGTCCAATTGCAGTTTCTACAGAAAGAGTGTTTCAGAACGGCTAAATCAAAAGTAAGGTTCAACTCTGTTAGTTGAATGCACAGAACAGAAAGAATTTTCACAGAATGCTACTGTGTAGTTTATATTTGAATATATTCCTTTTTCCACTATTACCCTCTTAGCGCTCCGAATGTCCACTTGCAGTTTCTACAGAAAGAGTGCTCAGAACTGCGCGATCAAAAGTATGGTTTAACTCTGTTAGCTTAATGAACATATCAGAAATAAGTTTCACACAACGCTTCTGTGTAGTTTTTATTTGAAGATATTATTTTTCCCAATAGAGGCCTCTTAGCGCTCAGAATGTCCAATTGCAGTTTCTACAGAAAGAGTGTTTAAGAAAGGCTCAATCAAAAGTAAGGTTCAACTCTGTTAGTTGAATGCACAGAATAGAAAGAAGTTTCATACAATGCTCCTGTGTAGTTTATATTTGAACATATTCTTTTTTCCACTATTACCCACTTAGCGCTACGAATGTCCAGTTGCATTTTCTACAGACAGAGTGTTTCAAAACTGCTCAATCAGAAGTATGGTTTAACTCTGTTAGCTGAATGCTCAGATCATAAAGAAGTTTCACAGAATGCTTCTGTGTAGTTTATATTTGAATATATTCCTTTTTCCACTACTACTCTCTTAGCGCTCCAAATGTCCAGTTGCATTTTCTACAGAAAGAGTGTTCAGATCTGCTCTATCAAAAGTATGGTTTAACTCTGTTAGCTGAATGCACAGATCAGAAAAAAGTTTCACAGAATGATTCTGTGTAGTTTATATTTGGAGACATTCCTTTTTCCACTATTACCCTCTTAGCGCTCCGAATCTCCACTTGCATTTTCTACAGAAAGAGTGTTTCAGAATGGCTCAATCAAAACTAAGGTTCAACTCTTTTAGTTGAACAAACAGAACAGAAAGAAGTTTCACACAATTCTTCTGTGTAGTTTTTATTTGTAGACATTCTTTTTCCCAATATAGGCCTCTTAGCGCTCAGAATGTCCAATTGCAGTTTCTACAGAAAGAGTGTTTCAGAACGGCTCAATCAAAAGTAAGGTTCAACTCTGTTAGTTGAATGCACAGAACAGAAAGAAGTTTCATACAATGCTTCTGTGTAGTTTATATTTGAACATATTCTTTTTTCCACTATTACCCACTTAGCGCTACGAATGTCCAGTTGCATTTTCTACAGACAGAGTGTTTCAAAACTGCTCAATCAAAAGTATGGTTTAACTCTGTTAGCTGAATGCTCAGATCAGAAAGAAGTTTCACAGAATGCTTCTGTGTAGTTTATATTTGAATATATTCCTTTTTCCACTACTACGCTCTTAGCGCTCCAAATGTCCAGTTGCATTTTCAACAGAAAGAGTGTTCAGATCTGCTCAATCAAAAGTATGGTATAACTCTGTTAGCTGAATGCACAGATCAGAAAGAAGTTTCACCGAATGATTCTGTGTAGTTTATATTTGAAGACATTCCTTTTTCCACTATTACCCTCTTAGCGCTCCGAATCTCCACTTGCATTTTCTACAAAAAGAGTGTTTCATAACTGCTCAATCAAAAATATGTTTTATCTCTGTTAACTGAATTTACAGATCAGAAATAAGTTTCACAGAATGCATCTGTGTAGTTTTTATTTGAAGATATTCTTTTTCCCAATGTAGGCCTCTTAGCGCTTAGCATGTCCAATTGCAGTTTCTACAGAAAGAGTGTTTCAGAACGGCTCAATCAAAAGTAAGGTTCAACTCTGTTAGTTGAATGCACAGAACAGAAAGAGTTTTCACAGAATGCTACTGTGTAGTTTATATTTGAATATATTCCTTTTTCCACTATTACCCTCTTAGCGCTACAAATGTCCACTTGCATTTTCTACAGAAAGAGTGTTCAGAACTGCGCAATCAAAAATGTGGTTTAACTCTGTTAGCTTAATGAACATATCAGAAATAAGTTTCACACAATGCTTCTGTGTAGTTTTTATTTGAAGATATTATTTTTCCCAAAAGAGGCCTCTTAGCGCTCAGAATGTCCAATTGCAGTTTCTACAGAAAGAGTGTTTCAGAAAGGCTCAATCAAAAGTAAGGTTCAACTCTGTTAGTTGAATGCACAGAACAGAAAGAAGTTTCATACAATGCTTCTGTGTAGTTTATATTTGAACATATTCTTTTTTCCACTATTACCCACTTAGCGCTACGAATGTCCAGTTGCATTTTCTACAGACAGAGTGTTTCAAAACTGCTCAATCAAAAGTATGGTTTACCTCTGTAAGCTGAATGCTCAGATCAGAAAGAAGTTTCACAGAATGCTTCTGTGTAGTTTATATTTGAATATATTCCTTTTTCCACTACTACTCTCTTAGCGCTCCAAATGTCCAGTTGCATTTTCTACAGAAAGAGTGTTCAGATCTGCTCAATCAAAAGTATGGTTTAACTCTGTTAGCTGAATGCACAGATCAGAAAGAAGTTTCACAGAATGATTCTGTGTAGTTTATATTTGGAGACATTCCTTTTTCCACTATTACCCTCTTAGCGCTCCGAATCTCCACTTGCATTTTCTACAGAAAGAGTGTTTCAGAACGGCTCAATCAAAACTAAGGTTCAACTCTTTTAGTTGAACAAACAGAACAGAAAGAAGTTTCACACAATTCTTCTGTGTAGTTTTTATTTGTAGACATTCTTTTTCCCAATATAGGCCTCTTAGCGCTCAGAATGTCCAATTGCAGTTTCTACAGAAAGAGTGTTTCAGAACGGCTCAATCAAAAGTAAGGTTCAACTCTGTTAGTTGAATGCACAGAACAGAAAGAAGTTTCACAGAATGCTACTGTGTAGTTTATATTTGAATATATTCCTTTTTCCACTATTACCCTCTTAGCGCTCCGAATGTCCACTTGCATTTTCTACAGAAAGAGTGTTCAGAACTGCGCAATCAAAAGTATGGTTTAACTCTGTTAGCTTAATGAACATATCAGAAATAAGTTTCACACAATGCTTCTGTGTAGTTTTTATTTGAAGATATTATTTTTCCCAATAGAGGCCTCTTAGCGCTCAGAATGTCCAATTGCAGTTTCTACAGAAAGAGTGTTTCAGAAAGGCTCAATCAAAGTAAGGTTCAACTCTGTTAGTTGAATGCACAGAACAGAAAGAAGTTTCATACAATGCTTCTGTGTAGTTTATATTTGAACATATTCTTTTTTCCACTATTACCCACTTAGCGCTACGAATGTCCAGTTGCATTTTCTACAGACAGAGTGTTTCAAAACTGCTCAATCAAAAGTATGTTTTAACTCTGTTAGCTGAATGCTCAGATCAGAAAGAAGTTTCACAGAATGCTTCTGTGTAGTTTATATTTGAATATATTCCTTTTTCCACTACTACTCTTAGCGCTCCAAATGTCCAGTTGCATTTTCTACAGAAAGAGTGTTCAGATCTGCTCAATCAAAAGTATGGTTTAACTCTGTTAGCTGAATGCACAGATCAGAAAGAAGTTTCACAGAATGATTCTGTGTAGTTTATATTTGGAGACATTCCTTTTTCCACTATTACCCTCTTAGCGCTCCGAATCTCCACTTGCATTTTCTACAGAAAGAGTGTTTCAGAACGGCTCAATCAAAACTAAGGTTCAACTCTTTTAGTTGAACAAACAGAACAGAAAGAAGTTTCACACAATTCTTCTGTGTAGTTTTTATTTGTAGACATTCTTTTTCCCAATATAGGCCTCTTAGCGCTCAGAATGTCCAATTGCAGTTTCTACAGAAAGAGTGTTTCAGAACGGCTCAATCAAAAGTAAGGTTCAACTCTGTTAGTTGAATGCACAGAACAGAAAGAAGTTTCATACAATGCTTCTGTGTAGTTTATATTTGAAAATATTCTTTTTTCCACTATTACCCACTTAGCGCTACGAATGTCCAGTTGCATTTGCTACAGACAGAGTGTTTCAAAACTGCTCAATCAAAAGTATGGTTTAACTCTGTTAGCTGAATGCTCAGATCAGAAAGAAGTTTCACAGAATGCTTCTGTGTAGTTTATATTTGAATATATTTCTTTTTCCACTACTAAGCTCTTAGCGCTCCAAATGTCCAGTTGCATTTTCTACAGAAAGAGTGTTCAGATCTGCTCAATCAAAAGTATGGTTTAACTCTGTTAGCTGAATGCACAGATCAGAAAGAAGTTTCACCGAATGATTCTGTGTAGTTTATATTTGAAGACATTCCTTTTTCCACTATTACCCTCTTAGCGCTCCGAATCTCCACTTGCATTTTCTACAAAAAGAGTGTTTCATAACTGCTCAATCAAAAATATGTTTTATCTCTGTTAACTGAATTTACAGATCAGAAATAAGTTTCACAGAATGCATCTGTGTAGTTTTTATTTGAAGATATTCTTTTTCCCAATGTAGGCCTCTTAGCGCTTAGCATGTCCAATTGCAGTTTCTACAGAAAGAGTGTTTCAGAACGGCTCAATCAAAAGTAAGGTTCAACTCTGTTAGGTGAATGCACAGAACAGAAAGAATTTTCACAGAATGCTACTGTGTAGTTTATATTTGAATATATTCCTTTTTCCACTATTACCCTCTTAGCGCTCCGAATGTCCACTTGCATTTTCTACAGAAAGAGTGTTCAGAACTGCGCAATCAAAAGTATGGTTTAACTCTGTTAGCTTAATGAACATATCGGAAATAAGTTTCACACAATGCTTCTGTGTAGTTTTTATTTGAAGATATTATTTTTCCCAATAGAGGCCTCTTAGCGCTCAGAATGTCCAATTGCAGTTTCTACAGAAAGAGTGTTTCAGAAAGGCTCAATCAAAAGTAAGGTTCATCTCTGTTAGTTGAATGCACAGAACAGAAAGAAGTTTCATACAATGCTTCTGTGTAGTTTATATTTGAACATATTCTTTTTTCCACTATTACCCACTTAGCGCTACGAATGTCCAGTTGCATTTTCTACAGACAGAGTGTTTCAAAACTGCTCAATCAAATGTATGGTTTAACTCTGTTAGCTGAATGCTCAGATCAGAAAGAAGTTTCACAGAATGCTTCTGTGTAGTTTATATTTGAATATATTCCTTTTTCCACTACTACTCTCTTAGCGCTCCAAATGTCCAGTTGCATTTTCTACAGAAAGAGTGTTCAGATCTGCTGAATCAAAAGTATGGTTTAACTCTGTTAGCTGAATGCACAGATCAGAAAGAAGTTTCACAGAATGATTCTGTGTAGTTTATATTTGGAGACATTCCTTTTTCCACTATTACCCTCTTAGCGCTCCGAATCTCCACTTGCATTTTCTACAGAAAGAGTGTTTCAGAACGGCTCAATCAAAACTAAGGTTCAACTCTTTTAGTTGAACAAACAGAACAGAAAGAAGTTTCACACAATTCTTCTGTGTAGTTTTTATTTGTAGACATTCTTTTTCCCAATATAGGCCTCTTAGCGCTCAGAATGTCCAATTGCAGTTTCTACAGAAAGAGTGTTTCAGAAAGGCTCAATCAAAAGTAAGGTTCAACTCTGTTAGTTGAATGCTCAGAACAGGAAGAATTTTCACAGAATGCTACTGTGTAGTTTATATTTGAATATATTCCTTTTTCCACTATTACCCTCTTAGCGCTCCGAATGTCCACTTGCATTTTCTACAGAAAGAGTGTTCAGAACTGCGCAATCAAAACTAAGGTTCAACTCTTTTAGTTGAACAAACAGAACAGAAAGAAGTTTCACACAATGCTTCTGTGTAGTTATTATTTGTAGACATTCTTTTTCCCAATATAGGCCTCTTAGCGCTCAGAATGTCCAATTGCAGTTTCTACAAAAAGAGTGTTTCAGAACGGCTCAATCAAACGTAAGGTTCAACTCTGTTAGTTGAATGCACAGAACAGAAAGAAGTTTCATACAATGCTTCTGTGTAGTTTATATTTGAACATATTATTTTTTCCACTATTACCCACTTAGCGCTACGAATGTCCAGTTGCATTTTCTACAGACAGAGTGTTTCAAAACTGCTCAATCAAAAGTATGGTTTAACTCTGTTAGCTGAATGCTCAGATCAGAAAGAAGTTTCACAGAATGCTTCTGTGTAGTTTATATTTGAATATATTCCTTTTTCCACTACTACGCTCTTAGCGCTCCAAATGTCCAGTTGCATTTTCTACAGAAAGAGTGTTCAGATCTGCTCAATCAAAAGTATGGTTTAACTCTGTTAGCTGAATGCACAGATCAGAAAGAAGTTTCACCGAATGATTCTGTGTAGTTTATATTTGAAGACATTCCTTTTTCCACTATTAACCTCTTAGCGCTCCGAATCTCCACTTGCATTTTCTTCAAAAAAAGTGTTTCATAACTGCTCAATCAAAAATATGTTTTATCTCTGTTAACTGAATTTACAGATCAGAAATAAGTTTCACAGAAGGCATCTGTGTAGTTTTTATTTGAAGATATTCTTTTTCCCAATGTAGGCCTCTTAGCGCTTAGCATGTCAGATTGCAGTTTCTACAGAAAGAGTGTTTCAGAACGGCTCAATCAAAAGTAAGGTTCAACTCTGTTAGTTGAATGCACAGAACAGAAAGAATTTTCACAGAATGCTACTGTGTAGTTTATATTTGAATATATTCCTTTTTCCACTATTACCCTCTTAGCGCTCCGAATGTCCACTTGCATTTTCTACAGAAAGAGTGTTCAGAACTGCGCAATCAAAAGTATGGTTTAACTCTGTTAGCTTAATGAACATATCAGAAATAAGTTTCACACAATGCTTCTGTGTAGTTTTTATTTGAAGATATTATTTTTCCCAATAGAGGCCTCTTAGCGCTCAGAATGTCCAATTGCAGTTTCTACAGAAAGAGTGTTTCAGAAAGGCTCAATCAAAGTAAGGTTCAACTCTGTTAGTTGAATGCACAGAACAGAAAGAAGTTTCATACAATGCTTCTGTGTAGTTTATATTTGAACATATTCTTTTTTCCACTATTACCCACTTAGCGCTACGAATGTCCAGTTGCATTTTCTACAGACAGAGTGTTTCAAAACTGCTCAATCAAAAGTATGTTTTAACTCTGTTAGCTGAATGCTCAGATCAGAAAGAAGTTTCACAGAATGCTTCTGTGTAGTTTATATTTGAATATATTCCTTTTTCCACTACTACTCTCTTAGCGCTCCAAATGTCCAGTTGCATTTTCTACAGAAAGTGTGTTCAGATCTGCTCAATCAAAAGTATGGTTTAACTCTGTTAGCTGAATGCACAGATCAGAAAGAAGTTTCACAGAATGATTCTGTGTAGTTTATATTTGGAGACATTCCTTTTTCCACTATTACCCTCTTAGCGCTCCGAATCTCCACTTGAATTTTCTACAGAAAGAGTGTTTCAGAACGGCTCAATCAAAACTAAGGTTCAACTCTTTTAGTTGAACAAACAGAACAGAAAGAAGTTTCACACAATTCTTCTGTGTAGTTTTTATTTGTAGACATTCTTTTTCCCAATATAGGCCTCTTAGCGCTCAGAATGTCCAATTGCAGTTTCTACAGAAAGAGTGTTTCAGAACGGCTCAATCAAAAGTAAGGTTCAACTCTGTTAGTTGAATGCACAGAACAGAAAGAAGTTTCATACAATGCTTCTGTGTAGTTTATATTTGAACATATTCTTTTTTCCACTATTACCCACTTAGCGCTACGAATGTCCAGTTGCATTTGCTACAGACAGAGTGTTTCAAAACTGCTCAATCAAAAGTATGGTTTAACTCTGTTAGCTGAATGCTCAGATCAGAAAGAAGTTTCACAGAATGCTTCTGTGTAGTTTATATTTGAATATATTCCTTTTTCCACTACTAAGCTCTTAGCGCTCCAAATGTCCAGTTGCATTTTCTACAGAAAGAGTGTTCAGATCTGCTCAATCAAAAGTATGGTTTAACTCTGTTAGCTGAATGCACAGATCAGAAAGAAGTTTCACCGAATGATTCTGTGTAGTTTATATTTGAAGACATTCCTTTTTCCACTATTACCCTCTTAGCGCTCCGAATCTCCACTTGCATTTTCTACAAAAAGAGTGTTTCATAACTGCTCAATCAAAAATATGTTTTATCTCTGTTAACTGAATTTACAGATCAGAAATAAGTTTCACAGAAGGCATCTGTGTAGTTTTTATTTGAAGATATTCTTTTTCCCAATGTAGGCCTCTTAGCGCTTAGCATGTCAGATTGCAGTTTCTACAGAAAGAGTGTTTCAGAACGGCTCAATCAAAAGTAAGGTTCAACTCTGTTAGTTGAATGCACAGAACAGAAAGAATTTTCACAGAATGCTACTGTGTAGTTTATATTTGAATATATTCCTTTTTCCACTATTACCCTCTTAGCGCTCCGAATGTCCACTTGCATTTTCTACAGAAAGAGTGTTCAGAACTGCGCAATCAAAAGTATGGTTTAACTCTGTTAGCTTAATGAACATATCGGAAATAAGTTTCACACAATGCTTCTGTGTAGTTTTTATTTGAAGATATTATTTTTCCCAATAGAGGCCTCTTAGCGCTCAGAATGTCCAATTGCAGTTTCTACAGAAAGAGTGTTTCAGAAAGGCTCAATCAAAAGTAAGGTTCATCTCTGTTAGTTGAATGCACAGAACAGAAAGAAGTTTCATACAATGCTTCTGTGTAGTTTATATTTGAACATATTCTTTTTTCCACTATTACCCACTTAGCGCTACGAATGTCCAGTTGCATTTTCTACAGACAGAGTGTTTCAAAACTGCTCAATCAAAAGTATGGTTTAACTCTGTTAGCTGAATGCTCAGATCAGAAAGAAGTTTCACAGAATGCTTCTGTGTAGTTTATATTTGAATATATTCCTTTTTCCACTACTACTCTCTTAGCGCTCCAAATGTCCAGTTGCATTTTCTACAGAAAGAGTGTTCAGATCTGCTGAATCAAAAGTATGGTTTAACTCTGTTAGCTGAATGCACAGATCAGAAAGAAGTTTCACAGAATGATTCTGTGTAGTTTATATTTGGAGACATTCCTTTTTCCACTATTACCCTCTTAGCGCTCCGAATCTCCACTTGCATTTTCTACAGAAAGAGTGTTTCAGAACGGCTCAATCAAAACTAAGGTTCAACTCTTTTAGTTGAACAAACAGAACAGAAAGAAGTTTCACACAATTCTTCTGTGTAGTTTTTATTTGTAGACATTCTTTTTCCCAATATAGGCCTCTTAGCGCTCAGAATGTCCAATTGCAGTTTCTACAGAAAGAGTGTTTCAGAAAGGCTCAATCAAAAGTAAGGTTCAACTCTGTTAGTTGAATGCTCAGAACAGGAAGAATTTTCACAGAATGCTACTGTGTAGTTTATATTTGAATATATTCCTTTTTCCACTATTACCCTCTTAGCGCTCCGAATGTCCACTTGCATTTTCTACAGAAAGAGTGTTCAGAACTGCGCAATCAAAACTAAGGTTCAACTCTTTTAGTTGAACAAACAGAACAGAAAGAAGTTTCACACAATGCTTCTGTGTAGTTATTATTTGTAGACATTCTTTTTCCCAATATAGGCCTCTTAGCGCTCAGAATGTCCAATTGCAGTTTCTACAAAAAGAGTGTTTCAGAACGGCTCAATCAAACGTAAGGTTCAACTCTGTTAGTTGAATGCACAGAACAGAAAGAAGTTTCATACAATGCTTCTGTGTAGTTTATATTTGAACATATTATTTTTTCCACTATTACCCACTTAGCGCTACGAATGTCCAGTTGCATTTTCTACAGACAGAGTGTTTCAAAACTGCTCAATCAAAAGTATGGTTTAACTCTGTTAGCTGAATGCTCAGATCAGAAAGAAGTTTCACAGAATGCTTCTGTGTAGTTTATATTTGAATATATTCCTTTTTCCACTACTACGCTCTTAGCGCTCCAAATGTCCAGTTGCATTTTCTACAGAAAGAGTGTTCAGATCTGCTCAATCAAAAGTATGGTTTAACTCTGTTAGCTGAATGCACAGATCAGAAAGAAGTTTCACCGAATGATTCTGTGTAGTTTATATTTGAAGACATTCCTTTTTCCACTATTAACCTCTTAGCGCTCCGAATCTCCACTTGCATTTTCTTCAAAAAAAGTGTTTCATAACTGCTCAATCAAAAATATGTTTTATCTCTGTTAACTGAATTTACAGATCAGAAATAAGTTTCACAGAAGGCATCTGTGTAGTTTTTATTTGAAGATATTCTTTTTCCCAATGTAGGCCTCTTAGCGCTTAGCATGTCAGATTGCAGTTTCTACAGAAAGAGTGTTTCAGAACGGCTCAATCAAAAGTAAGGTTCAACTCTGTTAGTTGAATGCACAGAACAGAAAGAATTTTCACAGAATGCTACTGTGTAGTTTATATTTGAATATATTCCTTTTTCCACTATTACCCTCTTAGCGCTCCGAATGTCCACTTGCATTTTCTACAGAAAGAGTGTTCAGAACTGCGCAATCAAAAGTATGGTTTAACTCTGTTAGCTTAATGAACATATCAGAAATAAGTTTCACACAATGCTTCTGTGTAGTTTTTATTTGAAGATATTATTTTTCCCAATAGAGGCCTCTTAGCGCTCAGAATGTCCAATTGCAGTTTCTACAGAAAGAGTGTTTCAGAAAGGCTCAATCAAAGTAAGGTTCAACTCTGTTAGTTGAATGCACAGAACAGAAAGAAGTTTCATACAATGCTTCTGTGTAGTTTATATTTGAACATATTCTTTTTTCCACTATTACCCACTTAGCGCTACGAATGTCCAGTTGCATTTTCTACAGACAGAGTGTTTCAAAACTGCTCAATCAAAAGTATGTTTTAACTCTGTTAGCTGAATGCTCAGATCAGAAAGAAGTTTCACAGAATGCTTCTGTGTAGTTTATATTTGAATATATTCCTTTTTCCACTACTACTCTCTTAGCGCTCCAAATGTCCAGTTGCATTTTCTACAGAAAGTGTGTTCAGATCTGCTCAATCAAAAGTATGGTTTAACTCTGTTAGCTGAATGCACAGATCAGAAAGAAGTTTCACAGAATGATTCTGTGTAGTTTATATTTGGAGACATTCCTTTTTCCACTATTACCCTCTTAGCGCTCCGAATCTCCACTTGAATTTTCTACAGAAAGAGTGTTTCAGAACGGCTCAATCAAAACTAAGGTTCAACTCTTTTAGTTGAACAAACAGAACAGAAAGAAGTTTCACACAATTCTTCTGTGTAGTTTTTATTTGTAGACATTCTTTTTCCCAATATAGGCCTCTTAGCGCTCAGAATGTCCAATTGCAGTTTCTACAGAAAGAGTGTTTCAGAACGGCTCAATCAAAAGTAAGGTTCAACTCTGTTAGTTGAATGCACAGAACAGAAAGAAGTTTCATACAATGCTTCTGTGTAGTTTATATTTGAACATATTCTTTTTTCCACTATTACCCACTTAGCGCTACGAATGTCCAGTTGCATTTGCTACAGACAGAGTGTTTCAAAACTGCTCAATCAAAAGTATGGTTTAACTCTGTTAGCTGAATGCTCAGATCAGAAAGAAGTTTCACAGAATGCTTCTGTGTAGTTTATATTTGAATATATTCCTTTTTCCACTACTAAGCTCTTAGCGCTCCAAATGTCCAGTTGCATTTTCTACAGAAAGAGTGTTCAGATCTGCTCAATCAAAAGTATGGTTTAACTCTGTTAGCTGAATGCACAGATCAGAAAGAAGTTTCACCGAATGATTCTGTGTAGTTTATATTTGAAGACATTCCTTTTTCCACTATTACCCTCTTAGCGCTCCGAATCTCCACTTGCATTTTCTACAAAAAGAGTGTTTCATAACTGCTCAATCAAAAATATGTTTTATCTCTGTTAACTGAATTTACAGATCAGAAATAAGTTTCACAGAAGGCATCTGTGTAGTTTTTATTTGAAGATATTCTTTTTCCCAATGTAGGCCTCTTAGCGCTTAGCATGTCAGATTGCAGTTTCTACAGAAAGAGTGTTTCAGAACGGCTCAATCAAAAGTAAGGTTCAACTCTGTTAGTTGAATGCACAGAACAGAAAGAATTTTCACAGAATGCTACTGTGTAGTTTATATTTGAATATATTACTTTTTCCACTCTTACCCTCTTAGCGCTCCGAATGTCCACTTGCATTTTCTACAGAAAGAGTGTTCAGAACTGCGCAATCAAAAGTATGGTTTAACTCTGTTAGCTTAATGAACATATCAGAAATAAGTTTCACACAATGCTTCTGTGTAGTTTTTATTTGAAGATATTATTTTTCCCAATAGAGGCCTCTTAGCGCTCAGAATGTCCAATTGCAGTTTCTACAGAAAGAGTGTTTCAGAAAGGCTCAATCAAAAGTAAGGTTCAACTCTGTTAGTTGAATGCACAGAACAGAAAGAAGTTTCATACAATGCTTCTGTGTAGTTTATATTTGAACATATTATTTTTTCCACTATTACCCACTTAGCGCTACGAATGTCCAGTTGCATTTTCTACAGACAGAGTGTTTCAAAACTGCTCAATCAAATGTATGGTTTAACTCTGTTAGCTGAATGCTCAGATCAGAAAGAAGTTTCACAGAATGCTTCTGTGTAGTTTATATTTGAATATATTCCTTTTTCCACTACTACTCTCTTAGCGCTCCAAATGTCCAGTTGCATTTTCTACAGAAAGAGTGTTCAGATCTGCTGAATCAAAAGTATGGTTTAACTCTGTTAGCTGAATGCACAGATCAGAAAGAAGTTTCACAGAATGATTCTGTGTAGTTTATATTTGGAGACATTCCTTTTTCAACTATTACCCTCTTAGCGCTCCGAATCTCCACTTGCATTTTCTACAAAAAGAGTGTTTCATAACTGCTCAATCAAAAATATGTTTTATCTCTGTTAACTGAATTTACAGATCAGAAATAAGTTTCACAGAATGCATCTGTGTAGTTTTTATTTGAAGATATTCTTTTTCCCAATGTAGGCCTCTTAGCGCTTAGCATGTCCAATTGCAGTTTCTACAGAAAGAGTGTTTCAGAACGGCTCAATCAAAAGTAAGGTTCAACTCTGTTAGTTGAATGCACAGAACAGGAAGAATTTTCACAGAATGCTACTGTGTACTTTATATTTGAATATATTCCTTTTTCCACTATTACCCTCTTAGCGCTCCGAATGTCCACTTGCATTTTCTACAGAAAGAGTGTTCAGAACTGCGCAATCAAAACTAAGGTTCAACTCTTTTAGTTGAACAAACAGAACAGAAAGAAGTTTCACACAATGCTTCTGTGTAGTTTTTATTTGTAGACATTCTTTTTCCCAATATAGGCCTCTTAGCGCTCAGAATGTCCAATTGCAGTTTCTACAGAAAGAGTGTTTCAGAACGGCTCAATCAAAAGTAAGGTTCAACTCTGTTAGTTGAATGCACAGAACAGAAAGAAGTTTCATACAATGCTTCTGTGTAGTTTATATTTGAACATATTCTTTTTTCCACTATTACCCACTTAGCGCTCCGAATGTCGAGTTGCATTTTCTACAGACAGAGTGTTTCAAAACTGCTCAATCAAAAGTATGGTTTAACTCTGTTAGCTGAATGCTCAGATCAGAAAGAAGTTTCACAGAATGCTTCTGTGTAGTTTATATTTGAATATATTCCTTTTTCCACTACTACGCTCTTAGCGCTCCAAATGTCCAATTGCATTTTCTACAGAAAGAGTGTTCAGATCTGCTCAATCAAAAGTATGGTTTAACTCTGTTAGCTGAATCCACAGATCAGAAAGAAGTTTCACCGAATGATTCTGTGTAGTTTATATTTGAAGACATTCCTTTTTCCAATATTACCCTCTTAGCGCTCCGAATCTCAACTTGCATTTTCTTCAAAAAGAGTGTTTCATAACTGCTCAATCAAAAATATGTTTTATCTCTGTTAACTGAATTTACAGATCAGAAATAAGTTTCACAGAAGGCATCTGTGTAGTTTTTATTTGAAGATATTCTTTTTCCCAATGTAGGCCTCTTAGCGCTTAGCATGTCAGATTGCAGTTTCTACAGAAAGAGTGTTTCAGAACGGCTCAATCAAAAGTAAGGTTCAACTCTGTTAGTTGAATGCACAGAACAGAAAGAATTTTCACAGAATGCTACTGTGTAGTTTATATTTGAATATATTCCTTTTTCCACTATTACCCTCTTAGCGCTCCGAATGTCCACTTGCATTTTCTACAGAAAGAGTGTTCAGAACTGCGCAATCAAAAGTATGGTTTAACTCTGTTAGCTTAATGAATATATCAGAAATAAGTTTCACACAATGCTTCTGTGTAGTTTTTATTTGAAGATATTATTTTTCCCAATAGGGGCCTCTTAGCGCTCAGAATGTCCAATTGCAGTTTCTACAGAAAGAGTGTTTCAGAAAGGCTCAATCAAAGTAAGGTTCAACTCTGGTAGTTGAATGCACAGAACAGAAAGAAGTTTCATACAATGCTTCTGTGTAGTTTATATTTGAACATATTATTTTTTCCACTATTACCCACTTAGCGCTACGAATGTCCAGTTGCATTTTCTACAGACAGAGTGTTTCAAAACTGCTCAATCAAATGTATGGTTTAACTCTGTTAGCTGAATGCTGAGATCAGAAAGAAGTTTCACAGAATGCTTCTGTGTAGTTTATATTTGAATATATTCCTTTTTCCACTACTACTCTCTTAGCGCTCCAAAAGTCCAGTTGCATTTTCTACAGAAAGAGTGTTCAGATCTGCTTAATCAAAAGTATGGTTTAACTCTGTTAGCTGAATGCACAGATCAGAAAAAAGTTTCACAGAATGATTCTGTGTAGTTTATATTTGGAGACATTCCTTTTTCCACTATTACCCTCTTAGCGCTCCGAATCTCCACTTGCATTTTCTACAAAAAGAGTGTTTCATAACTGCTCAATCAAAAATATGTTTTATCTCTGTTAACTGAATTTACAGATCAGAAATAAGTTTCACAGAATGCATCTGTGTAGTTTTTATTTGAAGATATTCTTTTTCCCAATGTAGGCCTCTTAGCGCTTAGCATGTCCAATTGCAGTTTCTACAGAAAGAGTGTTTCAGAACGGCTCAATCAAAAGTAAGGTTCAACTCTGTTAGTTGAATGCACAGAACAGGAAGGATTTTCACAGAATGCTACTGTGTACTTTATATTTGAATATATTCCTTTTTCCACTATTACCCTCTTAGCGCTCCGAATGTCCACTTGCATTTTCTACAGAAAGAGTGTTCAGAACTGCGCAATCAAAACTAAGGTTCAACTCTTTTAGTTGAACAAACAGAACAGAAAGAAATTTCACACAATGCTTCTGTGTAGTTATTATTTGTAGACATTCTTTTTCCCAATATAGGCCTCTTAGCGCTCAGAATGTCCAATTGCAGTTTCTACAAAAAGAGTGTTTCAGAACGGCTCAATCAAACGTAAGGTTCAACTCTGTTAGTTGAATGCACAGAACAGAAAGAAGTTTCATACAATGCTTCTGTGTAGTTTATATTTGAACATATTATTTTTTCCACTATTACCCACTTAGCGCTACGAATGTCCAGTTGCATTTTCTACAGACAGAGTGTTTCAAAACTGCTCAATCAAAAGTATGGTTTAACTCTGTTAGCTGAATGCTCAGATCAGAAAGAAGTTTCACAGAATGCTTCTGTGTAGTTTATATTTGAATATATTCCTTTTTCCACTACTACGCTCTTAGCGCTCCAAATGTCCAGTTGCATTTTCTACAGAAAGAGTGTTCAGATCTGCTCAATCAAAAGTATGGTTTAACTCTGTTAGCTGAATGCACAGATCAGAAAGAAGTTTCACCGAATGATTCTGTGTAGTTTATATTTGAAGACATTCCTTTTTCCACTATTAACCTCTTAGCGCTCCGAATCTCCACTTGCATTTTCTTCAAAAAAAGTGTTTCATAACTGCTCAATCAAAAATATGTTTTATCTCTGTTAACTGAATTTACAGATCAGAAATAAGTTTCACAGAAGGCATCTGTGTAGTTTTTATTTGAAGATATTCTTTTTCCCAATGTAGGCCTCTTAGCGCTTAGCATGTCAGATTGCAGTTTCTACAGAAAGAGTGTTTCAGAACGGCTCAATCAAAAGTAAGGTTCAACTCTGTTAGTTGAATGCACAGAACAGAAAGAATTTTCACAGAATGCTACTGTGTAGTTTATATTTGAATATATTCCTTTTTCCACTATTACCCTCTTAGCGCTCCGAATGTCCACTTGCATTTTCTACAGAAAGAGTGTTCAGAACTGCGCAATCAAAACTAAGGTTCAACTCTTTTAGTTGAACAAACAGAACAGAAATAAGTTTCACACAATGCTTCTGTGTAGTTTTTATTTGAAGATATTATTTTTCCCAATAGAGGCCTCTTAGCGCTCAGAATGTCCAATTGCAGTTTCTACAGAAAGAGTGTTTCAGAAAGGCTCAATCAAAAGTAAGGTTCAACTCTGTTAGTTGAATGCACAGAACAGAAAGAAGTTTCATACAATGCTTCTGTGTAGCTTATATTTGAACATATTCTTTTTTCCACTATTACCCACTTAGCGCTACGAATGTCCAGTTGCATTTTCTACAGACAGAGTGTTTCAAAACTGCTCAATCAAAAGTATGGTTTAACTCTGTTAGCTGAATGCTCAGATCAGAAAGAAGTTTCACAGAATGCTTCTGTGTAGTTTATATTTGAATATATTCCTTTTTCCGCTACTACTCTCTTAGCGCTCCAAATGTCCAGTTGCATTTTCTACAGAAAGAGTGTTCAGATCTGCTCAATCAAAAGTATGGTTTAACTCTGTTAGCTGAATGCACAGATCAGAAAGAAGTTTCACAGAATGATTCTGTGTAGTTTATATTTGGAGACATTCCTTTTTCCACTATTACCCTATTAGCGCTCCGAATCTCCACTTGCATTTTCTACAGAAAGAGTGTTTCAGAACGGCTCAATCAAAACTAAGGTTCTACTGTCTTAGTTGAACAAACAGAACAGAAAGGAGTTTCACACAATTCTTCTGTGTAGTTTTTATTTGTAGACATTCTTTTTCCCAATATGGGCCTCTTAGCGCTCAGAATGTCCAATTGCAGTTTCTACAGAAAGAGTGTTTCAGAACGGCTCAATCAAAAGTAAGGTTCACCTCTGTTAGTTGAATGCACAGAACAGAAAGAAGTTTCATACAATGCTTCTGTGTAGTTTATATTTGAACATATTCTTTTTTCCACTATTACCCACTTAGCGCTACGAATGTCCAGTTGCATTTTCTACAGACAGAGTGTTTCAAAACTGCTCAATCAATAGTATGGTTTAACTCTGTTAGCTGAATGCTCAGATCAGAAAGAAGTTTCACAGAATGCTTCTGTGTAGTTTATATTTGAATATATTCCTTTTTCCACTACTACGCTCTTAGCGCTCCAAATGTCCAGTTGCATTTTCTACAGAAAGTGTGTTCAGATCTGCTCAATCAAAACTATGGTTTAACTCTGTTAGCTGAATGCACAGATCAGAAAGAAGTTTCACCGAATGATTCTGTGTAGTTTATATTTGAAGACATTCCTTTTTCCACTATTACCCTCTTAGCGCTCCGAATCTCCACTTGCATTTTCTACAAAAAGAGAGTTTCATAACTGCTCAATCAAAAATATGTTTTATCTCTGTTAACTGAATTTACAGATCAGAAATAAGTTTCACAGAATGCATCTGTGTAGTTTTTATTTGAAGATATTCTTTTTCCCAATGTAGGCCTCTTAGCGCTTAGCATGTCCAATTGCAATTTCTACCGAAAGAGTGTTTCAGAATGGCTCAATCAAAAGTAGGGTTCAACTCTGTTATTTGAATGCACAGAACAGAAAGAATTTTCACAGAATGCTACTGTGTAGTTTATATTTGAATATATTCCTTTTTCCACTATTACCCTCTTAGCGCTCCGAATGTCCACTTGCATTTTCTACAGAAAGAGTGTTCAGAACTGCGCAATCAAAAGTATGGTTTAACTCTGTTAGCTTAATGAACATATCAGAAATAAGTTTCACACAATGCTTCTGTGTAGTTTTTATTTGAAGATATTATTTTTCCCAATAGAGTCCTCTTAGCGCTCAGAATGTCCAATTGCAGTTTCTACAGAAAGAGTGTTTCAGAAAGGCTCAATCAAAAGTAAGGTTCAACTCTGTTAGTTGAATGCACAGAACAGAAAGAAGTTTCATACAATGCTTCTGTGTAGCTTATATTTGAACATATTCTTTTTTCCACTATTACCCACTTAGCGCTACGAATGTCCAGTTGCATTTTCTACAGACAGAGTGTTTCAAAACTGCTCAATCAAAAGTATGGTTTAACTCTGTTAGCTGAATGCTCAGATCAGAAAGAAGTTTCACAGAATGCTTCTGTGTAGTTTATATTTGAATATATTCCTTTTTCCACTACTACTCTCTTAGCGCTCCAAAAGTCCAGTTGCATTTTCTACAGAAAGAGTGTTCAGATCTGCTTAATCAAAAGTATGGTTTAACTCTGTTAGCTGAATGCACAGATCAGAAAAAAGTTTCACAGAATGATTCTGTGTAGTTTATATTTGGAGACATTCCTTTTTCAACTATTACCCTCTTAGCGCTCCGAATCTCCACTTGCATTTTCTACAAAAAGAGTGTTTCATAACTGCTCAATCAAAAATATGTTTTATCTCTGTTAACTGAATTTACAGATCAGAAATAAGTTTCACAGAATGCATCTGTGTAGTTTTTATTTGAAGATATTCTTTTTCCCAATGTAGGCCTCTTAGCGCTTAGCATGTCCAATTGCAGTTTCTACAGAAAGAGAGTTTCAGAACGGCTCAATCAAAAGTAAGGTTCAACTCTGTTAGTTGAATGCACAGAACAGGAAGAATTTTCAAAGAATGCTACTGTGTACTTTATATTTGAATATATTCCTTTTTCCACTATTACCCTCTTAGCGCTCCGAATGTCCACTTGCATTTTCTACAGAAAGAGTGTTCAGAACTGCGCAATCAAAACTAAGGTTCAACTCTTTTAGTTGAACAAACAGAACAGAAAGAAGTTTCACACAATGCTTCTGTGTAGTTTTTATTTGAAGATATTATTTTTCCCAATAGAGGCCTCTTAGCGCTCAGAATGTCCAATTGCAGTTTCTACAGAAAGAGTGTTTCAGAACGGCTCAATCAAAAGTAAGGTTCAACTCTGTTAGTTGAATGCACAGAACAGGAAGAATTTTCACAGAATGCTACTGTGTAGTTTATATTTGAATATATTCCTTTTTCCAATATTACCCTCTTAGCGCTCCGAATGTCCACTTGCATTTTCTACAGAAAGAGTGTTCAGAACTGCGCAATCAAAACTAAGGTTCAACTCTTTTAGTTGAACAAACAGAACAGAAAGAAGTTTCACACAATGCTTCTGTGTAGTTTTTATTTGAAGATATTATTTTTCCCAATAGAGGCCTCTTAGCGCTCAGAATGTCCAATTGCAGTTTCTACAGAAAGAGTGTTTCAGAAAGGCTCAATCAAAAGTAAGGTTCAACTCTGTTAGTTGAATGCACAGAACAGAAAAAAGTTTCATACAATGCTTCTGTGTAGCTTATATTTGAACATATTCTTTTTTCCACTATTACCCACTTAGCGCTACGAATGTCCAGTTGCATTTTCTACAGACAGAGTGTTTCAAAGCTGCTCAATCAAAAGTATGGTTTAACTCTGTTAGCTGAATGCTCAGATCAGAAAGAAGTTTCACAGAATGCTTCTGTGTAGTTTATATTTGAATATATTCCTTTTTCCGCTACTACTCTCTTAGCGCTCCAAATGTCCAGTTGCATTTTCTACAGAAAGAGTGTTCAGATCTGCTCAATCAAAAGTATGGTTTAACTCTGTTAGCTGAATGCACAGATCAGAAAGAAGTTTCACAGAATGATTCTGTGTAGTTTATATTTGGAGACATTCCTTTTTCCACTATTACCCTATTAGCGCTCCGAATCTCCACTTGCATTTTCTACAGAAAGAGTGTTTCAGAACGGCTCAATCAAAACTAAGGTTCTACTCTCTTAGTTGAACAAACAGAACAGAAAGGAGTTTCACACAATTCTTCTGTGTAGTTTTTATTTGTAGACATTCTTTTTCCCAATATGGGCCTCTTAGCGCTCAGAATGTCCAATTGCAGTTTCTACAGAAAGAGTGTTTCAGAACGGCTCAATCAAAAGTAAGGTTCAACTCTGTTAGTTGAATGCACAGAACAGAAAGTAGTTTCATACAATGCTTCTGTGTAGTTTATATTTGAACATATTCTTTTTTCCACTATTACCCACTTAGCGCTACGAATGTCCAGTTGCATTTTCTACAGACAGAGTGTTTCAAAACTGCTCAATCAATAGTATGGTTTAACTCTGTTAGCTGAATGCTCAGATCAGAATGAAGTTTCACAGAATGCTTCTGTGTAGTTTATATTTGAATATATTCCTTTTTCCACTACTACGCTCTTAGCGCTCCAAATGTCCAGTTGCATTTTCTACAGAAAGTGTGTTCAGATCTGCTCAATCAAAACTATGGTTTAACTCTGTTAGCTGAATGCACAGATCAGAAAGAAGTTTCACCGAATGATTCTGTGTAGTTTATATTTGAAGACATTCCTTTTTCCACTATTACCCTCTTAGCGCTCCGAATCTCCACTTGCATTTTCTACAAAAAGAGAGTTTCATAACTGCTCAATCAAAAATATGTTTTATCTCTGTTAACTGAATTTACAGATCAGAAATAAGTTTCACAGAATGCATCTGTGTACTTTTTATTTGAAGATATTCTTTTTCCCAATGTAGGCCTCTTAGCGCTTAGCATGTCCAATTGCAATTTCTACAGAAAGAGTGTTTCAGAACGGCTCAATCAAAAGTAGGGTTCAACTCTGTTATTTGAATGCACAGAACAGAAAGAATTTTCACAGAATGCTACTGTGTAGTTTATATTTGAATATATTCCTTTTTCCACTATTACCCTCTTAGCGCTCCGAATGTCCACTTGCATTTTCTACAGAAAGAGTGTTCAGAACTGCGCAATCAAAAGTATGGTTTAACTCTGTTAGCTTAATGAACATATCAGAAATAAGTTTCACACAATGCTTCTGTGTAGTTTTTATTTGAAGATATTATTTTTCCCAATAGAGGCCTCTTAGCGCTCAGAATGTCCAATTGCAGTTTCTACAGAAAGAGTGTTTCAGAAAGGCTCAATCAAAAGTAAGGTTCAACTCTGTTAGTTGAATGCACAGAACAGAAAGAAGTTTCATACAATGCTTCTGTGTAGCTTATATTTGAACATATTCTTTTTTCCACTATTACCCACTTAGCGCTACGAATGTCCAGTTGCATTTTCTACAGACAGAGTGTTTCAAAACTGCTCAATCAAAAGTATGGTTTAACTCTGTTAGCTGAATGCTCAGATCAGAAAGAAGTTTCACAGAATGCTTCTGTGTAGTTTATATTTGAATATATTCCTTTTTCCACTACTACTCTCTTAGCGCTCCAAAAGTCCAGTTGCATTTTCTACAGAAAGAGTGTTCAGATCTGCTTAATCAAAAGTATGGTTTAACTCTGTTAGCTGAATGCACAGATCAGAAAAAAGTTTCACAGAATGATTCTGTGTAGTTTATATTTGGAGACATTCCTTTTTCAACTATTACCCTCTTAGCGCTCCGAATCTCCACTTGCATTTTCTACAAAAAGAGTGTTTCATAACTGCTCAATCAAAAATATGTTTTATCTCTGTTAACTGAATTTACAGATCAGAAATAAGTTTCACAGAATGCATCTGTGTAGTTTTTATTTGAAGATATTCTTTTTCCCAATGTAGGCCTCTTAGCGCTTAGCATGTCCAATTGCAGTTTCTACAGAAAGAGAGTTTCAGAACGGCTCAATCAAAAGTAAGGTTCAACTCTGTTAGTTGAATGCACAGAACAGGAAGAATTTTCAAAGAATGCTACTGTGTACTTTATATTTGAATATATTCCTTTTTCCACTATTACCCTCTTAGCGCTCCGAATGTCCACTTGCATTTTCTACAGAAAGAGTGTTCAGAACTGCGCAATCAAAACTAAGGTTCAACTCTTTTAGTTGAACAAACAGAACAGAAAGAAGTTTCACACAATGCTTCTGTGTAGTTTTTATTTGAAGATATTATTTTTCCCAATAGAGGCCTCTTAGCGCTCAGAATGTCCAATTGCAGTTTCTACAGAAAGAGTGTTTCAGAACGGCTCAATCAAAAGTAAGGTTCAACTCTGTTAGTTGAATGCACAGAACAGGAAGAATTTTCACAGAATGCTACTGTGTAGTTTATATTTGAATATATTCCTTTTTCCAATATTACCCTCTTAGCGCTCCGAATGTCCACTTGCATTTTCTACAGAAAGAGTGTTCAGAACTGCGCAATCAAAACTAAGGTTCAACTCTTTTAGTTGAACAAACAGAACAGAAAGAAGTTTCACACAATGCTTCTGTGTAGTTTTTATTTGAAGATATTATTTTTCCCAATAGAGGCCTCTTAGCGCTCAGAATGTCCAATTGCAGTTTCTACAGAAAGAGTGTTTCAGAAAGGCTCAATCAAAAGTAAGGTTCAACTCTGTTAGTTGAATGCACAGAACAGAAAAAAGTTTCATACAATGCTTCTGTGTAGCTTATATTTGAACATATTCTTTTTTCCACTATTACCCACTTAGCGCTACGAATGTCCAGTTGCATTTTCTACAGACAGAGTGTTTCAAAGCTGCTCAATCAAAAGTATGGTTTAACTCTGTTAGCTGAATGCTCAGATCAGAAAGAAGTTTCACAGAATGCTTCTGTGTAGTTTATATTTGAATATATTCCTTTTTCCGCTACTACTCTCTTAGCGCTCCAAATGTCCAGTTGCATTTTCTACAGAAAGAGTGTTCAGATCTGCTCAATCAAAAGTATGGTTTAACTCTGTTAGCTGAATGCACAGATCAGAAAGAAGTTTCACAGAATGATTCTGTGTAGTTTATATTTGGAGACATTCCTTTTTCCACTATTACCCTATTAGCGCTCCGAATCTCCACTTGCATTTTCTACAGAAAGAGTGTTTCAGAACGGCTCAATCAAAACTAAGGTTCTACTCTCTTAGTTGAACAAACAGAACAGAAAGGAGTTTCACACAATTCTTCTGTGTAGTTTTTATTTGTAGACATTCTTTTTCCCAATATGGGCCTCTTAGCGCTCAGAATGTCCAATTGCAGTTTCTACAGAAAGAGTGTTTCAGAACGGCTCAATCAAAAGTAAGGTTCAACTCTGTTAGTTGAATGCACAGAACAGAAAGTAGTTTCATACAATGCTTCTGTGTAGTTTATATTTGAACATATTCTTTTTTCCACTATTACCCACTTAGCGCTACGAATGTCCAGTTGCATTTTCTACAGACAGAGTGTTTCAAAACTGCTCAATCAATAGTATGGTTTAACTCTGTTAGCTGAATGCTCAGATCAGAATGAAGTTTCACAGAATGCTTCTGTGTAGTTTATATTTGAATATATTCCTTTTTCCACTACTACGCTCTTAGCGCTCCAAATGTCCAGTTGCATTTTCTACAGAAAGTGTGTTCAGATCTGCTCAATCAAAACTATGGTTTAAATCTGTTAGCTGAATGCACAGATCAGAAAGAAGTTTCACCGAATGATTCTGTGTAGTTTATATTTGAAGACATTCCTTTTTCCACTATTACCCTCTTAGCGCTCCGAATCTCCACTTGCATTTTCTACAAAAAGAGAGTTTCATAACTGCTCAATCAAAAATATGTTTTATCTCTGTTAACTGAATTTACAGATCAGAAATAAGTTTCACAGAATGCATCTGTGTACTTTTTATTTGAAGATATTCTTTTTCCCAATGTAGGCCTCTTAGCGCTTAGCATGTCCAATTGCAATTTCTACAGAAAGAGTGTTTCAGAACGGCTCAATCAAAAGTAGGGTTCAACTCTGTTATTTGAATGCACAGAACAGAAAGAATTTTCACAGAATGCTACTGTGTAGTTTATATTTGAATATATTCCTTTTTCCACTATTACCCTCTTAGCGCTCCGAATGTCCACTTGCATTTTCTACAGAAAGAGTGTTCAGAACTGCGCAATCAAAAGTATGGTTTAACTCTGTTAGCTTAATGAACATATCAGAAATAAGTTTCACACAATGCTTCTGTGTAGTTTTTATTTGAAGATATTATTTTTCCCAATAGAGGCCTCTTAGCGCTCAGAATGTCCAATTGCAGTTTCTACAGAAAGAGTGTTTCAGAAAGGCTCAATCAAAAGTAAGGTTCAACTCTGTTAGTTGAATGCACAGAACAGAAAGAAGTTTCATACAATGCTTCTGTGTAGCTTATATTTGAACATATTCTTTTTTCCACTATTACCCACTTAGCGCTACGAATGTCCAGTTGCATTTTCTACAGACAGAGTGTTTCAAAACTGCTCAATCAAAAGTATGGTTTAACTCTGTTAGCTGAATGCTCAGATCAGAAAGAAGTTTCACAGAATGCTTCTGTGTAGTTTATATTTGAATATATTCCTTTTTCCACTACTACTCTCTTAGCGCTCCAAAAGTCCAGTTGCATTTTCTACAGAAAGAGTGTTCAGATCTGCTTAATCAAAAGTATGGTTTAACTCTGTTAGCTGAATGCACAGATCAGAAAAAAGTTTCACAGAATGATTCTGTGTAGTTTATATTTGGAGACATTCCTTTTTCCACTATTACCCTCTTAGCGCTCCGAATCTCCACTTGCATTTTCTACAAAAAGAGTGTTTCATAACTGCTCAATCAAAAATATGTTTTATCTCTGTTAACTGAATTTACAGATCAGAAATAAGTTTCACAGAATGCATCTGTGTAGTTTTTATTTGAAGATATTCTTTTTCCCAATGTAGGCCTCTTAGCGCTTAGCATGTCCAATTGCAATTTCTACAGAAAGAGTGTTTCAGAACGGCTCAATCAAAAGTAGGGTTCAACTCTGTTATTTGAATGCACAGAACCGAAAGAATTTTCACAGAATGCTACTGTGTAGTTTATATTTGAATATATTCCTTTTTCCACTATTACCCTCTTAGCGCTCCGAATGTCCACTTGCATTTTCTACAGAAAGAGTGTTCAGAACTGCGCAATCAAAACTAAGGTTCAACTCTTGTAGTTGAACAAACAGAACAGAAATAAGTTTCACACAATGCTTCTGTGTAGTTTTTATTTGAAGATATTATTTTTCCCAATAGAGGCCTCTTAGCGCTCAGAATGTCCAATTGCAGTTTCTACAGAAAGAGTGTTTCAGAAAGGCTCAATCAAAAGTAAGGTTCAACTCTGTTAGTTGAATGCACAGAACAGAAAGAAGTTTCATACAATGCTTCTGTGTAGCTTATATTTGAACATATTCTTTTTTCCACTATTACCCACTTAGCGCTACGAATGTCCAGTTGCATTTTCTACAGACAGAGTGTTTCAAAACTGCTCAATCAAAAGTATGGTTTAACTCTGTTAGCTGAATGCTCAGATCAGAAAGAAGTTTCACAGAATGCTTCTGTGTAGTTTATATTTGAATATATTCCTTTTTCCGCTACTACTCTCTTAGCGCTCCAAATGTCCAGTTGCATTTTCTACAGAAAGAGTGTTCAGATCTGCTCAATCAAAAGTATGGTTTAACTCTGTTAGCTGAATGCACAGATCAGAAAGAAGTTTCACAGAATGATTCTGTGTAGTTTATATTTGGAGACATTCCTTTTTCCACTATTACCCTATTAGCGCTCCGAATCTCCACTTGCATTTTCTACAGAAAGAGTGTTTCAGAACGGCTCAATCAAAACTAAGGTTCTACTCTCTTAGTTGAACAAACAGAACAGAAAGGAGTTTCACACAATTCTTCTGTGTAGTTTTTATTTGTAGACATTCTTTTTCCCAATATGGGCCTCTTAGCGCTCAGAATGTCCAATTGCAGTTTCTACAGAAAGAGTGTTTCAGAACGGCTCAATCAAAAGTAAGGTTCAACTCTGTTAGTTGAATGCACAGAACAGAAAGTAGTTTCATACAATGCTTCTGTGTAGTTTATATTTGAACATATTCTTTTTTCCACTATTACCCACTTAGCGCTACGAATGTCCAGTTGCATTTTCTACAGACAGAGTGTTTCAAAACTGCTCAATCAATAGTATGGTTTAACTCTGTTAGCTGAATGCTCAGATCAGAATGAAGTTTCACAGAATGCTTCTGTGTAGTTTATATTTGAATATATTCCTTTTTCCACTACTACGCTCTTAGCGCTCCAAATGTCCAGTTGCATTTTCTACAGAAAGTGTGTTCAGATCTGCTCAATCAAAACTATGGTTTAACTCTGTTAGCTGAATGCACAGATCAGAAAGAAGTTTCACCGAATGATTCTGTGTAGTTTATATTTGAAGACATTCCTTTTTCCACTATTACCCTCTTAGCGCTCCGAATCTCCACTTGCATTTTCTACAAAAAGAGAGTTTCATAACTGCTCAATCAAAAATATGTTTTATCTCTGTTAACTGAATTTACAGATCAGAAATAAGTTTCACAGAATGCATCTGTGTACTTTTTATTTGAAGATATTCTTTTTCCCAATGTAGGCCTCTTAGCGCTTAGCATGTCCAATTGCAATTTCTACAGAAAGAGTGTTTCAGAACGGCTCAATCAAAAGTAGGGTTCAACTCTGTTATTTGAATGCACAGAACAGAAAGAATTTTCACAGAATGCTACTGTGTAGTTTATATTTGAATATATTCCTTTTTCCACTATTACCCTCTTAGCGCTCCGAATGTCCACTTGCATTTTCTACAGAAAGAGTGTTCAGAACTGCGCAATCAAAAGTATGGTTTAACTCTGTTAGCTTAATGAACATATCAGAAATAAGTTTCACACAATGCTTCTGTGTAGTTTTTATTTGAAGATATTATTTTTCCCAATAGAGGCCTCTTAGCGCTCAGAATGTCCAATTGCAGTTTCTACAGAAAGAGTGTTTCAGAAAGGCTCAATCAAAAGTAAGGTTCAACTCTGTTAGTTGAATGCACAGAACAGAAAGAAGTTTCATACAATGCTTCTGTGTAGCTTATATTTGAACATATTCTTTTTTCCACTATTACCCACTTAGCGCTACGAATGTCCAGTTGCATTTTCTACAGACAGAGTGTTTCAAAACTGCTCAATCAAAAGTATGGTTTAACTCTGTTAGCTGAATGCTCAGATCAGAAAGAAGTTTCACAGAATGCTTCTGTGTAGTTTATATTTGAATATATTCCTTTTTCCACTACTACTCTCTTAGCGCTCCAAAAGTCCAGTTGCATTTTCTACAGAAAGAGTGTTCAGATCTGCTTAATCAAAAGTATGGTTTAACTCTGTTAGCTGAATGCACAGATCAGAAAAAAGTTTCACAGAATGATTCTGTGTAGTTTATATTTGGAGACATTCCTTTTTCCACTATTACCCTCTTAGCGCTCCGAATCTCCACTTGCATTTTCTACAAAAAGAGTGTTTCATAACTGCTCAATCAAAAATATGTTTTATCTCTGTTAACTGAATTTACAGATCAGAAATAAGTTTCACAGAATGCATCTGTGTAGTTTTTATTTGAAGATATTCTTTTTCCCAATGTAGGCCTCTTAGCGCTTAGCATGTCCAATTGCAATTTCTACAGAAAGAGTGTTTCAGAACGGCTCAATCAAAAGTAGGGTTCAACTCTGTTATTTGAATGCACAGAACCGAAAGAATTTTCACAGAATGCTACTGTGTAGTTTATATTTGAATATATTCCTTTTTCCACTATTACCCTCTTAGCGCTCCGAATGTCCACTTGCATTTTCTACAGAAAGAGTGTTCAGAACTGCGCAATCAAAACTAAGGTTCAACTCTTGTAGTTGAACAAACAGAACAGAAATAAGTTTCACACAATGCTTCTGTGTAGTTTTTATTTGAAGATATTATTTTTCCCAATAGAGGCCTCTTAGCGCTCAGAATGTCCAATTGCAGTTTCTACAGAAAGAGTGTTTCAGAAAGGCTCAATCAAAAGTAAGGTTCAACTCTGTTAGTTGAATGCACAGAACAGAAAGAAGTTTCATACAATGCTTCTGTGTAGCTTATATTTGAACATATTCTTTTTTCCACTATTACCCACTTAGCGCTACGAATGTCCAGTTGCATTTTCTACAGACAGAGTGTTTCAAAACTGCTCAATCAAAAGTATGGTTTAACTCTGTTAGCTGAATGCTCAGATCAGAAAGAAGTTTCACAGAATGCTTCTGTGTAGTTTATATTTGAATATATTCCTTTTTCCGCTACTACTCTCTTAGCGCTCCAAATGTCCAGTTGCATTTTCTACAGAAAGAGTGTTCAGATCTGCTCAATCAAAAGTATGGTTTAACTCTGTTAGCTGAATGCACAGATCAGAAAGAAGTTTCACAGAATGATTCTGTGTAGTTTATATTTGGAGACATTCCTTTTTCCACTATTACCCTATTAGCGCTCCGAATCTCCACTTGCATTTTCTACAGAAAGAGTGTTTCAGAACGGCTCAATCAAAACTAAGGTTCTACTCTCTTAGTTGAACAAACAGAACAGAAAGGAGTTTCACACAATTCTTCTGTGTAGTTTTTATTTGTAGACATTCTTTTTCCCAATATGGGCCTCTTAGCGCTCAGAATGTCCAATTGCAGTTTCTACAGAAAGAGTGTTTCAGAACGGCTCAATCAAAAGTAAGGTTCAACTCTGTTAGTTGAATGCACAGAACAGAAAGAAGTTTCATACAATGCTTCTGTGTAGTTTATATTTGAACATATTCTTTTTTCCACTATTACCCACTTAGCGCTACGAATGTAAAGTTGCATTTTCTACAGACAGAGTGTTTCAAAACTGCTCAATCAATAGTATGGTTTAACTCTGTTAGCTGAATGCTCAGATCAGAAAGAAGTTTCACAGAATGCTTCTGTGTAGTTTATATTTGAATATATTCCTTTTTCCACTACTACGCTCTTAGCGCTCCAAATGTCCAGTTGCATTTTCTACAGAAACTGTGTTCAGATCTGCTCAATCAAAACTATGGTTTAACTCTGTTAGCTGAATGCACAGATCAGAAAGAAGTTTCACCGAATGATTCTGTGTAGTTTATATTTGAAGACATTCCTTTTTCCACTATTACCCTCTTAGCGCTCCGAATCTCCACTTGCATTTTCTACAAAAAGAGAGTTTCATAACTGCTCAATCAAAAATATGTTTTATCTCTGTTAACTGAATTTACAGATCAGAAATAAGTTTCACAGAATGCATCTGTGTACTTTTTATTTGAAGATATTCTTTTTCCCAATGTAGGCCTCTTAGCGCTTAGCATGTCCAATTGCAATTTCTACAGAAAGAGTGTTTCAGAACGGCTCAATCAAAAGTAGGGTTCAACTCTGTTATTTGAATGCACAGAACAGAAAGAATTTTCACAGAATGCTACTGTGTAGTTTATATTTGAATATATTCCTTTTTCCACTATTACCCTCTTAGCGCTCCGAATGTCCACTTGCATTTTCTACAGAAAGAGTGTTCAGAACTGCGCAATCAAAAGTATGGTTTAACTCTGTTAGCTTAATGAACATATCAGAAATAAGTTTCACACAATGCTTCTGTGTAGTTTTTATTTGAAGATATTATTTTTCCCAATAGAGGCCTCTTAGCGCTCAGAATGTCCAATTGCAGTTTCTACAGAAAGAGTGTTTCAGAAAGGCTCAATCAAAAGTAAGGTTCAACTCTGTTAGTTGAATGCACAGAACAGAAAGAAGTTTCATACAATGCTTCTGTGTAGCTTATATTTGAACATATTCTTTTTTCCACTATTACCCACTTAGCGCTACGAATGTCCAGTTGCATTTTCTACAGACAGAGTGTTTCAAAACTGCTCAATCAAAAGTATGGTTTAACTCTGTTAGCTGAATGCTCAGATCAGAAAGAAGTTTCACAGAATGCTTCTGTGTAGTTTATATTTGAATATATTCCTTTTTCCACTACTACTCTCTTAGCGCTCCAAAAGTCCAGTTGCATTTTCTACAGAAAGAGTGTTCAGATCTGCTTAATCAAAAGTATGGTTTAACTCTGTTAGCTGAATGCACAGATCAGAAAAAAGTTTCACAGAATGATTCTGTGTAGTTTATATTTGGAGACATTCCTTTTTCCACTATTACCCTATTAGCGCTCCGAATCTCCACTTGCATTTTCTACAGAAAGAGTGTTTCAGAACGGCTCAATCAAAACTAAGGTTCTACTCTCTTAGTTGAACAAACAGAACAGAAAGGAGTTTCACACAATTCTTCTGTGTAGTTTTTATTTGTAGACATTCTTTTTCCCAATATGGGCCTCTTAGCGCTCAGTATGTCCAATTGCAGTTTCTACAGAAAGAGTGTTTCAGAACGGCTCAATCAAAAGTAAGGTTCAACTCTGTTAGTTGAATGCACAGAACAGAAAGAAGTTTCATACAATGCTTCTGTGTAGTTTATATTTGAACATATTCTTTTTTCCACTATTACCCACTTAGCGCTACGAATGTCCAGTTGCATTTTCTACAGACAGAGTGTTTCAAAACTGCTCAATCAATAGTATGGTTTAACTCTGTTAGCTGAATGCTCAGATCAGAAAGAAGTTTCACAGAATGCTTCTGTGTAGTTTATATTTGAATATATTCCTTTTTCCACTACTACGCTCTTAGCGCTCCAAATGTCCAGTTGCATTTTCTACAGAAAGAGTGTTCAGATCTGCTCAATCAAAACTATGGTTTAACTCTGTTAGCTGAATGCACAGATCAGAAAGAAGTTTCACCGAATGATTCTGTGTAGTTTATATTTGAAGACATTCCTTTTTCCACTATTACCCACTTAGCGCTCCGAATCTCCACTTGCATTTTCTACAAAAAGAGAGTTTCATAACTGCTCAATCAAAAATATGTTTTATCTCTGTTAACTGAATTTACAGATCAGAAATAAGTTTCACAGAATGCATCTGTGTACTTTTTATTTGAAGATATTCTTTTTCCCAATGTAGGCCTCTTAGTGCTTAGCATGTCCAATTGCAATTTCTACAGAAAGAGTGTTTCAGAACGGCTCAATCAAAAGTAGGGTTCAACTCTGTTATTTGAATGCACAGAACAGAAAGAATTTTCACAGAATGCTACTGTGTAGTTTATATTTGAATATATTCCTTTTTCCACTATTACCCTCTTAGCGCTCCGAATGTCCACTTGCATTTTCTACAGAAAGAGTGTTCAGAACTGCGCAATCAAAAGTATGGTTTAACTCTCTTAGCTTAATGAACATATCAGAAATAAGTTTCAAACAATGCTTCTGTGTAGTTTTTATTTGAAGATATTATTTTTCCCAATAGAGGCCTCTTAGCGCTCAGAATGTCCAATTGCAGTTTCTACAGAAAGAGTGTTTCAGAAAGGCTCAATCAAAAGTAAGGTTCAACTCTGTTAGTTGAATGCACAGAACAGAAAGAAGTTTCATACAATGCTTCTGTGTAGCTTATATTTGAACATATTCTTTTTTCCACTATTACCCACTTAGCGCTACGAATGTCCAGTTGCATTTTCTACAGACAGAGTGTTTCAAAACTGCTCAATCAAAAGTATGGTTTAACTCTGTTAGCTGAATGCTCAGATCAGAAAGAAGTTTCACAGAATGCTTCTGTGTAGTTTATATTTGAATATATTCCTTTTTCCGCTACTACTCTCTTAGCGCTCCAAATGTCCAGTTGCATTTTCTACAGAAAGAGTGTTCAGATCTGCTCAATCAAAAGTATGGTTTAACTCTGTTAGCTGAATGCACAGATCAGAAAGAAGTTTCACAGAATGATTCTGTGTAGTTTATATTTGGAGACATTCCTTTTTCCACTATTACCCTATTAGCGCTCCGAATCTCCACTTGCATTTTCTACAGAAAGAGTGTTTCAGAACGGCTCAATCAAAACTAAGGTTCAACTCTCTTAGTTGAACAAACAGAACAGAAAGGAGTTTCACACAATTCTTCTGTGTAGTTTTTATTTGTAGACATTCTTTTTCCCAATATGGGCCTCTTAGTGCTCAGAATGTCCAATTGCAGTTTCTACAGAAAGAGTGTTTCAGAACGGCTCAATCAAAAGTAAGGTTCAACTCTGTTAGTTGAATGCACAGAACAGAAAGTAGTTTCATACAATGCTTCTGTGTAGTTTATATTTGAACATATTCTTTTTTCCACTATTACCCACTTAGCGCTATGAATGTCCAGTTGCATTTTCTACAGACAGAGTGTTTCAAAACTGCTCAATCAAAAGTATGGTTTAACTCTGTTAGCTGAATGCTCAGATCAGAAAGGAGTTTCACAGAATGCTTCTGTGTAGTTTATATTTGAATATATTCTTTTTTCCACTACTACGCTCTTAGCGCTCCAAATGTCCAGTTGCATTTTCTACAGAAAGAGTTTTCAGATCTGCTCAATCAAAAGTATGGTTTAACTCTGTTAGCTGAATGCACAGATCAGAAAGAAGTTTCACCGAATGATTCTGTGTAGTTTATATTTGAAGACATTCCTTTTTCCACTATTACGCACTTAGCGCTCCGAATCTCCACTTGCATTTTCTACAAAAAGAGTGTTTCATAACTGCTCAATCAAAAATATGTTTTATCTCTGTTAACTGAATTTACAGATCAGAAATAAGTTTCACAGAATGCATCTGTGTAGTTTTTATTTGAAGATATTCTTTTTCCCAATGTAGGCCTCTTAGCGCTTAGCATGTCCAATTGCAGTTTCTTCAGAAAGAGTGTTTCAGAACGGCTCAATCAAAAGTAAGGTTCAACTCTGTTAGTTCAATGCACACAACAGAAAGAATTTTCACAGAATGCTACTGTGTAGTTTATATTTGAATATATTCCTTTTTCCACTATTACCCTCATAGCGCTCCGAATGTCCACTTGCATTTTCTACAGAAAGAGTGTTCAGAACTGCGCAATCAAAAGTATGGTTTAACTCTGTTAGCTTAATGAACATATCAGAAATAAGTTTCACACAATGCTTCTGTGTAGTTTTTATTTGAAGATATTATTTTTCCCAATAGAGGCCTCTTAGCGCTCAGAATGTCCAATTGCAGTTTCTACAGAAAGAGTGTTTCCGAAAGGCTCAATCAAAAGTGAGGTTCAACACTGTTAGTTGAATGCACAGAACAGAAAGAAGTTTCATACAATGCTTCTGTGTAGGTTATATTTGAACATATTCTTTTTTCCACTATTACCCACTTAGCGCTACGAATGTCCAGTTGCATTTTCTACAGACAGAGTGTTTCAAAACTGCTCAATCAAAAGTATGGTTTAACTCTGTTAGCTGAATGCTCAGATCAGAAAGAAGTTTCACAGAATGCTTCTGTGTAGTTTATATTTGAATATATTCCTTTTTCCACTACTACTCTCTTAGCGCTCCAAATGTCCAGTTGCATTTTCTACAGAAAGAGTGTTCAGATCTGCTCAATCAAAAGTATGGTTTAACTCTGTTAGCTGAATGCACAGATCAGAAAGAAGTTTCACAGAATGATTCTGTGTAGTTTATATTTGGAGACATTCCTTTTTCCACTATTACCCTCTTAGCGCTCCGAATCTCCACTTGCATTTTCTACAGAAAGAGTGTTTCAGAACGGCTCAATCAAAACTAAGGTTCAACTCTTTTAGTTGAACAAACAGAACAGAAAGGATTTTCACACAATTCTTCTGTGTAGTTTTTATTTGTAGACATTCTTTTTCCCAATATAGGCCTCTTAGCGCTCAGAATTTCCAATTGCAGTTTCTACAGAAAGAGTGTTTCAGAACGGCTCAATCAAAAGTAAGGTTCAACTCTGTTAGTTGAATGCACAGAACAGAAAGAAGGTTCATACAATGCTTCTGTGTAGTTTATATTTGAACATATTATTTTTCCACTATTACCCACTTAGCGCTACGAATGTCCAGTTGCATTTTCTACAGACAGAGTGTTTCAAAACTGCTCAATCAAAAGTATGGTTTAACTCTGTTAGCTGAATGCTCAGATCAGAAAGAAGTTTCACAGAATGCTTCTGTGTAGTTTATATTTGAATATATTCCTTTTTCCACTACTACGCTCTTAGCGCTCCAAATGTCCAGTTGCATTTTCTACAGAAAGAGTGTTCAGATCTGCTCAATCAAAAGTATGGTTTAACTCTGTTAGCTGAATGCACAGATCAGAAAGAAGTTTCACCGAATGATTCTGTGTAGTTTATATTTGAAGACATTCCTTTTTCCACTATTACCCTACTAGCGCTCCGAATCTCCACTTGCATTTTCTACAAAAAGAGTGTTTCATAACTGCTCAATCAAGAATATGTTTTATCTCTGTTAACTGAATTTACAGATCAGAAATAAGTTTCACAGAATGCATCTGTGTAGTTTTTATTTGAAGATATTCTTTTTCCCAATGTAGGCCTCTTAGCGCTTAGCATGTCCAATTGCAGTTTCTACAGAAAGAGTGTTTCAGAACGGCTCAATCAAAAGTAACGTTCAACTCTGTTAGTTGAATGCACAGAACAGAAAGAATTTTCACAGAATGCTACTGTGTAGTTTATATTTGAATATATTCCTTTTTCCACTATTACCCTCTTAGCGCTCCGAATGTCCACTTGCATTTTCTACAGAAAGAGTGTTCAGAACTGCGCAATCAAAAGTATGGTTTAACTCTGTTAGCTTAATGAACATATCAGAAATAAGTTTCACACAATGCTTCTGTGTAGTTTTTATTTGAAGATATTATTTTTCCCAATAGAGGCCTCTTAGCGCTCAGAATGTCCAATTGCAGTTTCTACAGAAAGAGTGTTTCAGAAAGGCTCAATCAAAAGTAAGGTTCAACTCTGTTAGTTGAATGCACAGAACAGAAAGAAGTTTCATACAATGCTTCTGTGTAGTTTATATTTGAACATATTCTTTTTTCCACTATTACCCACTTAGCGCTACGAATGTCCAGTTGCATTTTCTACAGACAGAGTGTTTCAAAACTGCTCAATCAAAAGTATGGTTTAACTCTGTTAGCTGAATGCTCAGATCAGAAAGAAGTTTCACAGAATGCTTCTGTGTAGTTTATATTTGAATATATTCCTTTTTCCACTACTACTCTCTTAGCGCTCCAAATGTCCAGTTGCATTTTCTACAGAAAGAGTGTTCAGATCTGCTGAATCAAAAGTATGGTTTAACTCTGTTAGCTGAATGCACAGATCAGAAAGAAGTTTCACAGAATGATTTTGTGTAGTTTATATTTGGAGACATTCCTTTTTCCACTATTACCCTCTTAGCGCTCCGAATCTCCACTTGCACTTTCTACAGAAAGAGTGTTTCAGAACGGCTCAATCAAAACTAAGGTTCAAATCTTTTAGTTGAACAAACAGAACAGAAAGAAGTTTCACACAAATTTTCTGTGTAGTTTTTATTTGTAGACATTCTTTTTCCCAATATAGGCCTCTTAGCGCTCAGAATGTCCAATTGCAGTTTCTACAGAAAGAGTGTTTCAGAACGGCTCAATCAAAAGTAAGGTTCAACTCTGTTAGTTGAATGCACAGAACAGAAAGAAGTTTCATACAATGCTTCTGTGTAGTTTATATTTGAAAATATTCTTTTTTCCACTATTACCCACTTAGCGCTACGAATGTCCAGTTGCATTTTCTACAGACAGAGTGTTTCAAAACTGCTCAATCAAAATTATGGTTTAACTCTGTTAGCTGAATGCTCAGATCAGAAAGAACTTTCACAGAATGCTTCTGTGTAGTTTATATTTGAATATATTACTTTTTCCACTACTACGCTCTTAGCGCTCCAAATGTCCAGTTGCATTTTCTACAGAAAGAGTGTTCAGATCTGCTCAATCAAAAGTATGGTTTAACTCTGTTAGCTGAATGCACAGATCAGAAAGAAGTTTCACCGAATGATTCTGTGTAGTTTATATTTGAAGACATTCCTTTTTCCACTATTACCCTCTTAGCGCTCCGAATCTCCACTTGCATTTTCTACAAAAAGAGTGTTTCATAACTGCTCAATCAAAAATATGTTTTATCTCTGTTAACTGAATTTACAGATCAGAAATAAGTTTCACAGAATGCATCTGTGTACTTTTAATTTGAAGATATTCTTTTTCCCAATGTAGGCCTCTTAGCGCTTAGCATGTCCAATTGCAATTTCTACAGAAAGAGTGTTTCAGAACGGCTCAATCAAAAGTAGGGTTCAACTCTGTTATTTGAATGCACAGAACAGAAAGAATTTTCACAGAATGCTACTGTGTAGTTTATATTTGAATATATTCCTTTTTCCACTATTCCCCTCTTAGCACTCCGAATGTCCACTTGCATTTTCTACAGAAAGAGTGTTCAGAACTGCGCAATCAAAAGTATGGTTTAACTCTGTTAGCTTAATGAACATATCAGAAATAAGTTTCACACAATGCTTCTGTGTAGTTTTTATTTGAAGATATTATTTTTCCCAATAGAGGCCTCTTAGCGCTCAGAATGTCCAATTGCAGTTTCTACAGAAAGAGTGTTTCAGAAAGGCTCAATCAAAAGTAAGGTTCAACTCTGTTAGTTGAATGCACAGAACAGAAAGTAGTTTCATACAATGCTTCTGTGTAGCTTATATTTGAACATATTCTTTTTTCCACTATTACCCACTTAGCGCTACGAATGTCCAGTTGCATTTTCTACAGACAGAGTGTTTCAAAACTGCTCAATCAAAAGTATGGTTTAACTCTGTTAGCTGAATGCTCAGATCAGAAAGAAGTTTCACAGAATGCTTCTGTGTAGTTTATATTTGAATATATTCCTTTTTCCGCTACTACTCTCTTAGCGCTCCAAATGTCCAGTTGCATTTTCTACAGAAAGAGTGTTCAGATCTGCTCAATCAAAAGTATGGTTTAACTCTGTTAGCTGAATGCACAGATCAGAAAGAAGTTTCACAGAATGATTCTGTGTAGTTTATATTTGGAGACATTCCTTTTTCCACTATTACCCTATTAGCGCTCCGAATCTCCACTTGCATTTTCTACAGAAAGTGTGTTTCAGAACGGCTCAATCAAAACTAAGGTTCAACTCTCTTAGTTGAACAAACAGAACAGAAAGGAGTTTCACACAATTCTTCTGTGTAGTTTTTATTTGTAGACATTCTTTTTCCCAATATGGGCCTCTTAGCGCTCAGAATGTCCAATTGCAGTTTCTACAGAAAGAGTGTTTCAGAACGGCTCAATCAAAAGTAAGGTTCAACTCTGTTAGTTGAATGCACAGAACAGAAAGTAGTTTCATACAATGCTTCTGTGTAGTTTATATTTGAACATATTCTTTTTTCCACTATTACCCCCTTAGCGCTATGAATGTCCAGTTGCATTTTCTACAGACAGAGTGTTTCAAAACTGCTCAATCAAAAGTATGGTTTAACTCTGTTAGCTGAATGCTCAGATCAGAAAGAAGTTTCACAGAATGCTTCTGTGTAGTTTATATTTGAATATATTCTTTTTTCCACTACGACGCTCTTAGCGCTCCAAATGTCCAGTTGCATTTTCTACAGAAAGAGTTTTCAGATCTGCTCAATCAAAAGTATGGTTTAACTCTGTTAGCTGAATGCACAGATCAGAAAGATGTTTCACCGAATGATTCTGTGTAGTTTATATTTGAAGACATTCCTTTTTCCACTATTACCCACTTAGCGCTCCGAATCTCCACTTGCATTTTCTACAAAAAGAGTGTTTCATAACTGCTCAATCAAAAATATGTTTTATCTCTGTTAACTGAATTTACAGATCAGAAATAAGTTTCACAGAATGCATCTGTGTAGTTTTTATTTGAAGATATTCTTTTTCCCAATGTAGGCCTCTTAGCGCTTAGCATGTCCAATTGCAGTTTCTTCAGAAAGAGTGTTTCAGAACGGCTCAATCAAAAGTAAGGTTCAACTCTGTTAGTTGAATGCACAGAACAGAAAGAATTTTCACAGAATGCTACTGTGTAGTTTATATTTGAATATATTCCTTTTTCCACTATTACCCTCTTAGCGCTCCGAATGTCCACTTGCATTTTCTACAGAAAGAGTGTTCAGAACTGCGCAATCAAAAGTATGGTTTAACTCTGTTAGCTTAATGAACATATCAGAAATAAGTTTCACACAATGCTTCTGTGTAGTTTTTATTTGAAGATATTATTTTTCCCAATAGAGGCCTCTTAGCGCTCAGAATGTCCAATTGCAGTTTATACAGAAAGAGTGTTTCCGAAAGGCTCAATCAAAAGTGAGGTTCAACTCTGTTAGTTGAATGCACAGAACAGAAAGAAGTTTCATACAATGCTTCTGTGTAGTTTATATTTGAACATATTCTTTTTTCCACTATTACCCACTTAGCGCTACGAATGTCCAGTTGCATTTTCTACAGACAGAGTGTTTCAAAACTGCTCAATCAAAAGTATGGTTTAACTCTGTTAGCTGAATGCTCAGATCAGAAAGAAGTTTCACAGAATGCTTCTGTGTAGTTTATATTTGAATATATTCCTTTTTCCACTACTACTCTCTTAGCGCTCCAAATGTCCAGTTGCATTTTCTACAGAAAGAGTGTTCAGATCTGCTGAATCAAAAGTATGGTTTAACTCTGTTAGCTGAATGCACAGATCAGAAAGAAGTTTCACAGAATGATTCTGTGTAGTTTATATTTGGAGACATTCCTTTTTCCACTATTACCCTCTTAGCGCTCCGAATCTCCACTTGCATTTTCTACAGAAAGAGTGTTTCAGAACGGCTCAATCAAAACTAAGGTTCAACTCTTTTAGTTGAACAAACAGAACAGAAAGGATTTTCACACAATTTTTCTGTGTAGTTTTTATTTGTAGACATTCTTTTTCCCAATATAGGCCTCTTAGCGCTCAGAATTTCCAATTGCAGTTTCTACAGAAAGAGTGTTTCAGAACGGCTCAATCAAAAGTAAGGTTCAACTCTGTTAGTTGAATGCACAGAACAGAAAGAAGTTTCATACAATGCTTCTGTGTAGTTGATATTTGAACATATTCTTTTTTCCACTATTACCCACTTAGCGCTACGAATGTCCAGTTGCATTTTCTACAGACAGAGTGTTTCAAAACTGCTCAATCAAAAGTATGGTTTAACTCTGTTAGCTGAATGCTCAGATCAGAAAGAAGTTTCACAGAATGCTTCTGTGTAGTTTATATTTGAATATATTCCTTTTTCCACTACTACGCTCTTAGCGCTCCAAATGTCCAGTTGCATTTTCTACAGAAAGAGTGTTCAGATCTGCTCAATCAAAAGTATGGTTTAACTCTGTTAGCTGAATGCACAGATCAGAAAGAAGTTTCACCGAATGATTCTGTGTAGTTTATATTTGAAGACATTCCTTTTTCCACTATTACCCTACTAGCGCTCCGAATCTCCACTTGCATTTTCTACAAAAAGAGTGTTTCATAACTGCTCAATCAAAAATATGTTTTATCTCTGTTAACTGAATTTACAGATCAGAAATAAGTTTCACAGAATGCATCTGTGTAGTTTTTATTTGAAGATATTCTTTTTCCCAATGTAGGCCTCTTAGCGCTTAGCATGTCCAATTGCAGTTTCTACAGAAAGAGTGTTTCAGAACGGCTCAATCAAAAGTAAGGTTCAACTCTGTTAGTTGAATGCACAGAACAGAAAGAATTTTCACAGAATGCTACTGTGTAGTTTATATTTGAATATATTCCTTTTTCCACTATTACCCTCTTAGCGCTCCGAATGTCCACTTGCATTTTCTACAGAAAGAGTGTTCAGAACTGCGCAATCAAAAGTATGGTTTAACTCTGTTAGCTTAATGAACATATCAGAAATAAGTTTCACACAATGCTTCTGTGTAGTTTTTATTTGAAGATATTATTTTTCCCAATAGAGGCCTCTTAGCGCTCAGAATGTCCAATTGCAGTTTCTACAGAAAGAGTGTTTCAGAAAGGCTCAATCAAAAGTAAGGTTCAACTCTGTTAGTTGAATGCACAGAACAGAAAGAAGTTTCATACAATGCTTCTGTGTAGTTTATATTTGAACATATTCTTTTTTCCACTATTACCCACTTAGCGCTACGAATGTCCAGTTGCATTTTCTACAGACAGAGTGTTTCAAAACTGCTCAATCAAAAGTATGGTTTAACTCTGTTAGCTGAATGCTCAGATCAGAAAGAAGTTTCACAGAATGCTTCTGTGTAGTTTATATTTGAATATATTCCTTTTTCCACTACTACTCAGCGCTCCAAATGACCAGTTGCATTTTCTACAGAAAGAGTGTTCAGATCTGCTCAATCAAACGTATGGTTTAACTCTGTTAGCTGAATGCACAGATCAGAAAGAAGTTTCACAGAATGATTCTGTGTAGTTTATATTTGGAGACATTCCTTTTTCCACTATTACCCTCTTAGCGCTCCGAATCTCCACTTGCATTTTCTACAGAAAGAGTGCTTCAGAACGGCTCAATCAAAACTAAGGTTCAACTCTTTTAGTTGAACAAACAGAACAGAAAGAAGTTTCACACAATTCTTCTGTGTAGTTTTTATTTGTAGACATTCTTTTTCCCAATATAGGCCTCTTAGCGCTCAGAATGTCCAATAGCAGTTTCTACAGAAAGAGTGTTTCAGAACGGCTCAATCAAAAGTAAGGTTCAACTCTGTTAGTTGAATGCACAGAACAGAAAGAAGTTTCATACAATGCTTCTGTGTAGTTTATATTTGAACATATTCTTTTTTCCACTATTACCCACTTAGCGCTACGAATGTCCAGTTGCATTTTCTACAGACAGAGTGTTTCAAAACTGCTCAATCAAAATTATGGTTTAACTCTGTTAGCTGAATGCTCAGATCAGAAAGAACTTTCACAGAATGCTTCTGTGTAGTTTATATTTGAATATATTCCTTTTTCCACTACTACGCTCTTAGCGCTCCAAATGTCCATTTGCATTTTCTACAGAAAGAGTGTTCAGATCTGCTCAATCAAAAGTATGGTTTAACTCTGTTAGCTGAATGCACAGATCAGAAAGAAGTTTCACCGAATGATTCTGTGTAGTTTATATTTGAAGACATTCCTTTTTCCACTATTACCCTCTTAGCGCTCCGAATCTCCACTTGCATTTTCTACAAAAAGAGTGTTTCATAACTGCTCAATCAAAAATATGTTTTATCTCTGTTAACTGAATTTACAAATCAGAAATAAGTTTCACAGAATGCATCTGTGTAGTTTTTATTTGAAGATATTCTTTTTCCCAATGTAGGCCTCTTAGCGCTTAGCATGTCCAATTGCAGTTTCTACAGAAAGAGTGTTTCAGAACGGCTCAATCAAAAGTAAGGTTCAACTCTGTTAGTTGAATGCACAGAACAGAAAGAATTTTCACAGAATGCTACTGTGTAGTTTATATTTGAATATATTCCTTTTTCCACTATTACCCTCTTAGCGCTCCGAATGTCCACTTGCATTTTCTACAGAAAGAGTGTTCAGAACTGCGCAATCAAAAGTATGGTTTAACTCTGTTTGCTTAATGAACATATCAGAAATAAGTTTCACACAATGCTTCTGTGTAGTTTTTATTTGAAGATATTATTTTTCCCAATAGAGGCCTCTTAGCGCTCAGAATGTCCAATTGCAGTTTCTACAGAAAGAGTGTTTCAGAAAGGCTCAATCAAAAGTGAGGTTCAACTCTGTTAGTTGAATGCACAGAACAGAAAGAAGTTTCATACAATGCTTCTGTGTAGTTTATATTTGGACATATTCTTTTTTCCACTATTACCCACTTAGCGCTACGAATGTCCAGTTGCGTTTTCTACAGACAGAGTGTTTCAAAACTGCTCAATCAAAAGTATGGTTTAACTCTGTTAGCTGAATGCTCAGATCAGAAAGAAGTTTCACAGAATGCTTCTGTGTAGTTTATATTTGAATATATTCCTTTTTCCACTACTACTCTCTTAGCGCTCCAAATGTCCAGTTGCATTTTCTACAGAAAGAGTGTTCAGATCTGCTCAATCAAAAGTATATTTTAACTCTGTTAGCTGAATGCACAGATCAGAAAGAAGTTTCACAGAATGATTCTGTGTAGTTTATATTTGGAGACATTCCTTTTTCCTCTGTTACCCTCTTAGCGCTCCGAATCTCCACTTGCATTTTCTACAGAAAGAGTGTTTCAGAACGGCTCAATCAAAACTAAGGTTCAACTCTTTTAGTTGAACAAACAGAACAGAAAGAAGTTTCACACAATTCTTCTGTGTAGTTTTTATTTGTAGACATTCTTTTTCCCAATATAGGCCTCTTAGCGCTCAGAATGTCCAATTGCAGTTTCTACAGAAAGAGTGTTTCAGAACGGCTCAATCAAAAGTAAGGTTCAACTCTGTTAGTTGAATGCACAGAACAGAAAGAAGTTTCATACAATGCTTCTGTGTAGTTTATATTTGAACATATTCTTTTTTCCACTATTACCCACTTAGCGCTACGAATGTCCAGTTGCATTTTCTACAGACAGAGTGTTTAAAAACTGCTCAATCAAAAGTATGGTTTAACTCTGTTAGCTGAATGCTCAGATCAGAAAGAAGTTTCACAGAATGCTTCTGTGTAGTTTATATTTGAATATATTCCTTTTTCCACTACTACTCAGCGCTCCAAATGACCAGTTGCATTTTCTACAGAAAGAGTGTTCAGATCTGCTCAATCAAACGTATGGTTTAACTCTGTTAGCTGAATGCACAGATCAGAAAGAAGTTTCACAGAATGATTCTGTGTAGTTTATATTTGGAGACATTCCTTTTTCCACTATTACCCTCTTAGCGCTCCGAATCTCCACTTGCATTTTCTACAGAAAGAGTGCTTCAGAACGGCTCAATCAAAACTAAGGTTCAACTCTTTTAGTTGAACAAACAGAACAGAAAGAAGTTTCACACAATTCTTCTGTGTAGTTTTTATTTGTAGACATTCTTTTTCCCAATATAGGCCTCTTAGCGCTCAGAATGTCCAATAGCAGTTTCTACAGAAAGAGTGTTTCAGAACGGCTCAATCAAAAGTAAGGTTCAACTCTGTTAGTTGAATGCACAGAACAGAAAGAAGTTTCATACAATGCTTCTGTGTAGTTTATATTTGAACATATTCTTTTTTCCACTATTACCCACTTAGCGCTACGAATGTCCAGTTGCATTTTCTACAGACAGAGTGTTTCAAAACTGCTCAATCAAAAGTATGGTTTAACTCTGTTAGCTGAATGCTCAGATCAGAAAGAAGTTTCACAGAATGCTTCTGTGTAGTTTATATTTGAATATATTCCTTTTTCCACTACTACGCTCTTAGCGCTCCAAATGTCCAGTTGCATTTTCTACAGAAAGAGTGTTAAGATCTGCTCAATCAAAAGTATGGTTTAACTCTGTTAGCTGAATGCACAGATCAGAAAGAAGTTTCACCGAATGATTCTGTGTAGTTTATATTTGAAGACATTCCTTTTTCCACTATTACCCTCTTAGCGCTCCGAATCTCCACTTGCATTTTCTACAAAAAGAGTGTTTCATAACTGCTCAATCAAAAATATGTTTTATCTCGGTTAACTGAATTTACAGATCAGAAATAAGTTTCACAGAATGCATCTGTGTAGTTTTTATTTGAAGATATTCTTTTTCCCAATGTAGGCCTCTTAGCGCTTAGCATGTCCAATTGCAGTTTCTACAGAAAGAGTGTTTCAGAACGGCTCAATCAAAAGTAAGGTTCAACTGTGTTAGTTGAATGCACTGAACAGAAAGAATTTTCACAGAATGCTACTGTGTAGTTTATACTTGAATATATTCCTTTTTCCACTATTACCCTCTTAGCGCTCCGAATGTCCACTTCCATTTTCTACAGAAAGAGTGTTCAGAACTGCGCAATCAAAAGTATGGTTTAACTCTGTTAGCTTAATGAACATATCAGAAATAAGTTTCACACAATGCTTCTGTGTAGTTTTTATTTGAAGATATTATTTTTCCCAATAGAGGCCTCTTAGCGCTCAGAATGTCCAATTGCAGTTTCTACAGAAAGAGTGTTTCAGAAAGGCTCAATCAAAGGTAAGGTTCAACTCTGTTAGTTGAATGCACAGAACAGAAAGAAGTTTCATACAATGCTTCTGTGTAGTTTATATTTGAATATATTCTTTTTTCCACTATTACCCACTTAGCGCTACGAATGTCCAGTTGCATTTTCTACAGACAGAGTGTTTCAAAACTGCTCAATCAAAAGTATGGTTTAACTCTGTTAGCTGAATGCTCAGATCAGAAAGAAGTTTCACAGAATGCTTCTGTGTAGTTTATATTTCAATATATTAATTTTTTCCACTACTACTCTCTTAGCGCTCCAAATGTCCAGTTGCATTTTCTACAGAAAGAGTGTTCAGATCTGCTCAATCAAAAGTATGGTTTAACTCTGTTAGCTGAATGCACAGATCAGAAAGAAGTTTCACAGAATGATTCTGTGTAGTTTATATTTGAAGACATTCCTTTTTCCACTGTTACCCTCTTAGCGCTCCGAATCTCCACTTGCATTTTCTACAGAAAGAGTGTTTCAGAACGGCTCAATCAAAACTTAGGTTCAACTCTTTTAGTTGAACAAACAGAACAGAAAGAAGTTTCACACAATTCTTCTGTGTAGTTTTTATTTGTAGACATTATTTTTCCCAATATAGGCCTCTTAGCACTCAGAATGTCCAATTGCAGTTTCTACAGAAAGAGTGTTTCAGAACGGCTCAATCAAAAGTAAGGTTCAACTCTGTTAGTTGAATGCACAGAACAGAAAGAAGTTTCATACAATGCTTCTGTGTAGTTTATATTTGAACATATTCTTTTTTCCACTATTACCCACTTAGCGCTAAGAATGTCCAGTTGCATTTTCTACAGACAGAGTGTTTAAATCTGCTCAATCAAAAGTATGGTTTAACTCTGTTAGCTGAATGCTCAGATCAGAAAGAAGTTTCACAGAATGCTTCTGTGTAGTTTATATTTGAATATATTCCTTTTTCCACTACTACGCTCTTAGCGCTCCAAATGTCCAGTTGCATTTTCTACAGAAAGAGTGTTCAGATCTGCTCAATCAAAAGTATGGTTTAACTCTGTTAGCTGAATGCACAGATCAGAAAGAAGTTTCACCGAATGATTCCGTGTAGTTTATATTTGAAGACATTCCTTTTTCCACTATTAACCTCTTAGCGCTCCGAATCTCCACTTGCATTTTCTACAAAAAGAGTGTTTCATAACTGCTCAATCAAAAATATGTTTTATCTCTGTTAACTGAATTTACAGATCAGAAATAAGTTTCACAGAATGCATCTGTGTAGTTTTTATTTGAAGATATTCTTTTTCCCAATGTAGGCCTCTTAGCGCTTAGCATGTCCAATTGCAGTTTCTACAGAAAGAGTGTTTCAGAACGGCTCAATCAAAAGTAAGGTTCAACTCTGTTAGTTGAATGCACAGAACAGAAAGAATTTTCACAGAATGCTACTGTGTAGTTTATATTTGAATATATTCCTTTTTCCACTATTACCCTCTTAGCGCTCCGAATGTCCACTTGCATTTTCTACAGAAAGAGTGTTCAGAACTGCGCAATCAAAAGTATGGTTTAACTCTGTTAGCTTAATGAACATATCAGAAATAAGTTTCACACAATTCTTCTGTGTAGTTTTTATTTGAAGATATTATTTTTCCCAATAGAGGCCTCTTAGCGCTCAGAATGTCCAATTGCAGTTTCTACAGAAAGAGTGTTTCAGAAAGGCTCAATCAAAAGTAAGGTTCAACTCTGTTAGTTGAATGCACAGAACAGAAAGAAGTTTCATACAATGCTTCTGTGTAGTTTATATTTGAACATATTCTTTTTTCCACTAGTACCCACTTAGCGCTACGAATGTCCAGTTGCATTTTCTACAGAAAGAGTGTTCAGATCTGCTCAATCAAAGTATGGTTTAACTCTGTTAGCTGAATGCACAGATCAGAAAGAAATTTCACCGAATGATTCTGTGTAGTTTATATTTGAAGACATTCCTTTTTCCACTATTACCCTCTTAGCGCTCCGAATCTCCACTTGCATTTTCTACAAAAAGAGTGTTTCATAACTGCTCAATCAAAAATATGTTTTATCTCTGTTAACTGAATTTACAGATCAGAAATAAGTTTCACAGAATGCATCTGTGTAGTTTTTATTTGAAGATATTCTTCTTCCCAATGTAGGCCTCTTAGCGCTTTGCATGTCCAATTGCAGTTCCTACAGAAAGAGTGTTTCAGAACGGCTCAATCAAAAGTAAGGTTCAACTCTGTTAGTTGAATGCACAGAACAGAAAGAATTTTCACAGAATGCTACTGTGTAGTTTATATTTGAATATATTCCTTTTTCCACTATTACCCTCTTAGCGCTCCGAATGTCCACTTGCATTTTCTACAGAAAGAGTGTTCAGAACTGCGCAATCAAAAGTATGGTTTAACTCTGTTAGCTTAATGAACATATCAGAAATAAGTTTCACACAATGCTTCTGTGTAGTTTTTATTTGATGATATTATTTTTCCCAATATAGGCCTCTTAGCGCTCAGAATGTCCAATTGCAGTTTCTACAGAAAGAGTGTTTCAGAAAGGCTCAATCAAAAGTAAGGTTCAACTCTGTTAGTTGAATGCACAGAACAGAAAGTAGTTTCATACAATGCTTCTGTGTAGTTTATATTTGAACATATTCTTTTTTCCACTATTACCCACTTAGCGCTACGAATGTTCAGTTGCATTTTCTACAGACAGAGTGTTTCAAAACTGCTCAATCAAAAGTATGGTTTAACTCTGTTAGCTGAATGCTCAGATCAGAAAGAAGTTTCACAGAATGCTTCTGTGTAGTTTATATTTGAATATATTCCTTTCTCCACTACTACTCTCTTAGCGCTCCAAATGTCCAGTTGCATTTTCTACAGAAAGAGTGTTCAGATCTGCTCAATCAAAAGTATGGTTTAACTCTGTTAGCTGAATGCACGGATCAGAAAGAAGTTTCACAGAATGATTCTGTGTAGTTTATATTTGGAGACATTCCTTTTTCCACTACTACCCTCTTAGCGCTCCGAATCTCCACTTGCATTTTCTACAGAAAGAGTGTTTCAGAACGGCTCAATCAAAACTAAGGTTCAACTCTTTTAGTTGAACAAACAGAACAGAAAGAAGTTTCACACAATTCTTCTGTGTAGTTTTTATTTGTAGACATTCTTTTTCCCAATATAGGCCTCTTAGCGCTCAGAATGTCCAATTGCAGTTTCTACAGAAAGAGTGTTTCAGAACGGCTCAATCAAAAGTAAGGTTCAACTCTGTTAGTTGAATGCACAGAACAGAAAGAAGTTTCATACAATGCTTCTGTGTAGTTTATATTTGAACATATTCTTTTTTCCACTATTACCCACTTAGCGCTACGAATGTCCAGTTGCATTTTCTACAGACAGAGTGTTTCAAAACTGCTCAATCAAAAGTATGGTTTAACTCTGTTAGCTGAATGCTCAGATCAGAAAGAAGTTTCACAGAATGCTTCTGTGTAGTTTATATTTGAATATATTCCTTTTTCCACTACTACGCTCTTAGCGCTCCAAATGTCCAGTTGCATTTTCTACAGAAAGAGTGTTCAGATCTGCTCAATCAAAAGTATGGTTTAACTCTGTTAGCTGAATGCACAGATCAGAAAGAAGTTTCACAGAATGATTCTGTGTAGTTTATATTTGAAGACATTCCTTTTTCCACTATTACCCTCTTAGCGCTCCGAATCTCCACTTGCATTTTCTACAAAAAGAGTGTTTCATAACTGCTCAATCAAAAATATGTTTTATCTCTGTTAACTGAATTTACCGATCAGAAATAAGTTTCACAGAATGCATCTGTGTAGTTTTTATTTGAAGATATTCTTTTTCCCAATGTAGGCCTCTTAGCGCTTAGCATGTCCAATTGCAGTTTCTACAGAAAGAGTGTTTCAGAACGGCTCAATCAAAAGTAAGGTTCAACTCTGTTAGTTGAATGCACAGAACAGGAAGAATTTTCAAAGAATGCTACTGTGTAGTTTATATTTGAATGTATTCCTTTTTCCACTATTACCCTCTTAGCGCTCCGAATGTCCACTTGCATTTTCTACAGAAAGAGTGTTCAGAACTGCGCAATCAAAAGTATGGTTTAACTGTTAGCTTAATGAACATATCAGAAATAAGTTTCACACAATGCTTCTGTGTAGTTTTTATTTGAAGATATTATTTTTCCCAATAGAGGCCTCTTAGCGCTCAGAATGTCCAATTGCAGTTTCTACAGAAAGAGTGTTTCAGAAAGGCTCAATCAAAAGTAAGGTTCAACTCTGTTAGTTGAATGCACAGAACAGAAAGAAGTTTCATACAATGCTTCTGTGTAGTTTATATTTGAACATATTCTTTTTTCCACTATTACCCACTTAGCGCTACGAATGTCCAGTTGCATTTTCTACAGACAGAGTGTTTCAAAACTGCTCAATCAAATGTATGGTTTAACTCTGTTAGCTGAATGCTCAGATCAGAAAGAAGTTTCACAGAATGCTTCTGTGTAATTTATATTTGAATATATTCCTTTTTACACTACTACTCTCTTAGCGCTCCGAATGTCCAGTTGCATTTTCTACAGAAAGAGTGTTCAGATCTGCTCAATCAAAAGTATGGTTTAACTCTGTTAGCTGAATGCACAGATCAGAAAGAAGTTTCACCGAATGATTTTGTGTAGTTTATATTTGAAGACATTCCTTTTTCCACTATTACCCTCTTAGCGCTCTGAATCTCCACTTGCATTTTCTACAAAAAGAGTGTTTCATAACTGCTCAATCAAAAATATGTTTTATCTCTGTTAACTGAATTTACAGATCAGAAATAAGTTTCACAGAATGCATCTGTGTAGTTTTTATTTGAAGATATTCTTTTTCCCAATGTAGGCCTCTCAGCGCTTAGCATGTCCAATTGCAGTTTCTACAGAAAGAGTGTTTCAGAACGGCTCAATCAAAAGTAAGGTTCAACTCTGTTAGTTGAATGCACAGAACAGAAAGAATTTTCACAGAATGCTACTGTGTAGTTTATATTTGAATATATTCCTTTTTCCACTATTACCCTCTTAGCGCTCCGAATGTCCACTTGCATTTTCTACAGAAAGAGTGTTCAGAACTGCGCAATCAAAAGTATGGTTTAACTCTGTTAGCTTAATGAACATATCAGAAATAAGTTTCACACAATGCTTCTGTGTAGTTTTTATTTGAAGATATTATTTTTCCCAATAGAGGCCTCTTAGCGCTCAGAATGTCCAATTGCAGTTTCTACAGAAAGAGTGTTTCAGAAAGGCACAATCAAAAGTAAGGTTCAACTCTGTTAGTTGAATGCACAGAACAGAAAGAAGTTTCATACAATGCTTCTGTGTAGCTTATATTTGAACATATTCTTTTTTCCACTATTACCCACTTAGCGCTACGAATGTCCAGTTGCATTTTCTACAGACAGAGTGTTTCAAAACTGCTCAATCAAAAGTATGGTTTAACTCTGTTAGCTGAATGCTCAGATCAGAAAGAAGTTTCACAGAATGCTTCTGTGTAGTTTATATTTGAATATATTCCTTTTCCAATACTACTCTCTTAGCGCTCCAAATGTCCAGTTGCATTTTCTACAGAAAGAGTGTTCAGATCTGCTCAATCAAACGTATGGTTTAACTCTGTTAGCTGAATGCACAGATCAGAAAGAAGTTTCACAGAATGATTCTGTGTTCTTTATATTTGGAGACATTCCTTTTTCCACTATTACCCTCTTAGCGCTCCGAATCTCCACTTGCATTTTCTACAGAAAGAGTGTTTCAGAACGGCTCAATCAAAACTAAGGTTCAACTCTTTTAGTTGAACAAACAGAACAGAAAGAAGTTTCACACAATTCTTCTGTGTAGTTTTTATTTGTAGACATTCTTTTCCCAATATAGGCCTCTTAGCGCTCAGAATGTCCAATTGCAGTTTCTACAGAAAGAGTGTTTCAGAACGGCTCAATCAAAAGTAAGGTTCAACTCTGTTAGTTGAATGCACAGAACAGAAAGAAGTTTCATACAATGCTTCTGTGTAGTTTATATTTGAACATATTCTTTTTTCCACTATTACCCACTTAGCGCTACGAATGTCCAGTTGCATTTTCTACAGACAGAGTGTTTCAAAACTGCTCAATCAAAAGTATGGTTTAACTCTGTTAGCTGAATGCTCAGATCAGAAAGAAGTTTCACAGAATGCTTCTGTGTAGTTTATATTTGAATATATTCCTATTTCCACTACTACGCTCTTAGCGCTCCAAATGTCCAGTTGCATTTTCTACAGAAAGAGTGTTCAGATCTGCTCAATCAAAAGTATGGTTTAACTCTGTTAGCTGAATGCGCAGATCAGAAAGAAGTTTCACCGAATGATTCTGTGTAGTTTTTATTTGAAGACATTCCTTTTTCCACTATTACCCTCTTAGCGCTCCGAATCTCCACTTGCATTTTCTACAAAAAGAGTGTTTCATAACTGCTCAATCAAAAATATGTTTTATCTCTGTTAACTGAATTTACAGATCAGAAATAAGTTTCACAGAATGCATCTGTGTAGTTTTTATTTGAAGATATTCTTTTTCCCAATGTAGGCCTCTTAGCGCTTAGCATGTCCAATTGCAGTTTCTACAGAAAGAGTGTTTCAGAACGGCTCAATCAAAAGTAAGGTTCAACTCTGTTAGTTGAATGCACAGAACAGGAAGAATTTTCAAAGAATGCTACTGTGTAGTTTATATTTGAATGTATTCCTTTTTCCACTATTACCCTCTTAGCGCTCCGAATGTCCACTTGCATTTTCTACAGAAAGAGTGTTCAGAACTGCGCAATCAAAAGTATGGTTTAACTGTTAGCTTAATGAACATATCAGAAATAAGTTTCACACAATGCTTCTGTGTAGTTTTTATTTGAAGATATTATTTTTCCCAATATAGGCCTCTTAGCGCTCAGAATGTCCAATTGCAGTTTCTACAGAAAGAGTGTTTCAGAAAGGCTCAATCAAAAGTAAGGTTCAACTCTGTTAGTTGAATGCACAGAACAGAAAGAAGTTTCATACAATGCTTCTGTGTAGTTTATATTTGAACATATTCTTTTTTCCACTATTACCCACTTAGCGCTACGAATGTCCAGTTGCATTTTCTACAGACAGAGTGTTTCAAAACTGCTCAATCAAATGTATGGTTTAACTCTGTTAGCTGAATGCTCAGATCAGAAAGAAGTTTCACAGAATGCTTCTGTGTAATTTATATTTGAATATATTCCTTTTTACACTACTACTCTCTTAGCGCTCCGAATGTCCAGTTGCATTTTCTACAGAAAGAGTGTTCAGATCTGCTCAATCAAAAGTATGGTTTAACTCTGTTAGCTGAATGCACAGATCAGAAAGAAGTTTCACCGAATGATTTTGTGTAGTTTATATTTGAAGACATTCCTTTTTCCACTATTACCCTCTTAGCGCTCTGAATCTCCACTTGCATTTTCTACAAAAAGAGTGTTTCATAACTGCTCAATCAAAAATATGTTTTATCTCTGTTAACTGAATTTACAGATCAGAAATAAGTTTCACAGAATGCATCTGTGTAGTTTTTATTTGAAGATATTCTTTTTCCCAATGTAGGCCTCTCAGCGCTTAGCATGTCCAATTGCAGTTTCTACAGAAAGAGTGTTTCAGAACGGCTCAATCAAAAGTAAGGTTCAACTCTGTTAGTTGAATGCACAGAACAGAAAGAATTTTCACAGAATGCTACTGTGTAGTTTATATTTGAATATATTCCTTTTTCCACTATTACCCTCTTAGCGCTCCGAATGTCCACTTGCATTTTCTACAGAAAGAGTGTTCAGAACTGCGCAATCAAAAGTATGGTTTAACTCTGTTAGCTTAATGAACATATCAGAAATAAGTTTCACACAATGCTTCTGTGTAGTTTTTATTTGAAGATATTATTTTTCCCAATAGAGGCCTCTTAGCGCTCAGAATGTCCAATTGCAGTTTCTACAGAAAGAGTGTTTCAGAAAGGCACAATCAAAGTAAGGTTCAACTCTGTTAGTTGAATGCACAGAACAGAAAGAAGTTTCATACAATGCTTCTGTGTAGCTTATATTTGAACATATTCTTTTTTCCACTATTACCCACTTAGCGCTACGAATGTCCAGTTGAATTTTCTACAGACAGAGTGTTTCAAAACTGCTCAATCAAAAGTATGGTTTAACTCTGTTAGCTGAATGCTCAGATCAGAAAGAAGTTTCACAGAATGCTTCTGTGTAGTTTATATTTGAATATATTCCTTTTTCCACTACTACTCTCTTAGCGCTCCAAATGTCCAGTTGCATTTTCTACAGAAAGAGTGTTCAGATCTGCTCAATCAAACGTATGGTTTAACTCTGTTAGCTGAATGCACAGATCAGAAAGAAGTTTCACAGAATGATTCTGTGTACTTTATATTTGGAGACATTCCTTTTTCCACTATTACCCTCTTAGCGCTCCGAATCTCCACTTGCATTTTCTACAGAAAGAGTGTTTCAGAACGGCTCAATCAAAACTAAGGTTCAACTCTTTTAGTTGAACAAACAGAACAGAAAGAAGTTTCACACAATTCTTCTGTGTAGTTTTTATTTGTAGACATTCTTTTTCCCAATATAGGCCTCTTAGCGCTCAGAATGTCCAATTGCAGTTTCTACAGAAAGAGTGTTTCAGAACGGCTCAATCAAAAGTAAGGTTCAACTCTGTTAGTTGAATGCACAGAACAGAAAGAAGTTTCATACAATGCTTCTGTGTAGTTTATATTTGAACATATTCTTTTTTCCACTATTACCCACTTAGCGCTACGAATGTCCAGTTGCATTTTCTACAGACAGAGTGTTTCAAAACTGCTCAATCAAAAGTATGGTTTAACTCTGTTAGCTGAATGCTCAGATCAGAAAGAAGTTTCACAGAATGCTTCTGTGTAGTTTATATTTGAATATATTCCTATTTCCACTACTACGCTCTTAGCGCTCCGAATGTCCAGTTGCATTTTCTACAGAAAGAGTGTTCAGATCTGCTCAATCAAAAGTATGGTTTAACTCTGTTAGCTGAATGCACAGATCAGAAAGAAGTTTCACCGAATGATTCTGTGTAGTTTTTATTGGAAGACATTCCTTTTTCCACTATTACCCTCTTAGCGCTCCGAATCTCCACTTGCATTTTCTACAAAAAGAGTGTTTCATAACTGCTCAATCAAAAATATGTTTTATCTCTGTTAACTGAATTTACAGATCAGAAATAAGTTTCACAGAATGCATCTGTGTACTTTTAATTTGAAGATATTCTTTTTCCCAATGTAGGCCTCTTAGCGCTTAGCATGTCCAATTGCAATTTCTACAGAAAGAGTGTTTCAGAACGGCTCAATCAAAAGTAGGGTTCAACTCTGTTATTTGAATGCACAGAACAGAAAGAATTTTCACAGAATGCTACTGTGTAGTTTATATTTGAATATATTCCTTTTTCCACTATTCCCCTCTTAGCGCTCCGAATGTCCACTTGCATTTTCTACAGAAAGAGTGTTCAGAACTGTGCAAACAAAAGTATGGTTTAACTCTGTTAGCTTAATGAACATATCAGAAATAAGTTTCACACAATGCTTCTGTGTAGTTTTTATTTGAAGATATTATTTTTCCCAATAGAGGCCTCTTAGCGCTCAGAATGTCCAATTGCAGTTTCTACAGAAAGAGTGTTTCAGAAAGGCTCAATCAAAAGTAAGGTTCAACTCTGTTAGTTGAATGCACAGAACAGAAAGAAGTTTCATACAATGCTTCTGTGTAGCTTATATTTGAACATATTCTTTTTTCCACTATTACCCACTTAGCGCTACGAATGTCCAGTTGCATTTTCTACAGACAGAGTGTTTCAAAACTGCTCAATCAAAAGTATGGTTTAACTCTGTTAGCTGAATGCTCAGATAAGAAAGAAGTTTCACAAAATGCTTCTGTGTAGTTTATATTTGAATATATTCCTTTTTCCACTACTACTCTCTTAGCGCTCCAAATGTCCAGTTGCATTTTCTACAGAAAGAGTGTTCAGATCTGCTCAATCAAAAGTATGGTTTAACTCTGTTAGCTGAATGCACAGATCAGAAAGAAGTTTCACAGAATGATTCTGTGTAGTTTATATTTGGAGACATTCCTTTTTCCACTATTACCCTATTAGCGCTCCGAATCTCCACTTGCATTTTCTACAGAAAGTGTGTTTCAGAACGGCTCAATCAAAACTAAGTTTCAACTCTCTTAGTTGAACAAACAGAACAGAAAGGAGTTTCACACAATTCTTCTGTGTAGTTTTTATTTGTAGACATTCTTTTTCCCAATATGGGCCTCTTAGCGCTCAGAATGTCCAATTGCAGTTTCTACAGAAAGAGTGTTTCAGAACGGCTCAATCAAAAGTAAGGTTCAACTCTGTTAGTTGAATGCACAGAACAGAAAGTAGTTTCATACAATGCTTCTGTGTAGTTTATATTTGAACATATACTTTTTTCCACTATTACCCCCTTAGCGCTATGAATGTCCAGTTGCATTTTCTACAGACAGAGTGTTTCAAAACTGCTCAATCAAAAGTATGGTTTAACTCTGTTAGCTGAATGCTCAGATCAGAAAGAAGTTTCACAGAATGCTTCTGTGTAGTTTATATTTGAATATATTCTTTTTTCCACTACGACGCTCTTAGCGCTCCAAATGTCCAGTTGCATTTTCTACAGAAAGAGTTTTCAGATCTGCTCAATCAAAAGTATGGTTTAACTCTGTTAGCTGAATGCACAGATCAGAAAGAAGTTTCACCGAATGATTCTGTGTAGTTTATATTTGAAGACATTCCTTTTTCCACTATTACCCACTTAGCGCTCCGAATCTCCACTTGCATTTTCTACAAAAAGAGTGTTTCATAACTGCTCAATCAAAAATATGTTTTATCTCTGTTAACTGAATTTACAGATCAGAAATAAGTTTCACAGAATGCATCTGTGTAGTTTTTATTTGAAGATATTCTTTTTCCCAATGTAGGCCTCTTAGCGCTTAGCATGTCCAATTGCAGTTTCTTCAGAAAGAGTGTTTCAGAACGGCTCAATCAAAAGTAAGGTTCAACTCTGTTAGTTGAATGCACAGAACAGAAAGAATTTTCACAGAATGCTACTGTGTAGTTTATATTTGAATATATTCCTTTTTCCACTATTACCCTCTTAGCGCTCCGAATGTCCACTTGCATTTTCTACAGAAAGAGTGTTCAGAACTGCGCAATCAAAAGTATGGTTTAACTCTGTTAGCTTAATGAACATATCAGAAATAAGTTTCACACAATGCTTCTGTGTAGTTTTTATTTGAAGATATTATTTTTCCCAATAGAGGCCTCTTAGCGCTCAGAAAGTCCAGTTGCAGTCTCTACAGAAAGAGTGTTTCAGAAAGGCTCAATCAAAAGTAAGGTTCAACTCTGTTAGTTGAATGCACAGAACAGAAAGAAGTTTCATACAATGCTTCTGTGTAGTTTATATTTGAACATATTCTTTTTTCCACTATTACCCACTTAGCGCTACGAATGTCCAGTTGCATTTTCTACAGACAGAGTGTTTCAAAACTGCTCAATCAAAAGTATGGTTTAACTCTGTTAGCTGAATGCTCAGATCAGAAAGAAGTTTCACAGAATGCTTCTGTGTAGTTTATATTTGAATATATTCCTTTTTCCACTACTACTCTCTTAGCGCTCCAAATGTCCAGTTGCATTTTCTACAGAAAGAGTGTTCAGATCTGCTGAATCAAAAGTATGGTTTAACTCTGTTAGCTGAATGCACAGAACAGAAAGAAGTTTCACAGAATGATTCTGTGTAGTTTATATTTGGAGACATTCCTTTTTCCACTATTACCCTCTTAGCGCTCCGAATCTCCACTTGCATTTTCTACAGAAAGAGTGTTTCAGAACGGCTCAATCAAAACTAAGGTTCAAATCTTTTAGTTGAACAAACAGAACAGAAAGAAGTTTCACACAATTTTTCTGTGTAGTTTTTATTTGTAGACATTCTTTTTCCCAATATAGGCCTCTTAGCGCTCAGAATGTCCAATTGCATTTTCTACAGAAAGAGTGTTTCAGAACGGCGCAATCAAAAGTAAGGTTCAACTCTGTTAGTTGAATGCACAGAACAGAAAGAAGTTTCATACAATGCTTCTGTGTAGTTTATATTTGAAAATATTCTTTTAACCACTATTACCCACTTAGCGCTACGAATGTCCAGTTGCATTTTCTACAGACAGAGTGTTTCAAAACTGCTCAATCAAAATTATGGTTTAACTCTGTTAGCTGAATGCTCAGATCAGAAAAAACTTTCACAGAATATTTCTGTGTAGTTTATATTTGAATATATTCCTTTTTCCACTACTACGCTCTTAGCGCTCCAAATGTCCATTTGCATTTTCTACAGAAAGAGTGTTCAGATCTGCTCAATCAAAAGTATGGTTTAACTCTGTTAGCTGAATGCACAGATCAGAAAGAAGTTTCACCGAATGATTCTGTGTAGTTTATATTTGAAGACATTCCTTTTTCCACTATTACCCTCTTAGCGCTCCGAATCTCCACTTGCATTTTCTACAAAAAGAGTGTTTCATAACTGCTCAATCAAAAATATGTTTTATCTCTGTTAACTGAATTTACAAATCAGAAATAAGTTTCACAGAATGCATCTGTGTAGTTTTTATTTGAAGATATTCTTTTTCCCAATGTAGGCCTCTTAGCGCTTAGCATGTCCAATTGCAGTTTCTACAGAAAGAGTGTTTCAGAACGGCTCAATCAAAAGTAAGGTTCAACTCTGTTAGTTGAATGCACAGAACAGAAAGAATTTTCACAGAATGCTACTGTGTAGTTTATATTTGAATATATTCCTTTTTCCACTATTACCCTCTTAGCGCTCCGAATGTCCACTTGCATTTTCTACAGAAAGAGTGTTCAGAACTGCGCAATCAAAAGTATGGTTTAACTCTGTTAGCTTAATGAACATATCAGAAATAAGTTTCACACAATGCTTCTGTGTAGTTTTTATTTGAAGATATTATTTTTCCCAATAGAGGCCTCTTAGCGCTCAGAATGTCCAATTGCAGTTTCTACAGAAAGAGTGTTTCAGAAAGGCTCAATCAAAGGTAAGGTTCAACTCTGTTAGTTGAATGCACAGAACAGAAAGAAGTTTCATACAATGCTTCTGTGTAGTTTATATTTGAATATATTCTTTTTTCCACTATTACCCACTTAGCGCTACGAATGTCCAGTTGCATTTTCTACAGACAGAGTGTTTCAAAACTGCTCAATCAAAAGTATGGTTTAACTCTGTTAGCTGAATGCTCAGATCAGAAAGAAGTTTCACAGAATGCTTCTGTGTAGTTTATATTTCAATATATTAATTTTTTCCACTACTACTCTCTTAGCGCTCCAAATGTCCAGTTGCATTTTCTACAGAAAGAGTGTTCAGATCTGCTCAATCAAAAGTATGGTTTAACTCTGTTAGCTGAATGCACAGATCAGAAAGAAGTTTCACAGAATGATTCTGTGTAGTTTATATTTGAAGACATTCCTTTTTCCACTGTTACCCTCTTAGCGCTCCGAATCTCCACTTGCATTTTCTACAGAAAGAGTGTTTCAGAACGGCTCAATCAAAACTTAGGTTCAACTCTTTTAGTTGAACAAACAGAACAGAAAGAAGTTTCCCACAATTCTTCTGTGTAGTTTTTATTTGTAGACATTATTTTTCCCAATATAGGCCTCTTAGCACTCAGAATGTCCAATTGCAGTTTCTACAGAAAGAGTGTTTCAGAACGGCTCAATCAAAAGTAAGGTTCAACTCTGTTAGTTGAATGCACAGAACAGAAAAAGTTTCATACAATGCTTCTGTGTAGTTTATATTTGAACATATTCTTTTTTCCACTATTACCCACTTAGCGCTAAGAATGTCCAGTTGCATTTTCTACAGACAGAGTGTTTAAATCTGCTCAATCAAAAGTATGGTTTAACTCTGTTAGCTGAATGCTCAGATCAGAAAGAAGTTTCACAGAATGCTTCTGTGTAGTTTATATTTGAATATATTCCTTTTTCCACTACTACGCTCTTAGCGCTCCAAATGTCCAGTTGCATTTTCTACAGAAAGAGTGTTCAGATCTGCTCAATCAAAAGTATGGTTTAACTCTGTTAGCTGAATGCACAGATCAGAAAGAAGTTTCACCGAATGATTCCGTGTAGTTTATATTTGAAGACATTCCTTTTTCCACTATTAACCTCTTAGCGCTCCGAATCTCCACTTGCATTTTCTACAAAAACAGTGTTTCATAACTGCTCAATCAAAAATATGTTTTATCTCTGTTAACTGAATTTACAGATCAGAAATAAGTTTCACAGAATGCATCTGTGTAGTTTTTATTTGAAGATATTCTTTTTCCCAATGTAGGCCTCTTAGCGCTTAGCATGTCCAATTGCAGTTTCTACAGAAAGAGTGTTTCAGAACGGCTCAATCAAAAGTAAGGTTCAACTCTGTTAGTTGAATGCACAGAACAGAAAGAATTTTCACAGAATGCTACTGTGTAGTTTATATTTGAATATATTCCTTTTTCCACTATTACCCTCTTAGCGCTCCGAATGTCCACTTGCATTTTCTACAGAAAGAGTGTTCAGAACTGCGCAATCAAAAGTATGGTTTAACTCTGTTAGCTTAATGAACATATCAGAAATAAGTTTCACACAATTCTTCTGTGTAGTTTTTATTTGAAGATATTATTTTTCCCAATAGAGGCCTCTTAGCGCTCAGAATGTCCAATTGCAGTTTCTACAGAAAGAGTGTTTCAGAAAGGCTCAATCAAAAGTAAGGTTCAACTCTGTTAGTTGAATGCACAGAACAGAAAGAAGTTTCATACAATGCTTCTGTGTAGTTTATATTTGAACATATTATTTTTTCCACTATTACCCACTTAGCGCTACGAATGTCCAGTTGCATTTTCTACAGACAGAGTGTTTCAAAACTGCTCAATCAAAAGTATGGTTTAACTCTGTTAGCTGAATGCTCAGATCAGAAAGAAGTTTCACAGAATGCTTCTGTGTAGTTTATATTTGAATATATTCCTTTTTCCACTACTACTCTCTTAGCGCTCCAAATATCCAGTTGCATTTTCTACAGAAAGAGTGTTCAGATCTGCTCAATCAAAAGTATGGTTTAACTCTGTTAGCTGAATGCACAGATCAGAAAGAAGTTTCACCAAATGATTCTGTGTAGTTTATATTTGAAGACATTCCTTTTTCCACTATTAGCCTCTTAGCGCTCCGAATCTCCGCTTGCATTTACTACAAAAAGAGTGTTTCATAACTGCTCAATCAAAAATATGTTTTATCTCTGTTAACTGAATTTACAGATCAGAAATAAGTTTCACAGAATGCATCTGTGTAGTTTTTATTTGAAGATATTCTTTTTCCCAATGTAGGCCTCTTAGCGCTTAGCACGTCCAATTGCAGTTTCTACAGAAAGAGTGTTTCAGAACAGCTCAATCAAAAGTAAGGTTCAACTCTGTTAGTTGAATGCACTGAACAGAAAGAATTTACACAGAATGCTACTGTGTAGTTTATACTTGAATATATTCCTTTTTCCACTATTACCCTCTTAGCGCTCCGAATGTCCACTTCCATTTTCTACAGAAAGAGTGTTCAGAACTGCGCAATCAAAAGTATGGTTTAACTCTGTTAGCTTAATGAACATATCAGAAATAAGTTTCACACAATGCTTCTGTGTAGTTTTTATTTGAAGATATTATTTTTCCCAATAGAGACCTCTTAGCGCTCAGAATGTCCAATTGCAGTTTCTACAGAAAGAGTGTTTCAGAAAGGCTCAATTAAAAGTAAGGTTCAACTCTGTTAGTTGAATGCACAGAACAGAAAGAAGTTTCATACAATGCTTCTGTGTAGTTTATATTTGAATATATTCTTTTTTCCACTATTACCCACTTAGCGCTACGAATGTCCAGTTGCATTTTCTACAGACAGAGTGTTTCAAAACTGCTCAATCAAAAGTATGGTTTAACTCTGTTAGCTGAATGCTCAGATCAGAAAGAAGTTTCACAGAATGCTTCTGTGTAGTTTATATTTGAATATATTCCTTTTTCCACTACTACGCTCTTAGCGCTCCAAATGTCCAGTTGCATTTTCTACAGAAAGAGTGTTCAGATCTGCTCAATCAAAAGTATGGTTTAACTCTGTTAGCTGAATGCACAGATCAGAAAGAAGTTTCACAGAATGATTCTGTGTAGTTTATATTTGGAGACATTCCTTTTTCCACTGTTACCCTCTTAGCGCTCCGAATCTCCACTTGCATTTTCTACAGAAAGAGTGTTTCAGAACGGCTCAATCAAAACTATGGTTCAACTCTTTTAGTTGAACAAACAGAACAGAAAGAAGTTTCACACAATTCTTCTGTGTAGTTTTTATTTGTAGACATTCTTTTTCCCAATATAGGCCTCTTAGCGCTCAGAATGTCCAATTGCAGTTTCTACAGAAAGAGTGTTTCAGAACGGCTCAATCAAAAGTAAGGTTCAACTCTGTTAGTTGAATGCACAGAACAGAAAGAAGTTTCATACAATGCTTCTGTGTAGTTTATATTTGAACATATTCTTTTTTCCACTATTACCCACTTAGCGCTACGAATGTCCAGTTGCATTTTCTACAGACAGAGTGTTTCAAAACTGCTCAATCAAAAGTATGGTTTAACTCTGTTAGCTGAATGCTCAGATCAGAAAGAAGTTTCACAGAATGCTTCTGTGTAGTTTATATTTGAATATATTCCTTTTTCCACTACTACGCTCTTAGCGCTCCAAATGTCCAGTTGCATTTTCTACAGAAAGAGTGTTCAGATCTGCTCAATCAAAAGTATGGTTTAACTCTGTTAGCTGAATGCACAGATCAGAAAGAAGGTTCACCGAATGATTCTGTGTAGTTTATATTTGAAGACATTCCTTTTTCCACTATTACCCTCTTAGCGCTCCGAATCTCCACTTGCATTTTCTACAAAAAGAGTGTTTCATAACTGCTCAATCAAAAATATGTTTTATCTCTGTTAACTGAATTTACAGATCAGAAATAAGTTTCACAGAATGCATCTGTGTAGTTTTTATTTGAAGATATTCTTCTTCCCAATGTAGGCCTCTTAGCGCTTAGCATGTCCAATTGCAGTTTCTACAGAAAGAGTGTTTCAGAACGGCTCAATCAAATGTAAGGTTCAACTCTGTTAGTTGAATGCACAGAACAGAAAGAATTTTCACAGAATGCTACTGTGTAGTTTATATTTGAATATATTCCTTTTTCCACTATTACCCTCTTAGCGCTCCGAATGTCCACTTGCATTTTCTACAGAAAGAGTGTTCAGAACTGCGCAATCAAAAGTATGGTTTAACTCTGTTAGCTTAATGAACATATCAGAAATAAGTTTCACACAATGCTTCTGTGTAGTTTTTATTTGAAGATATTATTTTTCCCAATAGAGGCCTCTTAGCGCTCAGAAAGTCCAGTTGCAGTCTCTACAGAAAGAGTGTTTCAGAAAGGCTCAATCAAAAGTAAGGTTCAACTCTGTTAGTTGAATGCACAGAACAGAAAGAAGTTTCATACAATGCTTCTGTGTAGTTTATATTTGAACATATTCTTTTTTCCACTATTACCCACTTAGCGCTACGAATGTCCAGTTGCATTTTCTACAGACAGAGTGTTTCAAAACTGCTCAATCAAAAGTATGGTTTAACTCTGTTAGCTGAATGCTCAGATCAGAAAGAAGTTTCACAGAATGCTTCTGTGTAGTTTATATTTGAATATATTCCTTTTTCCACTACTACTCTCTTAGCGCTCCAAATGTCCAGTTGCATTTTCTACAGAAAGAGTGTTCAGATCTGCTGAATCAAAAGTATGGTTTAACTCTGTTAGCTGAATGCACAGAACAGAAAGAAGTTTCACAGAATGATTCTGTGTAGTTTATATTTGGAGACATTCCTTTTTCCACTATTACCCTCTTAGCGCTCCGAATCTCCACTTGCATTTTCTACAGAAAGAGTGCTTCAGAACGGCTCAATCAAAACTAAGGTTCAACTCTTTTAGTTGAACAAACAGAACAGAAAGAAGTTTCACACAATTCTTCTGTGTAGTTTTTATTTGTAGACATTCTTTTTCCCAATATAGGCCTCTTAGCGCTCAGAATGTCCAATAGCAGTTTCTACAGAAAGAGTGTTTCAGAACGGCTCAATCAAAAGTAAGGTTCAACTCTGTTAGTTGAATGCACAGAACAGAAAGAAGTTTCATACAATGCTTCTGTGTAGTTTATATTTGAACATATTCTTTTTTCCACTATTACCCACTTAGCGCTACGAATGTCCAGTTGCATTTTCTACAGACAGAGTGTTTCAAAACTGCTCAATCAAAAGTATGGTTTAACTCTGTTAGCTGAATGCTCAGATCAGAAAGAAGTTTCACAGAATGCTTCAGTGTAGTTTATATTTGAATATATTCCTTTTTCCACTACTACGCTCTTAGCGCTCCAAATGTCCAGTTGCATTTTCTACAGAAAGAGTGTTCAGATCTGCTCAATCAAAAGTATGGTTTAACTCTGTTAGCTGAATGCACAGATCAGAAAGAAGTTTCACCGAATGATTCTGTGTAGTTTTTATTGGAAGACATTCCTTTTTCCACTATTACCCTCTTAGCGCTCCGAATCTCCACTTGCATTTTCTACAAAAAGAGTGTTTCATAACTGCTCAATCAAAAATATGTTTTATCTCGGTTAACTGAATTTACAGATCAGAAATAAGTTTCACAGAATGCATCTGTGTAGTTTTTATTTGAAGATATTCTTTTTCCCAATGTAGGCCTCTTAGCGCTTAGCATGTCCAATTGCAGTTTCTACAGAAAGAGTGTTTCAGAACGGCTCAATCAAAAGTAAGGTTCAACTGTGTTAGTTGAATGCACTGAACAGAAAGAATTTTCACAGAATGCTACTGTGTAGTTTATACTTGAATATATTCCTTTTTCCACTATTACCCTCTTAGCGCTCCGAATGTCCACTTCCATTTTCTACAGAAAGAGTGTTCAGAACTGCGCAATCAAAAGTATGGTTTAACTCTGTTAGCTTAATGAACATATCAGAAATAAGTTTCACACAATTCTTCTGTGTAGTTTTTATTTGTAGACATTCTTTTTCCCAATATAGGCCTCTTAGCGCTCAGAATGTCCAATTGCAGTTTCTACAGAAAGAGTGTTTCAGAACGGCTCAATCAAAAGTAAGGTTCAACTCTGTTAGTTGAATGCACAGAACAGAAAGAAGTTTCATACAATGCTTCTGTGTAGTTTATATTTGAACATATTCTTTTTTCCACTATTACCCACTTAGCGCTACGAATGTCCAGTTGCATTTTCTACAGACAGAGTGTTTCAAAACTGCTCAATCAAAAGTATGGTTTAACTCTGTTAGCTGAATGCTCAGATCAGAAAGAAGTTTCACAGAATGCTTCTGTGTAGTTTATATTTGAATATATTCCTTTTTCCACTACTACGCTCTTAGCGCTCCAAATGTCCAGTTGCATTTTCTACAGAAAGAGTGTTCAGATCTGCTCAATCAAAAGTATGGTTTAACTCTGTTAGCTGAATGCACAGATCAGAAAGAAGGTTCACCGAATGATTCTGTGTAGTTTATATTTGAAGACATTCCTTTTTCCACTATTACCCTCTTAGCGCTCCGAATCTCCACTTGCATTTTCTACAAAAAGAGTGTTTCATAACTGCTCAATCAAAAATATGTTTTATCTCTGTTAACTGAATTTACAGATCAGAAATAAGTTTCACAGAATGCATCTGTGTAGTTTTTATTTGAAGATATTCTTCTTCCCAATGTAGGCCTCTTAGCGCTTAGCATGTCCAATTGCAGTTTCTACAGAAAGAGTGTTTCAGAACGGCTCAATCAAATGTAAGGTTCAACTCTGTTAGTTGAATGCACAGAACAGAAAGAATTTTCACAGAATGCTACTGTGTAGTTTATATTTGAATATATTCCTTTTTCCACTATTACCCTCTTAGCGCTCCGAATGTCCACTTGCATTTTCTACAGAAAGAGTGTTCAGAACTGCGCAATCAAAAGTATGGTTTAACTCTGTTAGCTTAATGAACATATCAGAAATAAGTTTCACACAATGCTTCTGTGTAGTTTTTATTTGAAGATATTATTTTTCCCAATAGAGGCCTCTTAGCGCTCAGAAAGTCCAGTTGCAGTCTCTACAGAAAGAGTGTTTCAGAAAGGCTCAATCAAAAGTAAGGTTCAACTCTGTTAGTTGAATGCACAGAACAGAAAGAAGTTTCATACAATGCTTCTGTGTAGTTTATATTTGAACATATTCTTTTTTCCACTATTACCCACTTAGCGCTACGAATGTCCAGTTGCATTTTCTACAGACAGAGTGTTTCAAAACTGCTCAATCAAAAGTATGGTTTAACTCTGTTAGCTGAATGCTCAGATCAGAAAGAAGTTTCACAGAATGCTTCTGTGTAGTTTATATTTGAATATATTCCTTTTTCCACTACTACTCTCTTAGCGCTCCAAATGTCCAGTTGCATTTTCTACAGAAAGAGTGTTCAGATCTGCTGAATCAAAAGTATGGTTTAACTCTGTTAGCTGAATGCACAGAACAGAAAGAAGTTTCACAGAATGATTCTGTGTAGTTTATATTTGGAGACATTCCTTTTTCCACTATTACCCTCTTAGCGCTCCGAATCTCCACTTGCATTTTCTACAGAAAGAGTGCTTCAGAACGGCTCAATCAAAACTAAGGTTCAACTCTTTTAGTTGAACAAACAGAACAGAAAGAAGTTTCACACAATTCTTCTGTGTAGTTTTTATTTGTAGACATTCTTTTTCCCAATATAGGCCTCTTAGCGCTCAGAATGTCCAATAGCAGTTTCTACAGAAAGAGTGTTTCAGAACGGCTCAATCAAAAGTAAGGTTCAACTCTGTTAGTTGAATGCACAGAACAGAAAGAAGTTTCATACAATGCTTCTGTGTAGTTTATATTTGAACATATTCTTTTTTCCACTATTACCCACTTAGCGCTACGAATGTCCAGTTGCATTTTCTACAGACAGAGTGTTTCAAAACTGCTCAATCAAAAGTATGGTTTAACTCTGTTAGCTGAATGCTCAGATCAGAAAGAAGTTTCACAGAATGCTTCTGTGTAGTTTATATTTGAATATATTCCTTTTTCCACTACTACGCTCTTAGCGCTCCAAATGTCCAGTTGCATTTTCTACAGAAAGAGTGTTCAGATCTGCTCAATCAAAAGTATGGTTTAACTCTGTTAGCTGAATGCACAGATCAGAAAGAAGTTTCACCGAATGATTCTGTGTAGTTTTTATTGGAAGACATTCCTTTTTCCACTATTACCCTCTTAGCGCTCCGAATCTCCACTTGCATTTTCTACAAAAAGAGTGTTTCATAACTGCTCAATCAAAAATATGTTTTATCTCGGTTAACTGAATTTACAGATCAGAAATAAGTTTCACAGAATGCATCTGTGTAGTTTTTATTTGAAGATATTCTTTTTCCCAATGTAGGCCTCTTAGCGCTTAGCATGTCCAATTGCAGTTTCTACAGAAAGAGTGTTTCAGAACGGCTCAATCAAAAGTAAGGTTCAACTGTGTTAGTTGAATGCACTGAACAGAAAGAATTTTCACAGAATGCTACTGTGTAGTTTATACTTGAATATATTCCTTTTTCCACTATTACCCTCTTAGCGCTCCGAATGTCCACTTCCATTTTCTACAGAAAGAGTGTTCAGAACTGCGCAATCAAAAGTATGGTTTAACTCTGTTAGCTTAATGAACATATCAGAAATAAGTTTCACACAATGCTTCTGTGTAGTTTTTATTTGAAGATATTATTTTTCCCAATAGAGGCCTCTTAGCGCTCAGAATGTCCAATTGCAGTTTCTACAGAAAGAGTGTTTCAGAAAGGCTCAATCAAAGGTAAGGTTCAACTCTGTTAGTTGAATGCACAGAACAGAAAGAAGTTTCATACAATGCTTCTGTGTAGTTTATATTTGAATATATTCTTTTTTCCACTATTACCCACTTAGCGCTACGAATGTCCAGTTGCATTTTCTACAGACAGAGTGTTTCAAAACTGCTCAATCAAAAGTATGGTTTAACTCTGTTAGCTGAATGCTCAGATCAGAAAGAAGTTTCAAAGAATGCTTCTGTGTAGTTTATATTTCAATATATTAATTTTTTCCACTACTACTCTCTTAGCGCTCCAAATGTCCAGTTGCATTTTCTACAGAAAGAGTGTTCAGATCTGCTCAATCAAAAGTATGGTTTAACTCTGTTAGCTGAATGCACAGATCAGAAAGAAGTTTCACAGAATGATTCTGTGTAGTTTATATTTGAAGACATTCCTTTTTCCACTGTTACCCTCTTAGCGCTCCGAATCTCCACTTGCATTTTCTACAGAAAGAGTGTTTCAGAACGGCTCAATCAAAACTTAGGTTCAACTCTTTTAGTTGAACAAACAGAACAGAAAGAAGTTTCCCACAATTCTTCTGTGTAGTTTTTATTTGTAGACATTATTTTTCCCAATATAGGCCTCTTAGCACTCAGAATGTCCAATTGCAGTTTCTACAGAAAGAGTGTTTCAGAACGGCTCAATCAAAAGTAAGGTTCAACTCTGTTAGTTGAATGCACAGAACAGAAAGAAGTTTCATACAATGCTTCTGTGTAGTTTATATTTGAACATATTCTTTTTTCCACTATTACCCACTTAGCGCTAAGAATGTCCAGTTGCATTTTCTACAGACAGAGTGTTTAAATCTGCTCAATCAAAAGTATGGTTTAACTCTGTTAGCTGAATGCTCAGATCAGAAAGAAGTTTCACAGAATGCTTCTGTGTAGTTTATATTTGAATATATTCCTTTTTCCACTACTACGCTCTTAGCGCTCCAAATGTCCAGTTGCATTTTCTACAGAAAGAGTGTTCAGATCTGTTCAATCAAAGTATGGTTTAACTCTGTTAGCTGAATGCACAGATCAGAAAGAAATTTCACCGAATGATTCTGTGTAGTTTATATTTGAAGACATTCCTTTTTCCACTATTACCCTCTTAGCGCTCCGAATCTCCACTTGCATTTTCTACAAAAAGAGTGTTTCATAACTGCTCAATCAAAAATATGTTTTATCTCTGTTAACTGAATTTACAGATCAGAAATAAGTTTCACAGAATGCATCTGTGTAGTTTTTATTTGAAGATATTCTTCTTCCCTATGTAGGCCTCTTAGCGCTTTGCATGTCCAATTGCAGTTTCTACAGAAAGAGTGTTTCAGAACGGCTCAATCAAAAGTAAGGGTCAACTCTGTTAGTTGAATGCACAGAACAGAAAGAATTTTCACAGAATGCTACTGTGTAGTTTATATTTGAATATATTCCTTTTTCCACTATTACCCTCTTAGCGCTCCGAATGTCCACTTGCATTTTCTACAGAAAGAGTGTTCAGAACTGCGCAATCAAAAGTATGGTTTAACTCTGTTAGCTTAATGAACATATCAGAAATAAGTTTCACACAATGCTTCTGTGTAGTTTTTATTTGATGATATTATTTTTCCCAATAGAGGCCTCTTAGCGCTCAGAATGTCCAATTGCAGTCTCTACAGAAAGAGTGTTTCAGAAAGGCTCAATCAAAAGTAAGGTTCAACTCTGTTAGTTGAATGCACAGAACAGAAAGTAGTTTCATACAATGCTTCTGTGTAGTTTATATTTGAACATATTATTTTTTCCACTATTACCCACTTAGCGCTACGAATGTTCAGTTGCATTTTCTACAGACAGAGTGTTTCAAAACTGCTCAATCAAAATTATGGTTTAACTCTGTTAGCTGAATGCTCAGATCAGAAAGAAGTTTCACAGAATGCTTCTGTGTAGTTTATATTTGAATATATTCCTTTCTCCACTACTACTCTCTTAGCGCTCCAAATGTCCAGTTGCATTTTCTACAGAAAGAGTGTTCAGATCTGCTCAATCAAAAGTATGGTTTAACTCTGTTAGCTGAATGCACGGATCAGAAAGAAGTTTCACAGAATGATTCTGTGTAGTTTATATTTGGAGACATTCCTTTTTCCACTACTACCCTCTTAGCGCTCCGAATCTCCACTTGCATTTTCTACAGAAAGAGTGTTTCAGAACGGCTCAATCAAAACTAAGGTTCAAATCTTTTAGTTGAACAAACAGAACAGAAAGGAGTTTCACACAATTCTTCTGTGTAGTTTTTATTTGTAGACATTCTTTTTCCCAATATAGGCCTCTTAGCGCTCAGAATGTCCAATTGCAGTTTCTACAGAAAGAGTGTTTCAGAACGGCTCAATCAAAAGTAAGGTTCAACTCTGTTAGTTGAATGCACAGAACAGAAAGAAGTTTCATACAATGCTTCTGTGTAGTTTATATTTGAACATATTCTTTTTTCCACTATTACCCACTTAGCGCTACGAATGTCCAGTTGCATTTTCTACAGACAGAGTGTTTCAAAACTGCTCAATCAAAAGTATGGTTTAACTCTGTTAGCTGAATGCTCAGATCAGAAAGAAGTTTCACAGAATGCTTCTGTGTAGTTTATATTTGAATATATTCCTTTTTCCACGACTACGCTCTTAGCGCTCCAAATGTCCAGTTGCATTTTCTACAGAAAGAGTGTTCAGATCTGCTCAATCAAAAGTATGGTTTAACTCTGTTAGCTGAATGCACAGATCAGAAAGAAGTTTCACGGAATGATTCTGTGTAGTTTATATTTGAAGACATTCCTTTTTCCACTATTACCCTCTTAGCGCTCCGAATCTCCACTTGCATTTTCTACAAAAAGAGTGTTTCATACCTGCTCAATCAAAAATATGTTTTATCTCTGTTAACTGAATTTACCGATCAGAAATAAGTTTCACAGAATGCATCTGTGTAGTTTTTATTTGAAGATATTCTTTTTCCCAATGTAGGCCTCTTAGCGCTTAGCATGTCCAATTGCAGTTTCTACAGAAAGAGTGTTTCAGAACGGCTCAATCAAAAGTAAGGTTCAACTCTGTTAGTTGAATGCACAGAACAGGAAGAATTTTCAAAGAATGCTACTGTGTAGTTTATATTTGAATGTATTCCTTTTTCCACTATTACCCTCTTAGCGCTCCGAATGTCCACTTGCATTTTCTACAGAAAGAGTGTTCAGAACTGCGCAATCAAAAGTATGGTTTAACTTTTAGCTTAATGAACATATCAGAAATAAGTTTCACACAATGCTTCTGTGTAGTTTTTATTTGAAGATATTATTTTTCCCAATATAGGCCTCTTAGCGCTCAGAATGTCCAATTGCAGTTTCTACAGAAAGAGTGTTTCAGAAAGGCTCAATCAAAAGTAAGGTTCAACTCTGTTAGTTGAATGCACAGAACAGAAAGAAGTTTCATACAATGCTTCTGTGTAGTTTATATTTGAACATATTCTTTTTTCCACTATTACCCACTTAGCGCTACGAATGTCCAGTTGCATTTTCTACAGACAGAGTGTTTCAAAACTGCTCAATCAAATGTATGGTTTAACTCTGTTAGCTGAATGCTCAGATCAGAAAGAAGTTTCACAGAATGCTTCTGTGTAATTTATATTTGAATATATTCCTTTTTACACTACTACTCTCTTAGCGCTCCAAATGTCCAGTTGCATTTTCTACAGAAAGAGTGTTCAGATCTGCTCAATCAAAAGTATGGTTTAACTCTGTTAGCTGAATGCACAGATCAGAAAGAAGTTTCACCGAATGATTTTGTGTAGTTTATATTTGAAGACATTCCTTTTTCCACTATTACCCTCTTAGCGCTCTGAATCTCCACTTGCATTTTCTACAAAAAGAGTGTTTCATAACTGCTCAATCAAAAATATGTTTTATCTCTGTTAACTGAATTTACAGATCAGAAATAAGTTTCACAGAATGCATCTGTGTAGTTTTTATTTGAAGATATTCTTTTTCCCAATGTAGGCCTCTCAGCGCTTAGCATGTCCAATTGCAGTTTCTACAGAAAGAGTGTTTCAGAACGGCTCAATCAAAAGTAAGGTTCAACTCTGTTAGTTGAATGCACAGAACAGAAAGAATTTTCACAGAATGCTACTGTGTAGTTTATATTTGAATATATTCCTTTTTCCACTATTACCCTCTTAGCGCTCCGAATGTCCACTTGCATTTTCTACAGAAAGAGTGTTCAGAACTGCGCAATCAAAAGTATGGTTTAACTCTGTTAGCTTAATGAACATATCAGAAATAAGTTTCACACAATGCTTCTGTGTAGTTTTTATTTGAAGATATTATTTTTCCCAATAGAGGCCTCTTAGCGCTCAGAATGTCCAATTGCAGTTTCTACAGAAAGAGTGTTTCAGAAAGGCACAATCAAAAGTAAGGTTCAACTCTGTTAGTTGAATGCACAGAACAGAAAGAAGTTTCATACAATGCTTCTGTGTAGCTTATATTTGAACATATTCTTTTTTCCACTATTATCCACTTAGCGCTACGAATGTCCAGTTGCATTTTCTACAGACAGAGTGTTTCAAAACTGCTCAATCAAAAGTATGGTTTAACTCTGTTAGCTGAATGCTCAGATCAGAAAGAAGTTTCACAGAATGCTTCTGTGTAGTTTATATTTGAATATATTCCTTTTTCCACTACTACTCTCTTAGCGCTCCAAATGTCCAGTTGCATTTTCTACAGAAAGAGTGTTCAGATCTGCTCAATCAAACGTATGGTTTAACTCTGTTAGCTGAATGCACAGATCAGAAAGAAGTTTCACAGAATGATTCTGTGTACTTTATATTTGGAGACATTCCTTTTTCCACTATTACCCTCTTAGCGCTCCGAATCTCCACTTGCATTTTCTACAGAAAGAGTGTTTCAGAACGGCTCAATCAAAACTAAGGTTCAACTCTTTTAGTTGAACAAACAGAACAGAAAGAAGTTTCACACAATTCTTCTGTGTAGTTTTTATTTTTAGACATTCTTTTTCCCAATATAGGCCTCTTAGCGCTCAGAATGTCCAATTGCAGTTTCTACAGAAAGAGTGTTTCAGAACGGCTCAATCAAAAGTAAGGTTCAACTCTGTTAGTTGAATGCACAGAACAGAAAGAAGTTTCATACAATGCTTCTGTGTAGTTTATATTTGAACATATTCTTTTTTCCACTATTACCCACTTAGCGCTACGAATGTCCAGTTGCATTTTCTACAGACAGAGTGTTTCAAAACTGCTCAATCAAAAGTATGGTTTAACCCTGTTAGCTGAATGCTCAGATCAGAAAGAAGTTTCACAGAATGCTTCTGTGTAGTTTATATTTGAATATATTCCTATTTCCACTACTACGCTCTTAGCGCTCAAAATGTCCAGTTGCATTTTCTACAGAAAGAGTGTTCAGATCTGCTCAATCAAAAGTATGGTTTAACTCTGTTAGCTGAATGCACAGATCAGAAAGAAGTTTCACCGAATGATTCTGTGTAGTTTTTATTTGAAGACATTCCTTTTTCCACTATTACCCTCTTAGCGCTCCGAATCTCCACTTGCATTTTCTACAAAAAGAGTGTTTCATAACTGCTCAATCAAAAATATGTTTTATCTCAGTTAACTGAATTTACAGATCAGAAATAAGTTTCACAGAATGCATCTGTGTAGTTTTTATTTGAAGATATTCTTTTTCCCAATGTAGGCCTCTTAGCGCTTAGCATGTCCAATTGCAGTTTCTACAGAAAGAGTGTTTCAGAACGGCTCAATCAAAAGTAAGGTTCAACTCTGTTAGTTGAATGCACAGAACAGGAAGAATTTTCAAAGAATGCTACTGTGTAGTTTATATTTGAATGTATTCCTTTTTCCACTATTACCCTCTTAGCGCTCCGAATGTCCACTTGCATTTTCTACAGAAAGAGTGTTCAGAACTGCGCAATCAAAAGTATGGTTTAACTTTTAGCTTAATGAACATATCAGAAATAAGTTTCACACAATGCTTCTGTGTAGTTTTTATTTGAAGATATTATTTTTCCCAATATAGGCCTCTTAGCGCTCAGAATGTCCAATTGCAGTTTCTACAGAAAGAGTGTTTCAGAAAGGCTCAATCAAAAGTAAGGTTCAACTCTGTTAGTTGAATGCACAGAACAGAAAGAAGTTTCATACAATGCTTCTGTGTAGTTTATATTTGAACATATTCTTTTTTCCACTATTACCCACTTAGCGCTACGAATGTCCAGTTGCATTTTCTACAGACAGAGTGTTTCAAAACTGCTCAATCAAATGTATGGTTTAACTCTGTTAGCTGAATGCTCAGATCAGAAAGAAGTTTCACAGAATGCTTCTGTGTAATTTATATTTGAATATATTCCTTTTTACACTACTACTCTCTTAGCGCTCCAAATGTCCAGTTGCATTTTCTACAGAAAGAGTGTTCAGATCTGCTCAATCAAAAGTATGGTTTAACTCTGTTAGCTGAATGCACAGATCAGAAAGAAGTTTCACCGAATGATTTTGTGTAGTTTATATTTGAAGACATTCCTTTTTCCACTATTACCCTCTTAGCGCTCTGAATCTCCACTTGCATTTTCTACAAAAAGAGTGTTTCATAACTGCTCAATCAAAAATATGTTTTATCTCTGTTAACTGAATTTACAGATCAGAAATAAGTTTCACAGAATGCATCTGTGTAGTTTTTATTTGAAGATATTCTTTTTCCCAATGTAGGCCTCTCAGCGCTTAGCATGTCCAATTGCAGTTTCTACAGAAAGAGTGTTTCAGAACGGCTCAATCAAAAGTAAGGTTCAACTCTGTTAGTTGAATGCACAGAACAGAAAGAATTTTCACAGAATGCTACTGTGTAGTTTATATTTGAATATATTCCTTTTTCCACTATTACCCTCTTAGCGCTCCGAATGTCCACTTGCATTTTCTACAGAAAGAGTGTTCAGAACTGCGCAATCAAAAGTATGGTTTAACTCTGTTAGCTTAATGAACATATCAGAAATAAGTTTCACACAATGCTTCTGTGTAGTTTTTATTTGAAGATATTATTTTTCCCAATAGAGGCCTCTTAGCGCTCAGAATGTCCAATTGCAGTTTCTACAGAAAGAGTGTTTCAGAAAGGCACAATCAAAAGTAAGGTTCAACTCTGTTAGTTGAATGCACAGAACAGAAAGAAGTTTCATACAATGCTTCTGTGTAGCTTATATTTGAACATATTCTTTTTTCCACTATTACCCACTTAGCGCTACGAATGTCCAGTTGCATTTTCTACAGACAGAGTGTTTCAAAACTGCTCAATCAAAAGTATGGTTTAACTCTGTTAGCTGAATGCTCAGATCAGAAAGAAGTTTCACAGAATGCTTCTGTGTAGTTTATATTTGAATATATTCCTTTTTCCACTACTACTCTCTTAGCGCTCCAAATGTCCAGTTGCATTTTCTACAGAAAGAGGGTTCAGATCTGCTCAATCAAACGTATGGTTTAACTCTGTTAGCTGAATGCACAGATCAGAAAGAAGTTTCACAGAATGATTCTGTGTACTTTATATTTGGAGACATTCCTTTTTCCACTATTACCCTCTTAGCGCTCCGAATCTCCACTTGCATTTTCTACAGAAAGAGTGTTTCAGAACGGCTCAATCAAAACTAAGGTTCAACTCTTTTAGTTGAACAAACAGAACAGAAAGAAGTTTCACACAATTCTTCTGTGTAGTTTTTATTTTTAGACATTCTTTTTCCCAATATAGGCCTCTTAGCGCTCAGAATGTCCAATTGCAGTTTCTACAGAAAGAGTGTTTCAGAACGGCTCAATCAAAAGTAAGGTTCAACTCTGTTAGTTGAATGCACAGAACAGAAAGAAGTTTCATACAATGCTTCTGTGTAGTTTATATTTGAACATATTCTTTTTTCCACTATTACCCACTTAGCGCTACGAATGTCCAGTTGCATTTTCTACAGACAGAGTGTTTCAAAACTGCTCAATCAAAAGTATGGTTTAACCCTGTTAGCTGAATGCTCAGATCAGAAAGAAGTTTCACAGAATGCTTCTGTGTAGTTTATATTTGAATATATTCCTATTTCCACTACTACGCTCTTAGCGCTCAAAATGTCCAGTTGCATTTTCTACAGAAAGAGTGTTCAGATCTGCTCAATCAAAAGTATGGTTTAACTCTGTTAGCTGAATGCACAGATCAGAAAGAAGTTTCACCGAATGATTCTGTGTAGTTTTTATTTGAAGACATTACTTTTTCCACTATTACCCTCTTAGCGCTCCGAATCTCCACTTGCATTTTCTACAAAAAGAGTGTTTCATAACTGCTCAATCAAAAATATGTTTTATCTCAGTTAACTGAATTTACAGATCAGAAATAAGTTTCACAGAATGCATCTGTGTAGTTTTTATTTGAAGATATTCTTTTTCCCAATGTAGGCCTCTTAGCGCTTAGCATGTCCAATTGCAGTTTCTACAGAAAGAGTGTTTCAGAACGGCTCAATCAAAAGTAAGGTTCAACTGTGTTAGTTGAATGCACAGAACAGAAAGAATTTTCACAGAATGCTACTGTGTAGTTTATATTTGAATATATTCCTTTTTCCACTATTACCCTCTTAGCGCTCCGAATGTCCACTTGCATTTTCTACAGAAAGAGTGTTCAGAACTGCGCAATCAAAAGTATGGTTTAACTCTGTTAGCTTAATGAACATATCAGAAATAAGTTTCACACAATGCTTCTGTGTAATTTTTATTTGAAGATATTATTTTTCCCAATAGAGGCCTCTTAGCGCTCAGAATGTCCAATTGCAGTTTCTACAGAAAGAGTGTTTCAGAAAGGCTCAATCAAAAGTAAGGTTCAACTCTGTTATTTGAATGCACAGAACAGAAAGAAGTTTCATACAATGCTTCTGTGTAGTTTATATTTGAACATATTCTTTTTTCCACTATTACCCACTTAGCGCTACGAATGTCCAGTTGCATTTTCTACAGACAGAGTGTTTCAAAACTGCTCAATCAAAAGTATGGTTTAACTCTGTTAGCTGAATGCTCAGATCAGAAAGAAGTTTCACAGAATGCTTCTGTGTAGTTTATATTTGAATATATTCCTTTTTCCACTACTACTCTCTTAGCGCTCCAAATGTCCAGTTGCATTTTCTACAGAAAGAGTGTTCAGATCTGCTCAATCAAACGTATGGTTTAACTCTGTTAGCTGAATGCACAGATCAGAAAGAAGTTTCACAGAATGATTCTGTGTACTTTATATTTGGAGACATTCCTTTTTCCACTATTACCCTCTTAGCGCTCCGAATCTCCACTTGCATTTTCTACAGAAAGAGTGTTTCAGAACGGCTCAATCAAAACTAAGGTTCAACTCTTTTAGTTGAACAAACAGAACAGAAAGAAGTTTCACACAATTCTTCTGTGTAGTTTTTATTTGTAGACATTCTTTTTCCCAATATAGGCCTCTTAGCGCTCAGAATGTCCAATTGCAGTTTCTACAGAAAGAGTGTTTCAGAACGGCTCAATCAAAAGTAAGGTTCAACTCTGTTAGTTGAATGCACAGAACAGAAAGAAGTTTCATACAATGCTTCTGTGTAGTTTATATTTGAACATATTCTTTTTTCCACTATTACCCACTTAGCGCTACGAATGTCCAGTTGCATTTTCTACAGACAGAGTGTTTCAAAACTGCTCAATCAAAAGTATGGTTTAACTCTGTTAGCTGAATGCTCAGATCATAAAGAAGTTTCACAGAATGCTTCTGTGTAGTTTATATTTGAATATATTCCTTTTTCCACTACTACGCTCTTAGCGCTCCAAATATCCAGTTGCATTTTCTACAGAAAGAGTGTTCAGATCTGCTCAATCAAAAGTATGTTTTAACTCTGTTAGCTGAATGCACAGATCAGAAAGAAGTTTCACCGAATGATTCCGTGTAGTTTATATTTTAAGACATTCCTTTTTCCACTATTACCCTCTTAGCGCTCCGAATCTCCACTTGCATTTTCTACAAAAAGAGTGTTTCATAACTGTTCAATCAAAAATATGTTTTATCTCTGTTAAGTGAATTTACAGATCAGAAATATGTTTCACAGAATGCATCTGTGTAGTTTTTATTTGAAGATATTCTTTTTCCCAATGTAGGCCTCTTAGCGCTTAGCATGTCCAATTGCAGTTCCTACAGAAAGAGTGTTTCAGAACGTCTCAATCAAAAGTAAGGTTCAACTCTGTTAGTTGAATGCACAGAACAGAAAGAATTTTCACAGAATGCTACTGTGTAGTTTATATTTGAATATATTCCTTTTTCCACTATTACCCTCTTAGCGCTCCGAATGTCCACTTGCATTTTCTACAGAAAGAGTGTTCAGAACTGCGCAATCAAAAGTATGGTTTAACTCTGTTAGCTTAATGAACCTATCAGAAATAAGTTTCACACAATGCTTCTGTGTAGTTTTTATTTGAAGATATTATTTTTCCCAACAGAGGCCTCTTAGCGCTTAGAATGTCCAATTGCAGTTTCTACAGAAAGAGTGTTTCAGAAAGGCTCAATCAAAAGTAAGGTTCAACTCTTTTAGTTGAATGCACAGAACAGAAAGAAGTTTCATACAATGCTTCTGTGTAGTTTATATTTGAACATATTCTTTATTCCACTATTACCCACTTAGCGCTACGAATGTCCAGTTGCATTTTCTACAGACAGAGTGTTTCAAAACTGCTCAATCAAAAGTATGGTTTAACTCTGTTAGCTGAATGTTCAGATCAGAAAGAAGTTTCACAGAATGCTTCTGTGTAGTTTATATTTGAATATATTCCTTTTTCCACTACTACGCTCTTAGCGCTCCAAATGTCCAGTTGCATTTTCAACAGAAAGTGTGTTCAGATCTGCTCAATCAAAAGTATGTTTTAACTCTGTTAGCTGAATGCACAGATCAGAAAGAAGTTTCACCGAATGATTCTGTGTAGTTTATATTTGAAGACATTCCTTTATCCACTATTACCCTCTTAGCGCTCCGAATCTCCACTTGCATTTTCTACAGAAAGAGTGTTTCAGAACGGCTCAATCAAAACTAAGGTTCAACTCTTTTAGTTGAACAAACAGAACAGGAAGAAGTTTCACACAATTCTTCTGTGTAGTTTTTATTTGTAGACATTCTTTTTCCCAATATAGGCCTCTTAGCGCTCAGAATGTCCAATTGCAGTTTCTACAGAAAGAGTGTTTCAGAACGGCTCAATCAAAAGTAAGGTTCAACTCTGTTAGTTGAATGCACAGAACAGAAAGAAGTTTCATACAATGCTTCTGTGTAGTTTATATTTGAACACATTCTTTTTTCCACTATTACCCACTTAGCGCTACGAATGTCCAGTTGCATTTTCTACAGACAGAGTGTTTCAAAACTGCTCAATCAAAAGTATGGTTTAACTCTGTTAGCTGAATGCTCAGATCAGAAAGAAGTTTCACAGAATGCTTCTGTGTAGTTTATATTTGAATATATTCCTTTTTCCACTACTACGCTCTTAGCGCTCCAAATGTCCAGTTGCATTTTCTACAGAAAGAGTGTTCAGATCTGCTCAATCAAAAGTATGGTTTAACTCTGTTAGCTGAATGCACAGATCAGAAAGAAGTTTCACCGAATGATTCCGTGTAGTTTATATTTGAAGACATTCCTTTTTCCACGATTAACCTCTTAGCGCTCCGAATCTAAACCTTGCATTTTCTACAAAAAGAGTGTTTCATAACTGCTCAATCAAAAATATGTTTTATCTCTGTTAACTGAATTTACAGATCAGAAATTAGTTTCACAGAATGCATCTGTGTAGTTTTTATTTGAAGATATTCTTTTTACCAATGTAGGCCTCTTAGCGCTTAGCATGTCC